>NC_087513.1:123939079-124250963 GCF_963921805.1 Phalacrocorax carbo | reverse complement strand
GTGGTTGCATTTCCATCATGCCCTGATTACAGGTGTCTATGGCCAGGTAGTAAATAAATAAATGAATAACCCAACCTCCACGAGCAAGAAGAAACAATATGATGGCTCAGCACCAGCAAAAACTGCTCTGCAGCCATCTGCTCAGCATCAGCCCAGCACCAGGCAGCGAGCTGTGAGTGGGATGTACAGATCATTCCCCAAGGCCTGATGGTCAAAATGTCACTGATTTTATGTTCTTTGCAGAGTATATTTAATGTGACCTTTTCCTTACAGGAACCATCTCCGCTGGTGTTTCTAGTTACACATCTGTATTAAAAATCCACTGTAAATATGTTGTGTCTATATTAAAAGGCTAAGGGTAGGGAGTTGAAATACTGAGTATTTTGGTAGGTTAGTCTTAGATGGATTAAATGAAAAAAATAAACACATCTCAAGGGATCTGAGAGAAGGGACAGATTAATGCAGGCACGAGAGTGGTCAGAAAATGTAAGGTTTATGTAGAGTTAGGTTTCTAAAGATGTTTAGGTACCTAAAGGTGCAGATGGGTCCTGGGGTTTTCAGATGATCTGCTTGCTAGACCTCTATGCGATGAAGGACAGTCTTTGTAAATTGGGTGCCTATTTTCTACTGCATTATCCTTCTGAATAGCTTGGTGCTTTTGAAAATTTCCTTATTTACATGCTGGGCTTCTTACAACATGCTGAGCTTCTTACAACGTTTGGTAATCTGGTTTATAATAGTTATGAAAGCTGCTGCCTCTGTATTTTAACCTCTGCCCTGTGATGCCAATTCTTGGGTGCAGTCTTCATGGTTTAGTAGTGTTGACAGCCAAGTGTCAATGCTGGGTTTTTGGGCTGAGAGACTGATGAAGGAAATAGAGGACATGGGATCTCACAGCCCTGGCTTAGGGTTTAGATACCTAAAATTTGTTAAAATAAGCGACCTGTAGTCTACCAAAGTGCCTCTGTAGATGCAGACTTTCGGACTTTAATTCAGTGTTTCTGCAGAGTCAGGCAGGCATTATTTTGTGGGTGCGGGTGCTTGCTTATATGTTAAAAAGGGAAAAGTGAGATTGGAAAACTCTGTTCAAGTAATGCTGGATGGATTTAGAGAGCGCCATATGCTTGATGCTTCAGAGCAGGGGGCTGAAAGTTTAGCAGGCATTGTCAAGTTGGAATATAAAACCTGTACACCAGAATGAGATCTTCCCCACAAAAATACCTACGCTTTATTTTTTTTCAGCCAGCTCGAGTTTAAACTGGCTGTTTAGCCAGTTTTATGCATGATCCACATAGTCAAATGAGTCATGCATGCTTGCAAAAAAAATGTTAAGAACATGACTGTAAATTATCCTTAGACCTTACACTTGCACCAGTAAGAGTGTGATTCATGCTGCTGCTGGAGGAAGACAAGGAATCCACTAGGCAGCTTGGGAAACTGTGGTTTCTGTAGCAGTCGTGGTGTTTGTGGAGGCTCCCGCCAGGCACCAGTGACCCTGATGTGGAGTCACACACTGGAGTTTGAGAAGCGCAGCCTTCTGATGAAGATTTTAAAGAGAACAGATAAGAGCTTGCTTTCTCACACCACCTTTGTTCCCTTTCTATGTTTTGCTGCCAGGAAATGCATAACTTAGACTTGTAGTCCAAACAGCATTGTGGACGTTCACTGCTGTGCATCTTGAATGCAGGATTACCAGGGCTCCTAGGCAGTATGGACCACTTCAAGCTTAAGTCCACTTCAGGGCTCAGGTTCTTCTCTGTGCTGAGTACAAGTCAGGCAGAGCAGAAGTCTTTTGCAGAAAGCGAGCATTCGGGGGCAGCCAGCCAGGTTAAAAGGCTGATTATTGGTATGTTTTAATACTGTAAAAGACCTAACATGAATATGGATTTTGTGTTATGTAGGTATTTCTAGAATGTAGAATATCTGGATGGAAAGCACCTCCTGGAGGAAAGAACCTGACTCCCTACTACTACTGGTAGCTACATTGTCTGATGCCTTCATGTATTGACCAAACTCTGTCTCAGATCTAACTGGCTGTTTCCTCTGAAAGTCCTGTTGAAAAGCTATTCAGAAACTCGTTTGTATGAGGGGTTAAACACCTAATTTTAATCCCAAGACAATACAACTGTGGTTTTGTACCCGTGCAGTTCCCTGGGAGTGAACTAGGGAAGCCAGCTGAGCTCAAAGACAGCTGGACTTATTCTCAGGTATTGCTGCATTCAGCAGAGCAAGCCACATTGTTCTGTTCTTTCCTCATACAGTAGGCTGATCGGAGGTGGAAGAGCTGAGCATTTCTTCTCTAGATATTCCATGCTCACGGTTGAACATGGACAGCCAGAACTATACTCTACTCCAGAGGAGATTTCATCAGTGTTCTGTAGCACCCATATTTCCATGTGCCTACTGGAAATACATCATTTGCACAAGCATTTTTCACACCTGCATTGCTTTGGTAGCCTCATACTCACCTTCTGAGCAGCGAGTACAGGTCTTTCACCTGTAATTCCTGATGACTGAGACCAGTGTACGGCAGCGATCTGTATTCATATGCTGAGGACATTAACACAGTTAACGGTGTTCCTTCTGTTGTGGTGTGAAACGCCTCCATTTCCACCAGTGTCCTTTGCATGACAGTATTCTTCTGTGTGACAGTGTTGGCCAGTTTCATCACCAATAAACTTTCCTTAGAATGTTCCTAATTTTTTGTGACGCTCGTAAAAATAAGTCAGCTCCAATGCTTGCAGAATTTCTCTAGTAGCTTCTATCGGCAAAGGCTATTGCAGCTGTCCCCGTCTTGCCAGCTCCTTTATCATCAGACTCTATCTGTACAGCTTTTTTTTTGTGTTCTCTGCATGATGCTCTGTCAGCAGGTTTACTGAAGGGAACTCAGATATTGCAGCGGTATTTCTGTTGTATAAAAAGTGAGTCAGCTTTTCAGAAAGAGTTATTTCGGTTAATTTGCTACAACTAAGCTTCAGTAAACCATGCTGCATGTCTTTATACCACTTCCTACTTACTCCATGCCTTCATTTAATAAAGCAAGTGAGGCAAACTGAAAAAAAATATTTTTATATTAAAAAGGACATCTATTTAAATTAATAAAACAATTTTTTGGCTTCATTTAGCGGCAGTAATGCAGGAAATGCTGCTAAAGATGTACACTGTGATCTTGATGTGAAAATTAATGCTGGTTTTAAGTTTTGAAAGGAACATTTTCATAATCATGTTGCATTTTAATGGGACATAACCAGTGTAAGAAATAACCGTGAAGATAATACCTTGCTGATGGCTTGCTGCCAGGTGCCAGCCATTCCGAAAGAAGGAGGCAATGGCTCATACCCAGTGGTACGCCTGATTGTAAATGCTGCATGAATTTTTTTTCCAGTAGACAAGGCTTGGTTTTCCATTTCTGATGGCGCTTTATCAGCTTGGACAATGAAATGATAGCAACAATTTCTAACAGGTTTTACTTTCTCCTTATATTTGCTTTTTTAAACAATGTAATTCCTGTAATGATGCACCAAGGGAGTATTTACTTGTGTTGACTTTAAAATAACCATTTGATTGAGAAAATGTTTTTGTTCAACCTGCATAAATGTGTTTCAGAAATCCTTTCAGATCTGAATTTTTCAACAAATCTGATCAAAGTCAGTTCAACTTACTTTGTCAGGTTAGCACAAAGGGGAATTTGTCTGTGTTTGAGCAGTCCTGTTGGGGGAGAGGGCAAACTATGTAGAAAGGACATTTTTACATTGTGGTTTAAGCATTGATTTGCTTTGAAGGATACTCTTAAGTATTCTTTACATGATCTAACAAAGTAAGTAATACAATGTGGTAGAAAAGAGCCATTCTGTTCTACCTTTCTGTACCCAGCAGATGACAAGTGGCTTTTGAATGCCCCTCCGTGGAGGGAGGAGATCTAGAGCCACTGAAACGTTTGGCAGCTTCCCCATGGTTTTTGTTGGCTTCCTTTTGTGTTGGGCTGGCATTTAGAAGAGAGCAAGCCTTGAGCTGTAGAGCTCAAGTGTCTGGCAGGCATGCCTAGGAGGGGATGCCCAGGCACCTGTGAGGAGCATAAAACACAGAGATGGTGCAAAATAGCAGTGAAAGATGAAAGAAAGATGAGAGAAAGATGGCAAAGCCTCCTTAAAACAGTTTTGCTTATTTTTCATTGGTGGGTGATGTTATATACCAAAACTGCTACTGCCAGATAAAAAACTTCGGCTAATTTTCTTCAGGAGAACATGTTTGCTTTTGAAGATTTGCTTTGTTTGCACTTATTTATGCCTTTTTCTCTATTTATGTTTTCCTGTATTCCTTCTTTATTTATCTTCTTTCTGTTCTTGCTCTCTCAGTAACAGGGTGTTCTGCTGTGCTGTCAATTGTAGCACAAAATAGCTGAGGTGAAACTTCTCCCAAGCGTTAAGTACCTTAGAGCCAGGCCTTGAATTGTGCTGGCAATAATGTTTAGTATAATGGGAACAATATACCTGTATTCTGGGAACATTCTCGTCTTCTGACTTCCCAATCTACATGGGCCATTTTAGTGAAAGGAAAACTTCACTTTTGAGAACTTAACATCCTTTCATTATATGTATGGTGTACCCACTGAGCAGGTAGCAAGAGCAGACCAAATATATCATAACTATTCCAAACTTACCAGGCTTCCCTCGGGTCTGGTTTCAGCCTTGTCTAGGATGTGCTGATGAGTTTCTGCATTTTTCCCAGTGAGGGACAAGGGGACGCCCGTTCTAGCTGCCTCAAACACCCCGGTGCTGCCCTGTGTGTGTAGTAATGGGGCAAGTATTGCGCGGTGCCTGCTTGTTATGGCTCTCATGAGTTCGTCCTCTCCAGTTTCACAGAGCTGTGACCTTTGCACTCAGTAAGAGAAACTGATCCTCTCCCAGAAGGGGAGGCATCTTTTGGGGCATACGCTTGCCTAAGCTTTGTTTTGTAGACAGCTTCATCTCGCAGTGGCATCATTTATCCAATGTGAAGTAGTGTTGTGATATGATTTTATTTGATCACCCATTTATCCATTTGTGCCTTAGCATCCAGCTGGGGTTTTTTGCCTTTATGAATGGCATACATCTTAATGTCTAAAGAAGTCCACGTTGTTTTACTTCTAACCAAAGTGTGCTCCTCTCCTCAAGCCAGTGGGAGCATCCAGTGCTCCCAATCATTGTTTTCTGTTGCTGGCTATTAAACAATACCACACTGCTCTGGGAAGAGATGCATCAAGTTCCTTTCCAATGTCTAGGGTGTGGAAACATTTGTTTGTCTCTCATGTAGTTTCTCCAGTAAGATCTAAACTGGGAACCTGGAACCTGGAGTAAGTCTAGGAACCTGGTGGCCTGAGAGTCAAATCTTGTTGCCTGGTCTATTGGGATGATGTAAGGGGAGAAGGAGTTAGATATAAGTGATTTGTGTTGTGCAAAGAACTCTGTAAGTCAGATTGTTTTTCTTTCTTGCTATATTACAGAATAGTACCTTTTTTTTTAATTGACAAGGCATTCATTTGGTACTTCACTTACATCATGCATGGTGTTTCAGTAACCTGCAGGTCCCTGAGTTTCAGCCTTTCTATGCTTAATTCACAGTGTATCTGAAATATCTGTTTGAAAGTCCAGCCCTTTTGGCACAAACGAATAAGATTCATTCTTGTTAATTCTAGATTTTGATGTTTCTTGATGTGGCAAGTTTTGGGATGGTTTCTACTGATAGCAAAGGCATCTCTGCACCTACAGTGCAGCAAAATGCACTGCAAAATGCATCAAGTCTTTGCAGTGTAGAAACTTGTAACTGGAGTACCAAGGTCAATGTAAGTGAAGTATGAATGGAAGTGTCTATGTGTGAAATCTCTATAAGAAACAGCAGAAGAAGGGTTAAAGGAATATCATGTTTTGCTATGGAGCACCCTTTGTAAGAGTTCAGTCATAGAACCATAGAACATCCTGAGCTGGAAGGGACCCACAAGGATCACCGAGTCCAACTCCTGTCCCTGCACAAGACAACCCCAAAATTCACACCATGTGTCTGAGGGCATTGTCCAAGTGTTTCTTGAATATCACCAGGCTTGGCACTGTGACTGCCTCCCTGGGGATCCTGTTCCAGTGCTCCACCACCCTCTGGGTGAAGAACCTTTTCCTAATATCCAACCTAAGCCTCCCCTGGCACGTCTTCCTGCCATTCCCACAGCGGGAAACTTCTGTGATTCCAGTCAAGGAACCAAATGGCAAGAAGAGGAAGAAAAAACCTGACCTAAAGACTGGATAAGATGAAGAACAAGGCTTGAGCCATAAGATACCCAGATAAAGAAAACAAAAGAACGGTGAAATTCAGGAATTTTTGTCAAAGACTTCTGAGAGGAGTAAAACAAAATAATGAGCCAGAAGTTTCTGAACAATATTCACTCCTAAATGATGTGGAAGATGAGCCCCAAATCGTTTTTTGTGTCCCATTGAGAAGAACCCAAGAGATATTGTGAGGACTAGGCAGCCAGCATCTCCTGACCTATGTGCTGTGTGTACACAGTTGATCCTGGCCAGACTAGTTGGTTGGATACAGGCATCTTGGTGCTTATTGGTATTTGAATGTGAGAGTGTCAGTAAGTTAAACCAGCTTTGGAGTTTCATTTAAAAAAATTACCTTCTGCTTCCATGAAGTCTTAGACTGAGGTTTGTTACACTAATCTCCTACACCTGTAAGCAGTCTTGAAGTCCAAGAGACTTACAGACTGAGGAAGCCAAGGATGATGTAGACTCTCTCAGAGAAGTTCTTGTTACTTGTTGGGCTGTGTCTTCTCCAGAGGTTGATCTTGGAGCACTCTCTGTTGGTAACACTTAGAAGGGAATAACATGTTTCTGAAGAAGCAGAACATACTAGAGCTGTTTGTCAGGGATGTCACAGCTGGAAGCAACCATTGTTGTGCGGTTTCTCCCTGAAAATCCTAGGAAAGTACACAATTCCCTAGCTTTGTCCTCAGCAACGTTTGGGCAGGAGAGCTCCCTAACAGCCTGGCATGCTCGGAAGCCACAAGGTCCACCTGTTAATATGATCCATATTAAAATGCAGGTCTTTATATTTTTGTATGTTAATTAAGTAGGAGGATGTGGTCCTTTTGTATATGCCTGGAGTTTGGAGGTGAAAGCACTGTAATGTGTGTTAACAATGTGGTTGGCAACGTGAAATGGAAAAGGTACGTCTGGTCTTTTCCCATAGTGTTTTGTGCCAAGCTTTTGTTTGTTTTTTGGTTTTGTTTTTTTTATGATATGCGGGAGAGTGTAGCAGCTTTATTTGCTGTTGCCTTCCTTGCTGATACTGCTACTGTTTCATTCCTGGGTTGCCAGGCTCCCATACCTTAAGCTTTATGTTGCCCATTTGGTAAGGCACCATGTCGTAGGTGTGTCATCCTGGATTAACGGTGAGCATCAGCTACAGCTAGGTAGGATGGCAAATTTGGGAGCTACATCCCTGCCTGGAGCCAGTCACAGTACAGTCTTAGTGACAGCTGCTGGCAGTGTGTAGTAAGAGCTGGTAAAGTGAAATAGGACAGCTTGGTAAGTGCATGTAAGAGGGTAATCAACTAGGAATTTGTATGGCTCATGCTCAGCCTTTTAATGCCTTCTATTTTCTCTCCTTAGTAGGTGGCTCCCCAAATTGGAGCCTTTAAAGATCATAGATGAGGCTTGAACAAGACTGACTGGCATCAGCGCAAACATGAATTTTACAACAACTAGTCAAATGAAATAAAACAGAATGATGTGTATAATGATGGTAACATTAGCTTGCCTTACTGCTAATATGAACGCTAGTAAGACAAATATTGAATATCTGTAAATAAACTATCATTATACTAGCATGAAACCTCCCTTCAAACTGTAATTCTTCTTGAGAAAGAGGTGATGGTTTTCTTTAATCTTTTCAACGGGTGCTCTACAGTGAATCATTTCCTTTAATTGCTGTTCTAAAACATATAACAGGTTTTTTAATGCCTACATTTTATATTTATCTTTTTACTTTCCATTAATTGCAGCACTTCCATTCAAGCTTGCAGATTAAATTGCTTCCTCAACATATTTTTTCTCTGCTGTATGTAAACACGGGCTTTTTTTATTAGCCCTATTTCCAGTGAAGCTGAAAGTGTGCTAGCGCCAAATGCACAGAGAGGCTTTTGCCAGTTGTCTTAGTTACAGGCGCTTTAAAGGAAACTCAGAAGAGCTGCCACGCAGAACAAACCTCTTTCTCTTACTGTGGGGAATTTATCTTGTGTTTGGGGGAACTGAAGAGCAGCACCAAGAGCCAGTGGGATGGCAGCTCACCTCTGCCTTTCCCGTGGCTGCTCTGAGCAGCTCAGCAAGGCTTTGCAAGTTAGAGTCTGAACCTGTGGGTGGCAGAGCTAGGGAGTTCTCCTCTCTCCTTTCGTTTAAACAATCCACCTACTTCATCTATTTGCTTTGACTGCAGATTTGGTCAGCAAGTATGTTAATGGTATATCAAAACCTGATCGGAGCTGATGAGATTAATAGGAATAAAGAAGTCTTAAAGTATTTAAAAATTAATCATCTTTCATAGCAATAAGATATGCAAAGTCCGGTACAATTTGGTCCATCTGTCATTTAGGACATCACTGTAGTTGTTTCAAGAAAAGAAAACTTGAAGGAGCGAGGAGCAAGTGAGCCACCTTCTGCAAATCTTCCACTGCATCTCAAATAGCAGGAGCATTCCTGCTATTCATTTTTAGCTATTTCACTGGTTTTGGCAAAGGACATTTTACAGGCCAGATGGAGGTACGTCAGCGGGGATGAGTGGTCCACAGATGAAAGCGGCAGCAGTTGCCTCCTGAGGCTCTTCTGAAGGGATTAACAGCAGCTCAGCTATGAATAATGACAGCATTAGTCCCTGTGCTCCCAAAGGAGCTGTGGCAAACCTTCAGGGTCGGGTGAGGGAATCCTGCATGTGTCCCACAGCTTCTGGATCCACTCCAGAACAAAAACGGGGTTAAGTGGTGGGAGGCCTATGATTAAAAAGCTTTTCTGGTGGCCCGACTGTCCTGATGGAGAATAGTTACAGGTTAGGTTGTGTCCCAAAAGAGCATTAAAGTACAAGCAGTGCAGTTACATTACAGCAATCTGGTATGTCACCTGGTATTATGATTATCTGATATTTTCTACTGTTTTGGGTTTTTTGCTTTTTAGTAACACCACACAATTTCACACATCTTCAAACATCAACTGCAAGCATCTTGCTTGAAATTTTTAAGGTTTTGTTCCTGCTCTGGCTGACTTATTTTGGTTTTGTTTCAGCTGGAATTTATCAGTTTGAGTGCAAGGCTAGATAAAAAAACACAGGTTTTTTTGACATGAGAACACAACAGTCATACACATACACTCGAAAGTGTCAGTATTTTCATTAAGCAATTCTAATGTGTAGCAAAAAGCAACTTAGTTGTGAGGGATATGCCTTTAATTTTGAGACCTAGACAGATGTGCAATACCCACAAACACAGGCACTCCTACATCTCAACTATTTAAGCAACAGTATGTGTATATGTATAGATATATACAACACAATTCAATTGTTTCTTTTAATGTGATCCAGGGACTTTTGGTGAATGATTGCAGGTCATAAACTACTTTGAAATAATATGTATAAACTATGGTGTGTCAGCTGTGGGGCAGTGATCATTTTGAATTTTGATTCTTGGAAATATTTTTTCTATTAATAAGATGGTGTACTGTAGTACACTAGTACTAGAGTAGTAGTAGGCCAGTTCACTGCGGTCTTGTACTCAATGCTAGGGGCATGCTAGGGAATTGTAGCTTCTCTTCTGCAGTCCTTCAAAGCTGCCTTGTTGTCACTTTCTACCAGTCTGGCTTGAGGAGCAGTCATCATTTTTCTGCTGAGGATAAGGATATTCTGATCACATAGCTTTCACACGCGCAGCTGAGCATCACCTCCTTGAGTACCGGACTTGCTTACAGAGAAAGACATTGTATCCCTGATAAACCTGCAAAGAAGGGAGTTGATGGTCACTCTAGCTGGTGTCTGGTCTCGCCCAGAAGGCCCCAGACATCCACATACTTGTTTCAGGGCTGTGTGTGTTGGAAATATCTGTAGGCAGTTGCTGCTTTTAAGGATAGTGCATTCTAAAAAAAACCACACATTTCACAAAACATTTAGAAGTTAGGAGCTGGCTGCGCGTGGTGTCTGTTTACTGTGTGGGCTCTGGAGGAAGTGACAAAGTTGAATTTCATGGGCCGCCTTACTCCTCCTTTTAGCTGTTAGGAAGACAGGACTTGAGACAGCAGCCGTGGTTATTAAATCATCTCCCAGCAGTGCAAGAGAGTGCACAGAGCATGGGAATGCCTTCCTGTTGGGATTTGGGGCAGATACTTACATCCTCTCTCTAAAAAAGCATTTGAGTATTAAAAATGACTTCTGGCTTTGACTTTGGCTTCTTTAGTAGGAGTGGCGCATGAAAAAAAGAGCCACGCACAGAAGAAAAACCGAGCAGTATGAAAAACGGTTGCGTAGATGCACAGCCAGAGTGCTGGAGCTTGACTGGGTCAAAACTGGGTTATTTTAGAGTGGAACAGATCATACTTTTGCCCTCTTTAGCCTTGTTTTGTTACTTTTTTCGCTTCCTTGGCTTCATTGCTAACTGTGTTTGGGAGGAGGGGCAGTAGCAAAGGTGTGGATGAGAGCAAATACAGATGGTTAGAGAGAACATCGCTGGTTTTGAAGGACTGACTTGGGTACGCTGGAACAAGAATGCTTGCTTTCTCATGATGGCTCATGTGAGCTCTGCAGCAGCAGAGCAGGGATCCACCATATGTACCATATGCCGAAAGCAGACCTGTGTCTATTGGAGAAGTTTACTGCAGGACGGTGCCTGAAAGAGCTGGGAAGGAAAACATGGCCCATATGAAAGGAGAAAAGGAAAGAACCACAAGTTTCAATTATGAAAGAAATGTGTTCTTTCTAGAGGAAAGCAGTCAGAATGGCAGCTCTCAGCTCGTTCGTTCTGAGTATGATTAGGAGAATGTAAATAACTGGTAATTTTCCATAAAATGGGATCAGCGCATTAGGGGTTTAGTTGCAATAATAAAATCCTTTTTAAACTTTAAATGAAGCCCTTATCAGATGATTACACATGCTCCCAAGCTGATTTTTGTATGGGTTGAACAGAAATGAACACTACAGCTGATGACCTTCTTGGCAGAGGTGCCCTGGCACTGCACGGGTGGAGGCTACGAGCCCCCCCTATCCCCCTACTCCCTCTTCACAGGCTCCAGCCAATTAGGGATTTTAGTGTGGCCCTCCTGCTCACCCCTAGTGCTGCTGCCCTGTAGCCTCCCTCCCATGGGTGAAGGGGTGAAAGCTGCCCAGCTGTCGTCTTTCACAGGCAGCGGCCGCGTTGCTGACTTCACCTCCTTCCCTCCCACCTTGCTCTTCCAAGAGGAGGAGGCTGCTCCTAACCTCATTACTCTCATTTCCACCCTAAATGCATTCGTGGCCAGCGTGTGCCTGCTTTGTTCCCAGCGTAGCTGGCCTTTGGCTTAAATAGCTCTCTCTTCTCCCTGGTGTGTAATCCCCTCACAGGCAGGTTCATATCTCCTTACCCCTCTTTATCCCACTTCAAGCAAGGCTTTGAAAGCCACACGTCTCACCTCCTGCTAGAGATGCTCTCCATTGCCTCATCGTCCCGGGAGTCTTTCTTTGTACCTGTTGCAGTATCACCTCACCTTTCTTGAATGGGTATAACCAGACTTACCCCCTTTGCAGATTGTGTTACAGCATTGCAGATGGGGCTCACCAGTGCCTTGTGCAGTGGCAGCCTGTGCACAGCCACTTCTGAAAATACCTTGCCCTTGGAAATGCAACCCTGGGTTGCACATGCCTTCTTCTCTGTGTGTGCAGTGAGTGGTCAGCTGGCATTCAGAAACCCTTTTCCTCCAGTATTATTTGCAACTTTAGGAGCTTGAAACTTCTGGCATTGGTCCCAGCAGCACAACCTTGTGTGTGGTACTGTTGAATTTCATTGCATATCTATTATTGCACATTTCAATGCCATATTCTGCTATTTTTGAAGGTTATTAGGAGCATAGACGCTTGAATACAAAGTGGTTCCAAAAGTTTCACACCGCTGCTGTTGTGTGCAGTGACTAATGAGCTTGTAAATCACTTTTCAGTTCTCTTCAAGTTTTGTTACTGCTAAATCTTGACTTTGTAAGACCAGCAGATAAACAAACCAATAGCTCTGCTTTTCCTCCAGTTCCCACAGCCAGCAAAGTGAGAAATCGCTCTGGGTCTTGTGCTGCTGTGGATGTCATATATTCAGACAGAAGCTGTGCAGGATCAGTGAAGTCATAATTACAGAAATATAATAGCCATATGGACAGTGGCAGCCTAGTGCCTAGTTGAGGATGGAATTGGACTGATGATTCTCTGCATCTGCCCAAAAGTTTTTGTGTCCCCAACAGGCCCGGTTGCTACCTTTGCCCTCTGGGCACATTGCTGGTGATGGTGCAATGGAGAATCCTTTTTCCACGTGCTACGTGCGTGTGTTAGATGGGTGCAATAATTCCCTGGAGAAGCTTTCTCTCTTAAAGCACATTGCGGCAACTCCCCTTCACAGTTCTTTTGCAAAGTCTTTGCTGACTGTATCTATTCTGACAACTTTTATGGTGTCTGCTGTCATCCAACATGTGTGCTACTGCTAAAGAGTATGTTTTTTTCTGCACATTTGACTCAGGATGCGAACATTATATTTTCTTCCTCTCTAAAGCTGGATGAACTGCACCACATAGAATCATAGAACCATAGATTGTCCTGAGCTGGAAGGGATCCACACGGATCATCGAGTCCAACTCCTGTCCCTGCACAGGACAGCCCCAAAATTCACACCATGTGTCTGAGGGCATTGTCCAAGTGTTTCTTGAATATCGCCAGGCTTGGCGCTGTGACTGCCTCTCTGGGGATCCTGTTCCAGAGCTCCACCACCCTCTGGGTGAAGAACCTTTTCCTAATATCCAACCTAAGCCTCCCCTGGCACGTTTTTCTGCCATTCCCTCGGGTCCTATCATTGGTCACCAGAGAGGAGAGATCAGTGCCTGCCCCTCCTCCTCACCTTGTGAGGAAGCTGCAGACCGCGATGAGGGCTGCCCTCAGTCTCCTCTTCTCCAGGCTGAACAAATTAAGTGTCTTTAGCCACTCGTCCTACGGTTTCTCCTCTGAACCCTTCACCAACTTTGTGGCCCTCCTCCAGACACTCTAGTAGCTTTATATCTGTAATGGACTGTGGCGCGCTGTACACAGTGTTCATATGCTCACTGCAAGTTCTGGTTTTTGTTTTATTCCTGTTGAGAGATGAAGTTTTGATGCTTCACTTGGGTTTAAGATGGTAGTATGGTGCTGTAGTTTGTTGCTACATGTCTGAAGACTGTTATACATGCAGGGAGGAATTCCTGTGCTGACTGATCCACTGAGACTACCAAAACTCCTTCATCAGAGACTGTCTCGACGTCTTCCCTACCCTGGTCCGTCCTGAGGTACAAGAGAGTCCGCTGAAGTCTAGATCATTCCCGTGTCAGCATGGGCTTTGAACATAGTGCTAGTCTGATGGCAATGGATAGCACTAGAGGCTGTTTTTCAGAGTGTTTCATTTTCTTCCTTTACTTTCTTAACATAAGGATTATAGAAGTTTAGATTTTGCATGGATTTATTGGGAGGTGAGCAATCAACAAGAGCATTTAAGAAACAATAAAGGATTTAAATAGGGAATATTCCTGTTTCAGAACATTTAGTCTTGATTATCTTGCAATTTTTATTTTTTGAAGTCTTATATCTCCACCTTTGCCCAGCTGCGGGCCCTTGAAAACTGAGCTCTGTGAGCCCGGTTCATGACAAGGGAGGCTACGGCTGCCTGCCATCTCTCGCCACTGCTCAACAGAGGAGGCGTGGGTGAGGGGACATGAGGCCGGTCCCACTGCCATCATGGCTTGGACAAAGAGGTGACCTGCAGCTAGCCACCCACCTGAGGTGCATGGTCCTGCCTGCTGCAGGCTGCAGCTCTGCAGAGGCTCTGGCTGCTGAGCAGGTCGAAGCTGAAGCCATCCAGCCGCTCTCTGGAAACAGCCTTTGCCCCACAAGCGCAGTTCAAAGCAGGCTTGACCCCCTAGCAGCCTGGTTTTTCTTCTGGTGGCCATGGACCACCGTGCAACTTCTTCACAAGTGACCACTACTGGCGCGTAGGAGCCACGGCACGCACGATGGATCAATACTCGGGAAGTGCACATGGCCGCAGGGCTCTAAGCCGAGCTCGACAAGCTAACGATGGGCGCTGAAGGCACCTCTAATTACGCGCTTTAGCTTGCCGAGTGGGATGCAGCTTTTGATGTCTCCAAACTGTAAGTTCTTCTTCCTTAGACGTTCAGTCATGCATATTTAAAGCTACATTTCAAGAAATTAGGTCTGAAAATTCCCAGCAGAAATGTATTTTTGCATTTTATTTTTATCCAGAGATGACCACATTTTTGTCTGCAGCTGACTTAAAAGATACATCAATTAATAGAGCCACTGGTGACTAAACTGTAAAACAGAATAATTTCTCTCATTTAATGAAGTGTCTTACATAAAAATAAGCATAAGCCTCATGATGAAGAATTTAATTTTACTAAGATTTCCAAGTATTTTTCTGTAAGGTGTAATAAAGCTGAGCTTTCACCATAAGAATATGAGTGTTTATTATAACCATTCATTACTTGCATGGTCTTAGTATGGAGATCAGGTCCCAGATGTCATTATTCTTCCTGAATCTTCCTACAAGTGGCACATAATTAATTATTTCCTTATAGGAAAATTCTATAAGAATAGGTATTTCCTACTGTGTTAGCAAGAAATTATTAGTTTTGAGCCATGCTTCAAGGGTGTTTTCAAGCCCCTCTGTTGTGTCCCTCCTACACTGCACTCTTTGTTAGTGCTTTTAGGACTTCTTGGGCCATATCCAGTTCTTCACCCTGCGGCAAACAAAATTACTCTGATGTTTTCTTCCCTGATGTTCATTAAACAACCATTGGACTCTTCTGGTTGCAAGAAGGTTGCAATCACCTCTCTGTGATTTTTAACCTGTTTTCCCTACCAAACAGGTGACACAGCCCTGGTTGCCATTTCTTCCCTAACCTGCATGGAAGTGTTATTAAACCTTGGTGTATGTTTGGTGTATGTTTAGTGTATGGATGGGTGGGGGTGCTGGGAAACAGCTGGGTTGTATATACAGTTTGCATTTCTTATCAGAGGTCCTTTAACTCTACTTCCTCGTAGCTGATAGAGGCATTGTTACAGTTAGGGGTAAGTACACGCTCTGCTGTCTGTGAAGTCGGTGGTGAGTAACCAGATCAGCTCCATGATAACTTAGTATTCACTTTGGCATCTATCTGACAGTCAGTATGTTACTTTCTTTTCATAATTTTTTTTTTTACCAGCACTACAGTTTGACCTCTGAGGACATTAATCTGATGGCAGCTCACTCAGGACAGCTATTCATGTACTTGTGATAGTGTCCCAGCAAGGAAAAGCACTGAACCTTAAAAATATTTTTGAAAAGGAAATAGGATAATAGTCCACTTACAGAAAGTAGCTGTGCAAGAACAGCTTGTTAATCTTGACATCAGTGTGTCTAATAAAAATCTCCTCCACTGTATTTCAGGGCAAATCTGGTGGCTATCCCCTGACCCAAGTGCACTAGGTACTCAGCTCTGACCTAGTGGTGACATGCGAGCAGAGGCAGCATCCCAGTTGCCGTAGTTTGCACATGCTGGTATCCCTGATGACGGTTTCTGCAGGGAGGGCAGGGGCCAGTTGTTTTACTACATAGAAATCGCAGTTTTGGATGGAAGCAGCAAGAGCTGTGGTGGATAATCAATTTTGTGACAGCAGCTAGTACTAGATGGATGCTCAGCAGCAGGGATCATAACTCAAAAAGATTGCTGGGCGAAGGGGCGAAGCAAGACCCATTGTGCTGGACATCCTGCACGTGTAGCAGGAAGGGACAACCCCGAGCAAGCCCAAAGATTTGCAGCCTACCCAGGCGAGACAGGCAATGGATCACAAAGAGGAATGTAATCTAACAAATTAAGTTTATGGCATTTTTTTCTTTAAATCCTTTTGGATTCTTAGGAAGGGATTACTTAGATGGGACTTTAGCAGGAAAGGAGAGGAGGAGGAGGGATGGGCCTGAGTTAGAAGAGCAGGGAGACAAAAAGTTGTCATGTCGGGTACTGGGAGATGTATTAAGAAACAGTGAACTCAGGGACTGGAAGGCGCTAGAGTGGTTATGTACCAGAATGGCCATTGAAGGTGTTTTCTCCTAACACAGTCACCTTTACAGACCGTCTCTCATTTGCAAATGATCCAGAAATTATTATTAATTGCCTTGCAACTTTTTCTTGAGTAGAGTCTTCACTGACTAGAGTGTAATTATAGCAGATCTTAAAAACAGACAGATTTTACCAAAAACATTTGTTTCTGTGTATGATTGGAATTTCTTTTTTTTTTTTTTTGTTTAAAGCATCTTCATTTTTAGTGGAAATACTAGGCAGCACCACTGGTGACTACACCTTTGCTGGTGGTTTTGTGTTTGACTTTTTTCTGTCAATGGGCATGATTTTTTATTTTTTCCAAAGGGGAGGTAAGGGCATGAAAGAGTTGCCTTCTTCCAAAGATACAGCTCATGACATCTTCATTTCTTATTAGCTCCAGCAGATATCAATCCTGTGTAAAAGGTAACCCAGGTTGGTTTTGTAGGTGTAGTCAATATCACCAGATGTGAGAATAGAGAACTCAGCTCTGTTGCTGGCTTCCATGCATCTCCATGTTGTATCATATCTTTTCTTATTGCTTTGCTCCTGCCTGTGAAGAGCTGGAACTGATGCTCAAAGGAAGGTTTGTTTTAGCCACCTGCCTGCCTGATGAGAGCCCAGAGGCCGAGGCAGAAGAAGATTCAAAGCCAGCCGCTCCCATTGCTCGGCAAGCTGTAAAGCAAGAACATTTTGAATGTGATCCCTTGCCTATTTTGGGAAAGTTATAAAATTTTCAGAGATAGGCCAGTTATTTTTAAGCCTCTCTGGACATGCTTTTAATGCAGGATTTGTTCTGGATGCTGTCAAGGTCAACCATTTTCTTTGTGAAGAAGTTTCCCTCCTTTGGAGAAATGTCTGGTGGATCTAATTAGCTACGTGCCTTGGTCCTCTCTCATTTCCTCACAGCCTGCTAAGCCTATCGCTAGACCTTTCAGCTTCAGCCAAGATGGATTGCATTAGTTCTTGTCTGTCTTCTCCTGGCTTCATCCATTTTATGTTCAAACTTTCTCCAGCCTGTTTGAGGAGAAGATTATGGTAGAGCTGTGCAGAGACAGCATACCTCTACCACAATGCAAGGAGGCTGGTGTTTGGGAAAGGAAGTATTGGAATCAAGGAGCTGAAAATACCAGTAACACGGGTATTTTCCATGCATCTGACTCTTTGCTGCTGCTTTGGATCTCTTTTTAAGTTGCACACCTTTTACATTCATTTAGCAAGGCTGCAAATATGAAATGAAATAGAAAAATTATACCTACACTAAGATCCTGATTAAGGAAGCTGCCCTCCGGCATCTCAGTTCTGTGGATAAAGAACTAGTCCAAGGAAATGCTGAGCTCTTCACACTGCTTTTGGAAGTAGTAGTGATTGCTGTGTGCTCCATATCAATCGGGATTGGGTTCCAAGTTTTATTTTGCCAGAGCTTAGGAACCAAAATAGCTGACATCTGTAATGAACAGGAGGACATGAATTACGTAGACAAATAAACTAGCAGTTACTGCTGCACATTTATCTTCACCTCTGTAAATGATAAACTTTAAATGTTCCATATGGAAGCCCTGCGTATAAATCAGTTCCTCTGCATTTGGGCCTCTTGAATCTCTGTGGATGCGAGATATATGTGACACATCTCCTGTCTCACTTTAAGGCAGCAGCTCCTTTTATACCATGCTAGCAATGCTCTGGTAGATTTGGGGTATGAAGGCAACAGACTCAATTAGGACGTAGTGTGCGTTCAGTTTAAAGGAGCACATTGTGTTCTCCTGCCTAATTTTGACAATTAAAGATAGTGCACTTTCAAAAGTTATTCTCTGAAACCTCTTTTCTTATTTATGTATTTTGTCACTGTTACCCAGAAAGAGGGTGTTGATAGCTTAATGTTTTTGCTGGCACTATTAAAAGAAGTATTTCTTAGACATTTTTCTGTTGCCCTTTATTGAGAAACTCTGTGTGTTTAGCATTAGTTCTGATTTCAGCAATGCCCAGCATTATCAGAATATCACTCTGCCTGCCTCCTGTAAAGCAGCCCATACCCTTGTATTAATGCTATTGGCCATATCCTTGCTGTGTGTTTATGGTTTATTGGACAAGTGAAGTTAGACCTAACATTCAGTCATATTTCTGCCTGCCTGTAGCATGTTAACTTTTTCACCACATCCAATCAGCTCCAGACCTGGGGGCAGTACTGCAGATAACATTGGAACCATCTGTACTAATGCTGAGGGAAGGCAAAAGAGCTAGAAAGCCTGCCTTTGACTGAAATCAGTGACTGGTGAGATGTGTCTGTGATACTATGCTTGAGGAGAGGCAGGTCAAGGCAAGGAGAGATGCTTTGGTGGTCCATGCACAGTCTTGCTGTCCTAATGACAATCCCCAATTCAGTCAGATGCGAGACTAAATCTGTGATACACAGAGTAAATGTGAGATACACAGCTGTGTTAGCTGGGAAGGAGCAGGGGAGCATTTCAGCGCTTGGGAGGTCAGTGAAGTTTGGGCATGATGGACATGACCAGAGCAAGTGGTGGAGGTGGTCGGATTTTTTTTTCCCCAGATTATTTTTTTTTAAGCCAGAACATGCCAATTCATCTAGATTAAAGCACTCAGTGGGAATATCTTTATTTCAGTGGAGTTTTTTTTACGAAATGACCAGGTGGTCTACCTGCTTAATTTCCTGCCATCTTGTCGCTCAAGGGTTTCTGGGGTGTGTTTGCTGAGCCTGAGTTCAGACACAGTGAAACGTGCGGGTAGTCTTTACAATCCTTGCCCTACTTGGATATCTCCTACATTGGGGTTTTTTTAACCTTTAAAATGTTTGACCTAAATGAAGGGCAGGCCTAATAATGTTTTATTGAATGCTACATCTCAGGTTTCCTGGCTGAGGAAACCTGAGTCTAGGGGCTTCCACTGCAGTGAATTTTTGTGAGGAAGCCATGATCTACCTTTGATGAAATCCAGGATAAAATAGCTTTCTAATAATGCTGAAGGCTGGGGAAAGAGTACAGAAAAGAACCAGAAGTTGAATGGTGGGCTTTTTTACCTTTTCTGGTCCCCCCCAAAAAATTGTGATTTAAGGTTGCTGGTCCTGAAAGGTTGGTGCAGTAACAGGGTGTCAAAGGGTGTCTTAATTTTCTCAGCTTCCCTCAGTTTGGCATGTCTAGGCCAGGACTCTGGAGCAGGTATCAGTAACTTGCAAGCCTTTGCTCTGCCGAGACTGACAACCACTTCTCCTACCCAGGGGCAAGCAAGAGAAGACGGCTGCACTGCCCAATCTGGTGGTGTGCGGTGCTGGCAAGAGACAGGAGCAGCCCCGGGGGGCTCAGCCTGTGGTCCCCGTGTCGAGAAGGCTTGCCCTTGTGCTGGAGAAGCATTACAGCAATGCCAGTAGTGGGGCAGCCACCAAAGCAAAATAAGAAATGCTTTGGTGGCAGCTGCTAGCCGGGGGTGGTGTCGGGGATGGGGAGTGCTTCAGGCAGGGCACGAGACTTTCAGGGCTGGGACGTTTTCCTGGGTGGCCTCCAAGGCCTCGTGCTCTCCCGACAGCAGCCGCCTGCAAGGCTGGAAGGAGAGCACCATACAAAACGAAGCACTTTGGCTTAGAAACACATACAGAAATGAAGCATCCATCAAAATAGTCTGAGAGGTGGAACAGTTTGCAAGCATTAAAAAGAGCTGACAAAAACCAGCACAAACCACTTGCAAGCCCATTTGTGGACGCGAAACCTGTCTGAGTTTCTGGGGCTTGTTATGGCAGTAGGAATTGGCCCTGAGCACGGATAAACCAGGCCTGCTCTGGCTGCTGGTACGAATCTCTAATGATGTTGTCTGTTTGGGGATGGATGTATGCTTTGACTGTTTTATCCAGGTGTGAGCTATTGCTGCTTAAATGAAGGTTTGTATAAAGTTCCAAGGAAAACTTCAGAGCTCTTTGCTGAATCAAAGCATTGGGTATGTTTGTGGCAGGCCTTGAAACCTAATCTTTTTTTCTTTCCTTTTCCCTTAACCACACTAGAGAACAGAATGGCACAAAAAGCTGGATAACCTCATCATGTAATAATTATAGCTTCTGTTTTTCCATCCACGCTGTGAGTTTTATAGCTGTAAGCACTAAGGGTGCATCTCACCTGCCTGGCTCTGGTTGTGTGCAGGGTAGGTGGCTCTGCCTTGGGACCCTATCATCTGTGGGACCCAGTGCTGTGATGAAGGGGATGGTCAGAGGTCTGCTTTAGGAGGGCAGGGTCTCCGCTTCAGGGGTCCCAGCAACGGCAGCGAGCAAGCAAAGCTCCCCAGTGCAGCTGCAAGCCCAGGCACTGCCAGGCCTGGAAGCTGCTCCATGGGCTTCATTAATCCTGCTCCAAGGGCAGCAGCATGCCCGCAGGGCACCCCTCGGCCCCCTGCCTGCACAGGGGCTCCTGCCTTGGAGCTCGCCTGCGCCACGGAGGCAGACCCATCATTAGCTGCTGAGCAAGGGGATGGTGTGGTACATGAAGGCTGGTAAACTTTGAAAGTGGCTGAGCTACCTTGGCAGCCCTTCCCTGTGTATCCTTTCTCCAATCAGCTGCCTCTCTGTATATTTAGACTCTGACCTTGAAACCAGTTAAAAAAAAAAAAAAAACCAAAACCAGCAATCCATAAAGTCAGAGGTGCTTGAGGAAGGTGGTAAAAGCCAATGTTGCCCTCATTGCACTGTGCTTGTCACAGCTGGTGGTGTGTAAAATGGGGCTGAGGCTCAGAGGGGACACTCTGACCCTTCTGCATTCTGGGAATGGGGTCCCAGCCCTCCAAAGAGCAGCTACTGATGGTTCTCCCACAGCTCCTTACATTTGGGCAGGATCTCTCCTCTAGTCGCCTTTTAGAAGCAAACTTTTTTTTTTTATTGCGCTTGCTAATGCTTGTTTTTCTGTACCACTCCTGCTGTCTCATTTGGGGCATCGTAGGCTCTGCAGCTGCCAGTTCATTTCTTCTGTGTCTGCTGAGGAGCTGGGGTGGGGTTGTGCCCCCTCACCTTTTAGCACAGGCTGTAGTTGTCATACCATTGCCAGGACAAATCTTAATTCTTGGAGGGGCCATGCAAAGGCCAGGTTTTGCTGTAGAAGTCCACCGGTGGAGCGGGACTGCTGCTCTCTCGCTCCGTGTGTGCCAGCTGTTGCAGGCGTTTATATATAATGTTGCTCTGGATGGTGAATTTCGGCTCAGGGGGGCTCTAAAAGTCAAAAGGCTTGTGGCCGCTCTCCTCTGCCTGCCAGGATATCTGAAAAATTTTGTATGCCTCCTGGAGAAGATGTATTGATCATATATCTATCTGCCACTGTTTATCTTGATGATTTCCTAATCATCTTCCATTCTGCCACTGAACTATATGATCATAGTCTGAAGGGGAACGTTACAGTGGGGAGCTGGGAAAACTGGTGAGGGACTGTGCATTGCAGGAGGTGCTCTGAGTTTCCTTTTAGACCTTTCAGATGCGAATGGCTCCATGTCACCTATTGGGCCTCACCCACAGGTCACGCTGGGCACAGAATTAAGCTGGCTGGTGATTTCAAGGCAAATGAAGGAACTGTTTTGTTAATGAGGTACAACCATACAGGGCTCGTTTCCACAGCCTGTTGGGACGAGAGGTAGAGTAGGAGAAGATGCATGTAGGGATGATGAGTGTCAGGATCAGGCTGTATTTCTGCTGCCTTATTTTCAGGCCAGCACTATCCTGGTCTTCCATCTGCTCTTGTCCCTCCTGCTTTTAAAGAAAACAAACCTAAAAACCAAACCATACAAGAGGCCAGTACATTGATTGTTCCCTTGATTGCATTATGGAGCAGAAAGATAGGGATAAAATGAAAATAAGGAAACAAGGTTTGCCTTTGGGTGGAGGTGGGCATTAGTCATACTGCTACTCATGCTCTGTTAAATACAGGTCATGAAAAGGTTTGCAGAGAAGTCTTTCGTGTTTTCCTAATTTCCTAAATTCCAGCTGACACTGCTGCAACCCAAGGCACATCTGCAGCGTGTCTTTGTGGAAACGTCCCATCCCCTCTGCACAGTGCCAGGCTTGGTGGGGGTTTAGACCTCCCCACAAACTGCGGGATTTCCTTAGACCCATGTAAATCAGAGCTCTATTAAGAAATAGAAGGGGAGCGAGTCACTGGGAGGCTTTACTCCTTTTTTCCAAGGTCTGTGTGTACCATAAATTGGATTGCCCCCCCCAGAGATGGGGAAACCAAGCTCTTAAAATGCACAGTAAAGGGTTCGTAATTGTTTCAAATAGCCAACTAAAAATGCTTTTTATTACAAGGCTTGAGTTTTCTTTCAAACGTGGAGCTGCTTGTTCATTTTGGCAGTGAAGGCTGCTTTTACGTCTCCCTGGGGACAGTGGTAAAACTTTCAGCAGCTCAGGCACAGAAACCAGCCCTTTGTTGAACTGGAGGCGAGAAACCAAAAGTCGTTCTGTGGATTTCTGAGTCCCCCACAGCTCGCTTTTGGACTCTACTGATTAATCTGCACCCTCTGAAAAAGCTTTTGTTAGGGAGAAGAGGGAGGCAGGTGAAGATAGTGCTGTGTGTGGATGGGACCAGACTCAGCAGAGGCATCTGCCTGTAGGTAGGTAAGCTACCTGGTAATTTTTTTTTATGTTCAGCTGTTAGCTGGTGGGGTACAAGAGCAAGGAATCAGCACTTTTCATGCAGCTGCACTGAAAGATGGAGAGGGGCTGGATTTACTCCTATCACCACCATGGGCAGGAGAGCAGAAATCTCTGCTAACCCTGTCCCGAAGGTGTGACAGAAATGCCGACACCTGCTGCAGCTGGTTAAGGGGAGCAGGGGAGGCTTAGGGAAACAGAAGGATGTGATGGGTTTCCCTGGCAGTGCTGCACTCCAGTGTGCTCTGAGAGGGAGCCAGGTGGGGGCATGTCTTCCCTACAGCTCTGGGAGGTGTGGGGGAAGGAAGAGGATGAGCTAGGAAGTGTCAAAATTGCCAGGTAAGATTATGTTCTCTCTGGTATAGAAAGGATCTCCTGTCTCTGAGGGCACATTAATTTGCTTTTGTCTGTCTGGTCTCCTCTCTTCATTCTCTCTTTTTGTGGTTTCTTTTCTTCCCCTGCATCTCTTCCCCTGTACCTTTCTTCAGAGTATCTATTTTGTATCCTCCCTCTTCCTGGTATTTTTCTTAGGTAGCTCTGATTATTCAGCAGCTCTGCTGAACGCAGTTCCCTCTCCAGAGAGGGAGAAATGCTGCACCAGAGCAGCACTTGCTGCCGCTGCCGCAGACACCGGTCGAGCAGAGGACGGGGTCCTTTGCCTGCTAGTGCGGAGAGCAGGATGGTGGAAAGGGCACAGTGGGAAGGCAGTGGCGGGGGTGCACCCTGCGTAGTCGTTTCTGAGCCAGCCTAGGTAAAGAAGCCAAAGAGCTGCTTTCCTTTTTTCCTTCAAGAAGGCTTTCCCTGAATTAATTCACATCAGCCTGTATGAAAAGTAGCTGAAAGATCTTACAACGTAGCTCAGCTGGGATTTTTTAGGAGCAATGTAACTGTGAACAAGGATCCCCTCCAGGAACAACTGCAGGGCAACCCTGGTGTAATAGTGTTGAATTTCAAGATTTCACGGCAGTATAAAGATGTTCACGAGAGAAAACTTGGAAAACGAACAAAAGAATAGTGTCAGGACATTTCTTCTGCATCTGCCCCTTGGCAGTGGCCTGGAGGAGCTAGTAAGAAGTTTTGGGGGAATTCAGGAAGCGTTTGCAGAGCTGGCACTCAGGACTGGCCCTTTGTGTCCCACCTTTGGTCGCACCGTGGGAACGAGTTACTTGTCTACAGTCTTGAAGCAGGCATGTCAGCATCAGGTGATGATCAGCAGATGGTGCAGGCATCATCCCCGTTGTGGCCGCTGCTCGATGTCAGTGTACGGCGCACCATGGGCTTCCCCTACGTCCCTGCTGGTGCTGGGAGCCTGTGTACCCTGGCTGCCCTGCGGCATGGTGGCCTCTGCTTGAATGTCTCAGGCAAGAGGCTGGGTGCTCCCAGGGCCCACTGGTGTCCTCCCACACCACTTCAAGGTGGGGGAAAGCTTCTGCGCAGCCAGGGGCTCACTTGCTGTATAGCCTGGAGAGTGTGGAAAGGTCCGCTTGCCAGAGTAATGTGCTGCAAGGGATGCTCACGTTCCTGAAACTTTGGCATTAAGGACAGGACGTCAAGCAGCAGGTTTTTGTGGTTCAGGCAGTTTTTCTGGCAAAACTCAGGAGGTGTGAGGTGGCGGCGGTTATCGTTGGCTTTTGGTAAGAGTTATGGAGTTGGCCACCTCTCTCAGTGTGTTGTAGGAGCAGAGAGTGCGTTCCTGCAGGTGGTACACTGCATCCTCCCTTGGCAATCATCATCTTTGTGGTGAATAGTCCCAGATGTGTGTCCTCCAGTGGCAGTCTTAACTGGAAATTAGTTTTCTCTTTCCACCCCTCTGGAGTTAGCAAAAGTCCTGAGTCTTCCTTCTGCCAGCATAACAGCACCAATGAATCTCTTCAGGATCACTGTGTATTGAATTTGGATGCCTTCCGTGGTAGCTGCTGACAGCTTTCTCCTCTTGCTCGCAGATCACAGGCGTTATCCTCCTTGCAGTCGGAGTCTGGGGCAAGCTCACCCTCGGCACGTACATCTCTCTCATTGCTGAGAACTCCACCAATGCCCCCTACGTGCTCATCGGGACGGGTACCACAATCATTGTCTTCGGGCTTTTTGGCTGCTTTGCCACTTGTCGTGGCAGCCCATGGATGCTGAAACTGGTAAGCATGCCAAAGTGCCTTAAGCAAGAGGGGAAGATGTTTTGTTGATGTGTTGGGATTCCCCGCGCGCCCTGCCAAGCTTTGCCAGATGTTAATGTGGTTTTTTAGGCACATAAGCTAGATTTTATTGATCTTAATGTTCAACACGTGTGTCTTTTGGACAAAGAAGGGGAAAAAAATCTTTGCCAAAACCAGTTGTTGATTGAGTATGAATGAATTTTGCTACCGCACAGCGTACAGACCCATGTGTGGCTGGGAGCAGGATGAAATGCTGCCGATGAGTTACTTTGTGAGTAATTCTGCAACCGTTCTGTTCTTCTGTGAGCCAGATAGATAGGTATATTTACAATTTTCAAAATGTCCAAAACATCATAAATGTGAAATTGATTTGAAGTATATTTTAAAGGGGTCATTTTGATACTCTGATGTGAAATCTATGGAAAAAATAGTCAGTACCTTCTAAAAGCACACCAGCTTTTCTTTTTCTCCTAACATTCACTAGAATAAAACAAGTCAACCCCAGAAAATAAAGCTCTTTATGGTATGTTTGTCCCCACCTCGAAAGCAACATGGGGCTGAGGTACACTAAGCAGAGGTACAGAAGATGTCTCTCAGTCCAGTTTAACCTCTCCCCCTATAAGTTTCTCTGTTCTGAGTTTTCCAGCCCACCTTAAAATGCAAAGTAACTATAGGTTAAGCAAAGCTATGTGGTACACTGTGTTTCTAGGAATATTCAGGAGCAAAATCCTACATGTGTAGTGATCTGAAGGGTGGAAATAGCACTTGTGATGCACTGAGCTAGTGGAAAGGGGCTTGACAGTACAATGCATCTCCTGCTACATTATTTTGGGGCTGATTTTCTAAGGAGATGGGACGATTCTTCTCCAGTTTGAACTGCATTTAAAAAACGGGCATCTTAAAGGAAGTTAATTTCCTCAATTGATGGCACAGTAGGGGAGAGGTAGCAGCTGCAGATCAGTCAGCAGGTGTATGCTGGTGGCCAGCTGGCATGTACCTAACATTGTCATAGACGCACCGCTGCTCTCTTGCTGGTGATGTGCTGTAAGGGCACGTGTAGAGGCTTGTTGGAGTTACTGCAGTTCAGATGGGAAAGGTGTAAAGGTGAAAGAAGACCTAGATCCATAGGAATTCAGGCTCTGCTAGTTGCTCTATAAGTCATGTAGCTTTTTTAAAGGTATGCTACTTACAATGGCATGTGCTGTTCCAAGCACGTGGGTTTACTTTCATAAGAAATATTTCAAAACTTTCTTTCTCTCCTGAGCAGAGCACAGGAAGTGATTTCACAGCTGCGTTAATTGTAGAGAATGATTTTTCTACGCTTCTCCCTTCACTGTTGTCCTCCCTTCCCCAACAATCTTCCATTAAAAAGAAATCTCCCTCTTTCCACTAAATCCTGCTAGGACTTAATTTAGTTTAAAATGTTTCCTTTTTTAATTAACTGTTATTTAGCACGTGGAGGAAAAAGGTAATTTTACTTACAGAAGATTAAGCCCCAATTTCAAATTTTACCATCCCACTTTGCATTTTTTTCTTTATCTATCTTCTTTATTTCTGATTAGATGTATTTTTAATAGTTTGTGAGTGTCAACACTGAAAGCACTGTTTTCAAGGTTTGTTTGGCTCTGGATCTAAATGCTGCTTCTAAAGCCAAACACGGGCCTTGGCTCAGAAAAGTATTTGAGGCATCTGTCTAGTATTACCGTGAGAATATTTTCAGTGAAGTCAGCGGTTCAGTTCATTCATTGGAGAAACTTCAGGAAACGGGTAGCCAACCCCAGTCTAGCAGTGAGATAGATAAACACGAACCAAAACACCTAGAGAGCCTATTTACTTTAGCAGAGTGCCATGCATGCATAAAGGGTCTGTTTGTATTCCTTACAAACAAAACCTGAGTGAGTTGGATCCATCTCTGGCATCTAAGTGTGTTTTAATTTATAGAAGAACACTCAGAAATGTGGGAAGAGAAACCTCAGAAAAGCCAGGAATTAGGCAATATATATTATTTGAGTTATATACACACATATTCAGGCAATAACCTGTGTATCGCCTTCAAAAGATCTTTGATTTATTAACATTTTTAAAGGGTGTCTAGAGCAGAAAGTTAAATTCTATGAGATAACTGAGCAGTATCTGTACTGAGACAAAAGCTTGTCATGTTCTGACCTCTCTTGCCTCCTTCCTTTTCAGTACGCCATGTTCTTGTCCCTGGTGTTCCTGGCTGAGCTAGTGGCTGGCATTTCAGGGTTTGTGTTTCGCCACGAGGTAGGTGGAAATGTGCTGAGTTTGCATATGGCAGTGCCTCCCTGGGCAGGAGCTGCTGAGTTCTCTGGAGCGTGGAGAATGTGTAGGTCGCTGAGCTCGGCGGCTCCATACGCATCTCCAGGGATGTGGCTGATGTGCAACAATAACATGTACAGCTCTTAAAATCTGGTGCGATTCCAAATGAAGGGATTTAGCCAAAGCTCTTGGCCTCAGCTGCCTGATAATTTACTTCGGAGCTATCAGTTTTAGTATGTCCATCATATAAGATCTTCTTTACTCTTTTACATATGCTGAGGGCTGCAAAACAGAATAAATACTTTTTGTAAACACAGCTTCTTCAGCCAGGCAAGTGCTTGTTTATATAAGGCAGAGAACACTTCTGCATCAGGCCAGACTCAATGTTTTGTAAATCTTTTTCTTTTTTGGGGGGGAGGGAGTGGGATGGGATTTTGTTTCTATCCTGAGAATAAGGACAGATTAGAAACAGAGTGAGGTAGGAAACTGGGACAGGAAGAAGCTTTAAAAAAGCACGATGGTCTAGATTTGTAGTAGCACTTCTACTTTATCCACCGTAATCAGGTCTATCTCTGGCTTTAAGTCCATGGGCCTACATGCTATTAGTGCTGAACCAGGACAACCCTAGAGACGCTCCTTGTCTCTTCTCTTTGTATTAACTGGTTTTCTATTCTCCTCCTTTGACCTGAGATTTCCCTTGCTATAGGCTTGTCTGGTGTCTACCCTTGCAAGTAGTGGATAGATTTTAATTTGATCCTGAAATACCTGTCCATCTGCTGAGGATTTCCATTTCATCTGGCCTAACCTGCAGCGGGCTCAGTGTCAGGTTATCGCTCCATTTTGGAAGAGGCAGTCTCCTGTGAAGGTCACAGCTATGTGGGCTGCCCAAATCATGTGCTGCCCGGCCCCTTTACCACCCAAAGTGCTTTTCCCAGTGATATGCCTGACCTTCTCCAGCTGAGAGATTTCTTGTTCCTTACCCAAACACCTTTGGTGCTGGAGATGAGAGCTGCCACCTGGTCAGGGGATTTATGTCTTCTTTTGTTGCCACTGGCTTCTGTCACCAAGGAGTTTGCACAAGCTTCGGCTCCCACCAGGCATCCATGAGCAGAGAGAAGCACACAGCCTCCTTCAGACTTAGTGCTGGAACAAAGTGTTCAGGGAAAAAGCATCAAAGGATATTTTTCTTATAGGTTAAGTCATTTTCTGGTTTTTAATATGTAGCAGTTTGCTGGAGTAGTTTTCTTTCTATGTCCAGTAGCCTCCACATGAAAAAACGGCATGAGTGACCCTGACAGTTAAGAGGGAGCACTGCCAGCGCTGAAAATACACTTAAAAATGAGTGGGAAGGGCTAGTTTGGGTGCCTTGTTGGATTTGGAAATGCATTTGCTTCCTGTGAAGACTGCTTCAGATGTTACGCTTTTCGTTGCTCACAGGGGCTATTTTTTTCCTCGCCCTCATAGATCAAGGATACTTTCCTTAGGACATATACTGAAGCAATCCAGAATTACAACAAGAACGATGAGCGGAGCCATGCAGTGGATAACGTACAGGAAAGTGTAAGTCTAAAATTGGTTACTAAAAATTAGTAAATAAAGAGAGGCAAAGCATACACTTAGATTTGATCTCAGAACATGAAGTGTGGGTGGCTCAGACTGCAATCTGTGTATTGCAAGCAAAATTAAAGGCTGGCAAAGCTGATCTAAAGAAAAAGTATTTCAACTGATGTGCTTGTCCCAGATGCTTAATTTTTAATGAACAAGCTATCTAATAAAGACAGGGCCTGTCCCACTTGCTTGTTGTTGGTCCTGTATCTTGAATTAGGTTTAGGAGTCAGTTTTATCTGTCAGTAGGATTATCAAATGTTGTAAATTTGAGCTGGATGAGACTATAATCTAGCATCCTGTATTACTGACAAACTGCAGCACTTCTCTTCACAAGAACAATGAGAGGCTGGCAAAGGAGAGCTAGCAAGTTAAGGGAAGAAACGGAGTCTTTATTCCAGAGGAAAAGGGGGTGGACAAATGTGCTGCTGAGGTCAGCAGTGAAAGCTGTTCTCTGGCCTTGGTGGAAGGATGGATTAGATGCTCAGTGGAAGAGCCTTTCTGGCCCACGGGGTGCAGTAGCAGGGCAATGGGAGGGTTTCTTGCCTTCCGGCAGGGCACAAGGCATGAGCAGATGCCACAGCACAGCCAAACTAGTTGGAGATGCCAACTATGAAGGTCCAAGTCCACCAACTGACTGCAACACAGAGCGATAAAATTCACATTTAGATTCCTACTGGAAACTACACCATAGCAAGAAGCTATCCCTTCAGCTCACAATACATTCTGTGAGCCAATTGTCATTTCATATGATTGTAACTTGCTGGACGGCTGAAATGTTAATGTAATTGTATCGGTGACATCTAGGTCTTCTTTAGAAATTACAGCTATTATGTTGGACCCCTCAGCATGTTTGAAACTGTGCCTCTAAGCTGGCTGCTCTGGGTTAGCAGGTTACTGCGCTGCTCTGAACTGAGTATGTTCTGCCGTCAAATTGTCTGTTTGCCTAACATTAGCCTGTATTTTGATTCCTTGGAGTTGGCTAAACTAAATAGTTTTAAGTAATTGTTCAGTGTTTCTGTCATAGCAAAATGTTCATTTCGTTTGTAGCTCTGTTTTTACAGGAACTGCATTTATAAGCCCTTCCCATGCAGAAAATTCAACACATAATCCATATCTTTGAATGACTGTCTTCTAGCTTAGCATCTAGAGCAGAACATCCTTCCCAACTTACGTTTTTTCAGCTGATTCATAGGCACACTTTATGAACATATGGTCTCCTTCTGTTCATGGCTCAGTGAATTTTCCTAGAAATTATTTTGGTGAGTCAGAGAGGCTTGCTTCACCTTAGCAATTTGTTCTAGTTTGACCCTGCATGAGTTACATGTAATTCTTTGTAATACTTTGGGGTTTTTAAAGCCATTTTTTTGGACCGCATTTTGAGGCTCTATCTTGAATTTCCAGGATCATCTTTAATCGATTAGATAAATAAGCAAAGGAAACAAATGAAAAAACCCCAACAGACCTTCAACTAAAAGGAATGGCTTTATGGCTGAACCTTTGTCAAATGTTAAAATAATAGCTCTGCTTATAAAATAACTTTTTTTTAGTAGGTCATCTGCTCCCCTCTTCTGTAAGTGACATTCCTGATACTTCTGTGACAAATGGGTCAGGGGATGGTGTCTACTTTTCAAAACTGGAGTCAACCTGTCTTTATTTTGATTAGAGCTTATTAAGTGGGCAGTGATGATTCTGTACTAGTTTTAATTCTCATTTGTTTGTTTGTTTGTTTGAAATCTGCCTCTTATTTCTCATAGCTGAGCTGCTGCGGCATTCAGAGCTACACCAACTGGAGCACCAGCCCTTACTTCTTCAAACATGGCATCCCTACAAGCTGTTGCATGAACTCCAGTGACTGTAATACTCAGGATCTGCGCAACATGACTGTGGCTGCCACTAAAGTAAACCAGAAGGTACCAGTAACGTTGTGCCAGAGGCAGTTGTTATGAAACCATCCAGTACACCAGTGGAGTATATGGCTGCTTACAGTTGCATTTCGTTTCAGTTGGTTGATAACATATTAATTGGGCTGGAGTAATGGTAAGAATGGGCTTTGGCCCCCACTTGCTTTCAAATTCTTTGCGCTGGCCTTTCTTAAATGACCAGGCACAGCGGCATTTCTGACGAGGAGGGGATTCGTCCCCCTTCCTCACCGCAGTGGTTGAGGTACAGCACTGCACGCAGAGGCAGCGCTGGCTGGGCACAGGACCACGAGTGGCACGTGCACTCGACTCCCCGACTCCCCTTCAAGGTTAGGTCGGTCAGCACTTCTCTGCCTCTCTGCTTGCTCCTGCTGAATGTGGTGGGTTTTTGTTGAGGACAAAGGTGTAGCTAGGTGGAGGGAAGGACAGGTTTTACTCTTGCTTATGTTCAAACAGTAATTTCAGTGCCGGAGCCTAGCTGTCATCCCAAACAGAGAAAACATGGGTGATGAACAACAAGTGTTGTGGTGGCTGGTACATTTACAACAACTCTTAAGAAGATCTTTGAACATGTGCTGCTGCAAGCATAGCGCAGACAAGGCGGCCCCTCCCCTGGGGTCACCTGAAGGAGCAGGTTGGGAAAACAGGAAGAAAAGGAATAATTGGAGAATAAAAATATAGAAAACACAAAGAAAGGGAGGAACAAAGAGAAAATAATGCAGCATATATAGCAGACACTGCACCGTAGAAATACAGCTGAAGTTATTGCTTTAAGTGCTAGTGCATCATCAGTTCTTTCTTGCTTGAGATTTGCAAGAGAGGCAACAGTTTGTTGGTAAAAGGAATATTGTGGCCAAATTCAAAGTTGCAGCATAGCTTAGTCAGACTTAAGGATTATTTTCTTTTCTGTTTTTGTTTTCAGAGTTGAATTTTAAAAAATAAATAAAAGTCCTGAGTAGATAACAGGGGAAATATGGAAATGCTTTTCTGTCTTCTGTTTCTGTCTTAGTCACCTGTGAATCAGAAGGCTGGAGTGGTGGCTAAGCACAGCCTGAAACTTCTTTCTTTGAAAACCAGTCAAGTGGACAGCATTTCCTAGCATGTATTAAAAAAAAAAAGATACTAGAGGATTGTTTTCCACTAAGCCTTTCTTTTCTGTAATAGTTTAATGAGAGCCACTTGCTGCAGACATACGTGAAACATTAGTGACATCCGTCTGTTATGAAACTCACAGTCGCCACCAGCAAAGTAATCTTGCTGGGTTGCATGAGTACGCTGGATGAGCCACTCCATTCAGTTGCACTTTGTGAACTTGCAGTAACTTTCCATTTTTGTAGAAGTGAAAAGAAGGTGAGAGGCAGGGTGGGGTGGATCTCCAGGATGTGCAGTACGGCCAGCATGCCCTGCAAGCAGAGTGCTTCCTGGGCAGCCCATCCTGAGCCCCTGCTTCTGCCCACCTTCCCGGCAGAAAAGCTTTCTGGTATGACTGGTACTCTGCCAGCAGATCCCACCTTTCCAGTGCAGGAGGGCTATGCACTCTGAACCTTTCCTGGCTGCATAACTGAGCAGGTACCATTTCGATTGCCACCACTGGTCTGATGTTTTCCCAAAGTGCTGAGCTTGCTCCGCATGCTCTGCCTGCACAGAGAAATCCCTGTCCCCTTGTGAGTTCCTGTTGGCAAAGGATGCCTCCAAAATTGTAAGAAGCAGCTGAGGGATGAATGAGCTTGTGCTAGTCCCCAGGGCTAGTAACTCACTTCCAGCCATGCTTGTTCCTAAGCATCTCTCCTGCAAATGCACAACTTGTCTGACAGAAGAGGAATGCTGATTCCTCAGGAAGCAGTTGCCTTAATTACTTGATTTAATTACTTAGGGGAAGTTTGAATGTCCTGCGACATCTGAATACTTGTGTCCCAATTTCTGAGATAGCCGTTTGTGATCAAAGGTTGTAAAGATTTCTGTTTAGCAGTTGTGAGATCTCAGAGTTGTCCTAAACATTTAAGCAAGGTGGGATGTTTGTGAAAGGTGCATGAGAATAAAAAGCAAGCAGGAGGAAATGTTGTGTGGCCCTATGCTTTCACTTCAGATAGGAAGCAAACATCATTGCCTCTGACCCAAGCCCCTTGCTCTTCTTGGAAATAGGCACTTTGCTCTGTGTGTGTTGGAGAAAAAGGAAAATAGATATCGTCTGTGTTGTGGAAGACCCTTGTTACCATCCCTGTAGATAAGTATATTTGGAATACATCTTTTTGGTGGATATTGCAAAACTATCAGTAAGACAAGTTTGCGATGAGCTAATCGAATTACTAGCAGCTTATGGGGACTAATGATGAATTATCCAAAGAGGATTAAAGTAATGATTTAATTGCAGGACTAAAAGACAACATTCTGGATTTTCTTTGCCAACTCTGCCACTAACTTGCTTAGTGACCATGGGTAAATCATTTAGTCCCTCTGTCTGTTTCTTCATCTCAGATGGGACAAATACCTAACTTTAAGAGCTGTCATTAGGAATAGCTAATTAATGTTCAGATAGTGCTTTTTATCTTCAGAGCTCATTACCAACAAATCTCAAGAACTACTTCTCCCTAGAATCCGAATAAAGAAACAGATACATGGACTGAAGAATGATCGGATACTTGCTAAATTGTCACGTCTGTACTCTGAATCAGCACCCGGATGTGCGCATGCCGTGCTTCACGTACTTCTGTACTGTATATGCAACTCTTGGGTGCTCCTTGCGTTCTCACTCCATGCACAGTAAGGACCGAGCAACTAAGCCGTATTTATGCAGTGCACTTCAGGAAACAGATGATTGTGATTTGGGAAAACACAGTCTTCAAATGCGGAGAATGATCAAAACTATCTCCCTTTCATGTTTTTTTAACGAGGTCTTCTGTCTCCCTCAAATTACCATTGCTGTTAGATGTTGCGCCTCTTGAAGGCTGTTGAACAGAACAGATTTCAGAAGAGCTGGGAGAACATTAAGCCATGTCAGACAGAATGAAAGCACTGCTTGAGAAATCTAATCTCATTTCATAACATGTAAGACACACACAACTATAGTTGCTTGATGTGTTAAATAAGCAAGCTTGAATCTGACGTGCTGCACATGGTTGTAAGACATAATTAAGGATTAATATGTACACTTAAACATTTCAGAACTGAATTCCAGCTGTGCTGGTCCTCAGCCACTATTAGGTTTACCACTTCATTACTCTCAGGATTAAATACAATGACTTCTGGCATTATAAAAGAGATTAAAGAAATGATACAATTTAGTTCATGAATGGCCTGTCTCTAACAAAGGACATCATCCTTTCCTTCAAGCCGTTAATTTTTTTATAAGCACCTAATGCACTGAAGTCATGTAAAGAGTTCCTAAAGTGTTTGCAGAAGTGAGGGGGATGTGGCTGGAGGGGGAATGCAGATACAATTCTCTCTTATGGGACAGGAGTCCAAACTGGGTAAGGGAACTCACTGTTATTTCTGTTTTTTTCCAACTTCTGATAAAGTAGCTAAAGTTATAACACAAAATGCCTTGGGACTGGCTTTACACTGAGAGTGGTGTTGGTCATTTGAGGAAGCACGGCAAAAGGGGCCAAGAGGTGGCATTGGATTGTGTGGGCATATAGGGTAGTAATGAAAGAAAAAATAGAAGTTATCCTTTTTTTCTTCAAGTTTTGCGTCACTTGTTTAGATTCATTTAGAGACCACCAAGTAGGAAAGCTAATTTCAAATGCTTTTTTGAGGGGTAGAGTAGGTGAGGGGAGAAACTCGACAAAAACTATCATACTGAGGGGGACATCTCAAAGAAGCCTATCCAAGAGACGGGCAGAAATGTGTGTGAATCTTCTGGCCCCAGTGTGGGCTGTGAATTGAGGCACGAGGAAGCAAGTCAGCTGATGGAATCAGGGTCTGAGCTAGAGAGAGAAAATTGGGTTTGGGGAGCAGGACAGGAATTTTATGTCCAAGAGCAAACGAACCAAGAAACTTCATACAAAACCCTTGATAAATTTGTTATATGGTTTAAAGTTATATGCTACTCAGTTCCTTGCCTGGTGTCCTTTGACAGACAAAGACGAGCAGAATGCCTCACTGGATGCCGGAAGCATGATTGTATTAAATATCTGGAGTATTAGGAGATCAGCATCATTTATTCATTTTGGACACCTGTATTGTATTATAACATTACCTTATATTGTTACTGGTTTGGTTTCAGGTCAAAGCCGTATTAATGTTTTTTGAAGTAATGCAAACTGACATTCTTATGAAGACCTATAAAAATGCGTGCAACATCACATTTAGCTTTTTTAAGTACTGAAATACATTTGTTTCTAAAAAGCACTGGTTTTGCCACTGCTTTTCACCATTCACTCAGAATTGCTGTTAAATAAAAAAGTGACATTGGAAATTGCAGGAAAAATATTGTCTCATCCAAGTCCTATTTAAATGAGAAAATTGTGTGTATGCATTCATGGCAGGGGGGGTCAATACAAGGAATGATTTTGTTTGTTTTCCAGGGCTGTTATGACTTGGTGACCAGTTTTATGGAGACAAATATGGGAATCATAGCTGGAGTGGCTTTTGGGATTGCGTTCTCACAGGTAAATGCATAAACGCTTCCCTTCCCCCCCCTTTTTTCCCCTCTCTCTTTTTCTTTACTCAGACTTCAAGGAAGGAAGGGCTATGGAAAGGGACTGAACTCAGCATGCTCGTTAGTCCTGAGGTCATCTGTTCATTGATTTTCTTTTTTTCAACTTAAATGAAGTTTCTCTTTGGGAATATCAGTTACGGTTGAGCTAATGACTAGCTCAAGGAAAACAACTTGTCCCTCCACTGGGTCAAATAGAGGTTAACCCAATAAAACATTGGCTTAAATGGAGCATAAACAGCTAAGAAGATAAATAGCTTATCCATTCTTTGGATAGGGTCCTATCTTCTAAGCACTCTTATTTTTCCTTAAAGAATTCTAGAATTCAAATAAGAGTATACCTTCAGGCCTCCCCATCCTGGACCTGGAGCCTGGAGGAGACACCTGGTTTCAGTGACCAATGCGGGTTTTTTTTTTTCCTTTACCCACTGAACACTGAGCAGAGGTCTGCCAAAATCAGATTATTAAACCAACTCCTTGCCTACACCAAAAGGAGTTTGGCATGGGAAGGACAAGAGGAGAGCTAAGAAGGTGTTTGCTGCTCCCTGACATTCAAACTGCTTTTACCTAGACAGGAGTTGGGGAAATGGAACATCTGGTCAGAATCCTCTGATCAAGAAGGGGCAGAAAAACACCTGCATCTTTCAACAAGATGCTCCTTTGGACTAGTCACTTCATGTGTAATGGCAAGGACTCTCCTGGAACCATGCAAAATGAGAGGGAGGGAAACATGGACAACGCAAAAGTGCTTGCAGAATGGTTCAGCAAAAATGCACAGCGACGTGTATGACGCCAGAACCACTTCTAGCTGAGAGGCAATCTGCCTTCTCCCTGCAGAGGCTACATAGTACAACTGCAAATGTTGTCTTGTAAAACAATCATGGAACTTTCATTTACTTCATTCACACAATATTAAAAATCTGGGTCCTGAGGCAACACTGAAAATACGAATATATCTGTCGATCGACTTGTGTTTATAGAGTGGTTGGAAGAAATGAGGTGCTAGGAAAAATTATTTGACGACTTCTTAAAACTCATTAATGCAGTTCGCAAGCTGTAGGTTTACGCTGGGCTGCACTGGAAACAAGTGATTTGCCAGTGCTGTTGCCAGTGATGGGCAAGTGAATTAATGGGAAGGCTGTGGCGGCCCTCTTGCCCCTGTTGGCCCATGTGGTCAGCCCGTGCTCTGCTGCACGGTGTTTTAGTCACATCTCTCTGAGGTTTAATTTGCTCAGCAATTACAGTGGCCTCCAGGCTCTTCAGAGTAACTGCCCCCAAGCCATGTAGAAAACGGCCACCACGTCTTCTCAGTCAATGTACGCACAACTCGAGGGAGCCCTAAAACTGTTTGGGCTCAGACCAGCTGACTGCCCTGCCTTGGACATATCTGGAAACCTGATGCCTTCTAGCCTAGGTGTTAGATGAGAGAAGCCCATGATTTGGCCTGTCAGCCTGTTTTGTGTGGGCATAAGCATTGGTTCATCATACCGCCAGCCACCCAGAGCATGTGCAAGGGTATCAGGTATTTGGGATCCAGAAGTGCTGAAATCACCAGTCTGGAGCTGTTGGTGCATGAAGCAGGGGGAGTTTTGGTTTGGTTTTAATAGTCTCTTCTAGTTCTTGTTGAATGGTCATGGTTGTCTCGATACTCTTCTCCAACCCTGATTATGACTTGATTACTGCTATAGGACTCTGAACTCATATTTCAGCGTGGTTTCTAGATAGCCAGAAGGCTATAAAGCATCTTTTAAAATGTATCATGTAAAACTACACAAAGAAAAATGGGATGAGTCAAATTTTACAATTCATAGGCTGCTGGGGTAAATGCCTCAGTCGGGACCAATGCTACCTGAACGCCTTTAATTGGTATATTGTATGTATGATAGGCAAAGCATCATCTTATCTTGCCTGAAAGTTGTTTGCAGCTGGGAGGGAGACTGTAGGAAGAGTGCAGCTGGAATTGTTAGTATTTTGGCATGTGCTGGGATGTTCACTCCAGGTCATCTGTTATTTGTGAGCTCAAGAAGGGAAGGCGGGTGGGCGGCGCGGGCAGAGTGTGGTCCCTACGACCAGAGCCCTTTGACGCAAGGCGAGATTAGCACAGCAGGCTGCAGGCAGCACGAGGAGGGGAAAGCACTTTGCCACTGCAGCTCCAAGTGAGAACCAAAGTATGTTTTGATGTGGTGTTGGCAGCTCACGTTGCCTGATGGCAGTGTGCACCCTGCTGCCAGCTGGGGATGTCGCTAACCTGCGTAAGTGCAAGGCACTGGCACTCGGAGTAGATACTCAGCTGCTTGGGGTGTTTGCAAATGTGTAAAAAGGACAAGAGAGGGGGTGCAGGGGAGAAAAATGCATCTCTCCTGGGGTGTGAAGAATAGAAGGTGGCCAGTTATCATTTACCGCCTAATCTGTTTTGCTGGACCCAATTTGGGACGGTGTTTACAAATTGCTTTCAGGTTAACCGTGGCTGGCAGTAATGCCAGGCAGTGCTCCAGCTGTAAGCGAGGTTTCGCCGTTCCTACTGAGAATGGGTTTAATCTAAATAAAAGACAAATTAGATCATGGTGCTCTTTTACAGTAAAGCGTGCTCAAGGGCCTTTCCTTCCCATGATTTGTTAGGTATTGACTAGCATGGGGAATGTGCTGATTCCCAGAAATAGGGAAAGCTGATGTAATGGCACTGCATATCTTACAGGCCTGGCACAGGCTCCCAATCAGAGTCAGAGTTTAAAAAAACTGCTGTGTTGCTGACATTTTCTGCACTGCTCCTCGGGTTTGAAATAATAATAAAATACAATTTGATTGTTTTTACAATCAGATGCCAATGCTGACTTCCAGCTGGAATAATTTCAGTTTAGCAGGTGCTCTTCAGAGCAGCAAAACGATTACTGTGTTGTGCCCAACAGAGAATAAAATTATGCAAGCCGCATAGATGATGAAGAGTTTTGCTAGCTAAAACTGCAGCACAGGCATTGGCTTAAGGGGCACAAGAGGCAGGGTTTGGGGAGGGTATAAAGATTGTGACTGCAGTAGAGTCCCTGAGTAGGGGAGCCTCAGTGCAGCGTTAAGGTCAAATTATTACTTTTGTACTGAAGGACTGGAAGCCAGGCACTCTCCTAATGCTCGAAACTGGTTCCTGAGCATGCATGGTTCCCATTGTTTGAAGATATATTCTCACGTGGCTACAGTCCCTCTCTATAGTGAGCGCAGCATCCACCTGCCCTCTGTACCCTTACCATTAACGCCAGTAGCTCTGCCTGGCTGTGGATACAGTTCCGGTGCAGATGTCATCCACCTCGTCTGCTGCAACTCCTGTCTGAGTATAGGGAGGCTGAGACTTGGCCCTAGCACAGGATTACAACTCAGTAACCCTTTGCAGCAGAGTTAGGGAGTGGGATCCATATCAGGATCTAATATGTGACTTGAAATCTAAAAAAAGACTAATTTTCTTGCTTCTAAATACTAATCAGTGTGGATTCAGCATGGAGATAGGACCTGTGCCAGAGGCATACTATGGCACAGTAGGCTGTCTCAGGTAAGCGATTTGTGACATGGAAAATTTGCTGTCTTCTAAAATAGAGGCAGGGAACCAGGATGCTTGAAGATCTGCATATTGAGAATATGGCAAGGTAAATCATTCAACTAAACAATTATTCCTGATGGATTAAAAAAATCCAGTTTTAGCTTACCTGATCCACTGATGAATTCCCAGTTAGTTCAACGCATTTCTATTTATAGAAATGCTCTCAAGGAATGAGAAATGGTGAAGATACCAAGACCCAAAATAAAATGGAGATTCAAGTTGTACTTCAGTTTCTCTTCAGTGTAATAAGATGTAATAAATATGTCATGCAGGACAGCTTCCAGTCAATGTTAACTCCTGTAAAATAACTACATTAAAAAGCCAGTTATCATGTTTGTGACGGGAGATAAGATTGCTAGGCAGTTGCTGTGGATGGATTTCGGTGGTCAGATCTGAGATATACATGAGATGACTGCTACAAACCATGCAGAGATGAACAAGACATGCACCGCATTCCGCTCTCTGAGATGAGCTTGGGCCAACAGGATGGTAGTAAAGAAGACACACCTGAGGGATATGGGTTTCCCAGTGCTCTAAGCCAAATAATTTGGTGGCATTTCCAAGTTTCCTGTAGCAAGACCAGAGGGACCAAGACAAACTCTCAGTTTTCTATGTAATAGTTCAGAGGGCCAGGATAATCTTAGAAAAAAAGAGAAGAAAGGGGAAAAGTGAGAGAGAATACAAATGCAGAACCAAGTCTCAAAAAACTGGGACTATTAAAAAAATAATAAGTGGATAAAAGTCGAGATGGTGCACTTGAGAGACAATGGGAGCGAAGGAAAATTAATGCAACTTCTAGCAGCTAGTTTCTTTGTGGGGATCCTTTCGTGCCGGTTCCTCTGTTTCTTCAAAGGAGCTGTGGGGACCTGCTGCGCAATAGGATAAGGGGCTTCCTCCCGTCTGAAGAGCAGAGGTTGCAGGTGATCAAGCAAATGCAGAGAGCAAGGGGGGGTGGAGAGCGCTCATTTGTGGTTTGCCGACTGGGAGCCTCTAACCTGATTTAAATGCAGAGGACTGTAGTTATGACTGTAATAAAAGCATACTGTGAGGACAATTCAGCAACTTAATACAGTATCACCTCTCCTTGGCTACAGGAGGAACAGTACTCTTGTGGTTAAATGTGGGACTCTACACACCTTGGAAAATACATGGTTTTGTATGTGTCCAAAGTACTTCTAAGGTATTTATTACAGCTCTGTTATGTCCTGGTAATAGCTAGAAATGCTGTATAAAACATGTATGCAATGGCTCGATATGCATGCCATTATATTTGAAATACAGAAGTTTAATATTACGGTACTATAACCACTTAAATGCATAAAGCAGCGTATGGTCAGAGCCGAGAAATAATAAGTGGGCCAAAGATCAGAGAGATACACAGAATCACAGGATCACAGAGTCACAGGTTGTGTAACCTGCCGTTCGTCTTACAAGTGACTTGAGTAAATCAAAACATTGTCACATGCCTGCAAATGCTACAAAGCTTAGACACACTGGTCATTAGAGTTACAGCCTGTGAGAGACAGAAGAATCCCTAATTAATGGTAGCTGGGGAGGTCTGCTACAGCTGAAGGGGGACAGAAAAGCCCATGGCTTCCTATTTGTATGGGCTGCAGCCACTTCCCCCTTGTAAACCTGCAGATGAGAGCAGGAGGCTGTGGCCAGGAACAATGATGTCTGTAATCTGGGTGGTCATGATGGGAAATAATAGGTACCTCTTGGCACAGGGATTTTAAAAAAGTAAATGGGAATGTACGTACATTGTTAGCGATTGTAGGTTGAGGGAGGAGCTGATCTGGGTCTGGGATGGAATTTGCTCAGTGAAAATAAATAGGATGAAATACACTGTGAAGTTCATCACAATAAAAAACACAGTAAGGCAGAGAAGTTACCTCTGAGACCAGCTGAGGAAGGTGAGAGAAGGCTGAAAGGTACCACAAACACAGAAGAGGGATAGCGAAGCGGGTGGGACAGGGCCACCCAGAGGCAATTACTCTTTTCTGCCTGTCAGAGCACGGGGAAATACGTATCAGCGATGGGCTGTGGGAAATCTCATTCTCCAAAACTGAACTGAGCTAAAGAAACACCACACGAGTAAGCAGTGGGAGTGTTAACGACTTTCTAGTAAACCCACAGAATGTGGTGGGTTTTCAGCAATGCTTCTCCAAACGGCTAAATTGATAAAATCATCCTCCTGGTGACTGCAATATTTAAGCGTGGAAAGCCAAAGCCCAGCCAGAATACGCTGGTGTCCTCACTGTCGCCAGTCTGTGGACTCCTGGGCGAGTGCGTGAGCACTCCAGCTACCAAATACATTTCCTGCTGGAACACCCATCTAGAGAAGTTTAATAGAAAAGGCAACCAGATGGCTAAAATGACTTCCTGGTATCGAGATTTTCAAAAGCTGAGGAGGGTTTTCAGCACCCACACCTCTTCTGGCAACTGTGAATATACTGCCCCCAAAACCTAGTAGCTTAGGTTTTAATTGGAGGTTGGTCAGGAGGTGTTACCTGTGCCTGCCACGTGTAGTATAACCAAGGCAGTGCCGCCCTTGGTATTTGGTGCCAAAATCGGGGGTCGCATGTGGAGGACAGTGGGGATTCACACTGCTTTTAAAGATGACTCCAAGCCCTTTTGAGATGCCCGGAGCAGTCCTGGTGGACACCGAAACAGGAGAGGGAGCGGTAGCAGCGAATTTCTGGCAAATGAAGTATGTCCTGAGCAGAACCGTGACATCTTAGGGGCAGAAAATGGTTTATCCAGGTTTGAGGTATCCTGGCTTGGTCTTGCTCTGGGCTGATGCCAGCGCAAATCAAGCAACTGGCTGGTAGAGCAGTAGTGTATTTTGATGATGATCGCTTTAACAGGGAGCAGTGATGGTCATGGGGAAAGGACATGCGATGCCAAGCGTGAAGTAGAAGGAGCCTGTTTGGATGAGCAGCCAGCCAGGCGTTATCTACGCATGCTTTGCAGGGTCTGAGGGAGCTCCACTGCTGCCAAAAGGTTGTGGTCCCCCTCCTTAAGCACCGCTCCTTTGCGATGCGCTCTGCCTGGGGCAGCAGAAGCAGCCGGGAAGAGGTGGTGCCCCACGGGTCCGGGTGAGCCAGCTGGAGCAGCTGTGGCACCCCTTGCTTGGAGCCAGATCTAGGGAAGGCTGGTCTGTCTGCAGACAGACCTCTCGCCTCACCCCAGGAGTCGAAGATGAGCTGTAACAATCTGGATATGCTCATGAGTCAATTAATTGACCAATCCAAATGAGAAAAGCAAGGTTGAATTATTTATAGTATATTAACACCGTTGGCATATGCAGGAAACGCTAACAAACTGCAATAGGCAAAACGTTGAAATGACTGAGTGCTTATTGACGAGTGGAAGCCAGGGATCTGTTTTCAATAATCTGAGTGACAGCCAAGGGAATAGTGAAAGACTTTTTTATTTATTTATTTCCAGGTCTATAACGCTCATTTCTCTGGTGCTGCATCATTTGTAAAGAAAGCATAACCACTCTGAGGCATTAGGAAGCTTTTCCCCAGCACACTGTTAACCAAGTTACGGGGGCCGCCAGCTCTCAGGGGTGGTGGGTGGTGGTGAGGGACCCAGGTGGAGCTGGCGAGTGAGCCGGTAGCGTGCTGATACCCCCGCCAGTGTGCCCAGCCACCTCTGGCTTGGCCAGGCAATGACAGCAGGTTTGAAAAGCAGTAAAAAGCCGTGCTGTCTTTCAAATAAATGTGCTCTGGTAACAGTCAAGAGGAAGATCTAATGAAGAAAGACAGGAGATTTTAATGCTGGTTTTCTGATTAGAATGGGCCTTAAAATATGGCGTAAGTATGTTGTGCATAGTAACTCCAGAACACGAAATCTTTGCGTACCATGGCCTCTCTTTTGCTCTGTGTTCGTTTAATTTAACTTAACTTCTATTCTACTTCTATTCTTGTCTGGAACAGTTGATCGGGATGCTGCTGGCATGCTGTCTGTCCCGGTTTATTACTGCTAACCAGTATGAGATGGTGTAACAAGGTGAGCTTTCCCTACTTTCTATGCAGTATGCTATATATGCTCCAGTATAGTGTCGTGGCTGTGCTGCTTCTACTGAAGAGAGTGGGCAAGTTTTAGGTGCTCAGCATGTTTATCAAGAATTAAGTCTTCCCACAGGATTTTTTGCTTTGGGATTTTCATCCCAATATTCTGTCTGGTTGAGAAAAAAAAAACAATGGGGGGAAAACATACTATTGAATGTTTTGTCATTTCGACTTTCTTCTTGAAAAGGGAGGGCAAACTACCCATCGTAAACACTGTCAGCAGCCAAAGCAACCCACTTCTTTTTCTTTTATCCCTCCCGACCCAGTCTTTCAGGAGTGCGAAGTCCAGAGCCTGTCTCAAGATCAGCAGCTGCAGAATTGGAGAAAGACTGAAACGAATGTTATAGCACACACTGTCTCTCGCACGCACGCACGCACGCACACCCACACCCCCACAAGCAAGCACGTGCGCGCGCGCACTTGCACCCCACCTCCCGAACTTTGTCCCATGCGTAGTGTACCATTCTGTGAAGTACCGCGGTGCCACCGAGAGCAGCCGGGTCCCCTCGGCCTCCGGACCCCGACTCCATCCCCGCGGCTCGGCGTAGGACGGCACCGTATATATGTTCTTGGTCACTCAGTAGTTGCATCGTAAGTTAACAAAGGTAATTCATTAACAGCATTGATCGGGCTGTGCATGTAGTGACTGGAGGGCATAATTAGCCTTTCACCATGGTTAATAAGTGTTGCACACGTTCATATAAACCGGTATATGAAATATATATTCTTTTGGTTTTACCTTAATTTCTTGTTTTGTTTATTGCTTTACTAAGGTTTTCCTCCTTTCCCCCTTCCCTGCGCCTGCCCCCCTTCCCCAAAAACAAAGGAATCAGTAAGATAACATAAAGATACTTGAAATGATGTTAAAATGTTGTGCTTGAAGGGAACTGTTATTCCTGATGTTCTTCTACATCTTTGATTCTTACTCAGTGTTGTATGCCTAGTGCGTATCCCGGTAGGCTTTGTCTAGTGCATTTTGCCTCTGAACCTGATCCTGTGTAATACTGTTATTAAGCTGTGTTGTTGCTTACTGTGAAGGCAGGAATTTTGCTTCCTTTATTTTTATTAGGTAGCTATGAACTAATTGAACTGTGCTGTACTGCGGCCTTCATACTTTTTTCCTGTTCTTTCTTTTTTCTTTTTGCATTGAGGTTGCAGCCACCAAATACACTGTTGAATCAAATTGAAATAAACACACACACACACAAAAAAATCACAAAAAAAACCACAGGCATATGAAATATTTTTGGGGGAAAGCAAAAGTTTAAAACCTTTTTAAAAAAACAGGACTTTTTTAATAATGCCTCTGTCTAGCATGCCAACAAGAATGCATTGATATTGTGAGTATTTGTGATATACGTATTAATAAATGGAACCATTACAGATTTCTAGCTGCTCCTTTTCGTTCTTTAGTCATAACAAAACTCTTTCAAGGGCGGAAGTGAACATGAAACACAAGTGCGCAGCTTGGAGTGACATGACTTTATGCATATTTTAACAACTAACTTGGTTGTGTCAGAAAAAACGTTATTGCCCTGGAAAAAAGAGAAAGAGCTGGAATTGTTTCAAAACTCCTAGAAAAAACCTTTCACAGCTGGTTTCACCATGTGACGAATGCATACCCGTCTGCTTTGCAAAATTTTTTTTGTGACTGATACGATCTGCAGCATTTAATTATCCCATCCTTAGCATTGTGCATGCTTTTGGCGTTAAGCAGTTTTCTCTGATTTTGGTGAGGGTGGGAGAAGAGAGATGGGAGCTTGGGGTGGGTAATGGCCATCTGCTGCATTCGTGGAAAGGCAGGCACCCGTCTCTTTCTCATCTGAATGCATGAGGTGTTGAAGATCAGATGGGAAGTCCATGAAAGTTTAAACCTGGAAGTTTTCGACTGATCCCTTACATTGGCAATGCAGACAGAGAAGGCTTGAGGAGGGAAGCCCTGTAGCCTTCCAGCTGTGGAGGAGCTGCGCAGCGCCTGTGTCTGCGCAGCCCATACAGCTGCCGGAGCCCCAGCCCATCCTCCATCCGCCTGTCCATCCGTCAGTGTGTCATGGTTTAGCCCCAGTCGGCAACCAAGCACCCTGCAGCCGCTCGCTCAGGACACAGTGCCACCCACCCGGCTACTGCGACCCTCCGCCTGGGGAGGGCTGCCCTGCGTGGTGCCTCCAGCATCAGCTCCCGATGAACCTCTGAGTGGCGCTGGCACAGTCGGTGTGCTCTCACCCACAACTAAAAGGGTTTGCAGCCGCACGGGCAAAAACCTGTCAGCATATGCCGAGGCAGCGTGTCTTAAAAGCCCCAGTGGCATCTTTGGCTTTATTCAGAGAGCACTTCCAGAGCAGGGAGGGGTGGGACCGTGGTTGCTTTGCCAGGGGGATGGGAAATCAGTACTCCGTGTTGCTCTTGAAACACAAGTAATGGTTTTTATAGATTTGATCCACTGCCAAAATGAAAAGCTGCGATTTGCTGCTCAGTCTCTGCTTCTGTATTTGATTACAGCTCAGAGCTTCACATTTGGCTTCTGTCACAATTTGCATCTTTCAGCCTGGCTCTGAAATGCACAACCCCACCGTATGCGGTCTTCGGAAGGTTGTGTTCCTGTGGTGCCCGGGAGCCAAAGCGCTGGCTGCGCTGAGAGCCGAGCGCACTGTAGCGCATTTCCACAGGCCTGCTTTGTTCCATGAAAAACACGAGCAACTCATATTTTCTTCATCACTTATATTTCCCTGTTACAAGTTGTTGGTAATGGGGACAAAAAGGCTTAGTACATCTGTGCGAGAGGGGCATTAAAGTGCTGGGAGTCCGAAGGATGTTTTGTGGCAAGATGCTGTTATGGCTGGGGACGCATTGACTTCCAGCTGAAGATCTGTTTTCCCAAGGTCTTCTGTATCTGCGATGTTCCCCTACTGCTGTAAATTAATAGCACATAGTGACGTTTGTAGCATTTGTCCTAGGGAAGTGTGGAAGTAATTTTACTGATTTTTTTTTTCCCCTACCAAGCAAATGACTTGACCTCAGAGTGAGTAAAGCGCTCACAAAGGCATGTCGTTCTGTCTCCCTCCCCTTCCCCCTTCGTCACCCTCATAGCCTGTCCTTGGGGTTCAAAACTAATTTGAAATAGAGATTTGTAAATAAGAGAAGAGGAAGCTGATCCGCAAATTTAAATCTGTCCTCAATAAAGCATCTACCATGAGGGAGTGGGACATATTTAAATGTGGAGAACGCCAATACAGGTCCTGCATACATGCTGGGCGGTTTGCATGTACTTTGCTGGGGACAAAGCCGCTCAGCGTGGGTCGCAGCACTCACATTGGCAGTCCCTTCCAAGGGCTTAAAAACAGTTGCAGCCGCTTGCTCGGTTGCTGGGGCTACGCGATGCTGGAGTGATGCCCTTCTCCCACAGGCGCAGGAAGTTTGTGGGGGGATGTTTTTCCACACCAGAAAGAACTGGCCCACAAGCTGCCCCAGTTTCCCTCCCCTATTCATCCCCAGGCAGGTCTCCCCTGCCCCACAGAGGGGAGGGAGGGGGGCGAGGCCAACACCTCCTCCCTCAGGAGCCACCAGCAACCTTCCGGAGTGGAAAAGCACCAGCCTCTTCTCAGTTTTCTTTCCTTTTTTGCTTTTTTTCCTTTTTCCTGAAAGAAAGAGTTGTTTGTGCCAAAAGCTGATTCTTTTGAAGATGCTGATGTTGGGTGACAGGTCAGCAGGCCCCCAGACTGCTCCAGCTTGCCCGTCCCCATTCAGTAAAGCACGTGCTCAGCTCTAAGGCATAAGCAGCGAATTAAGTCCATTCAACAAAGCCCTTCAGTGCGTGCTCAATTGTTTCCCTCAGCCCAGCAGCACTCCTGCCTGTATGGGGTAGGTCTGTTAATTGGGCTCTTGACAGCTTCTGTGGAGAGGGTCAGGCTGATGAAGGACCTGCCAAGGGCTTCCCTGGTGAAATCCCCAGTGCTGCTCAGGCTGGGGCCACGCAGCAGCTCTGGTGGGGAGGGTTGTGCTAGCTGGCACCGTGGCATCCCCTGCCCTGGGCACAACATCCCTATATTTCCACTCCTCCCTCCTGGAGGGAGAAACGAGGTGGTGGAAAGGAAACAAAGCCAGAGCTGCCGTGTATGAGTTTATGTCACCTGGGCACAGGTGTGTGGGATTTTCCCTCCAGAGGTGAAGCTTCCAGGGGGTTCCAGGGGGCCTTTGCCTCAGGGGCTACAGTCCACCCTTTGGCATGAACTGAATCAGAGGCAGAAGGGGCCAGCTCCTGCTGTGCTGGGCTGGCTCTGGCTGCCTGATCCCTCCCCGAGCAAATTGCATTCACTGCAATCACGGGACCTGAGCTGAGCAAAAGACTGGGCAGGTTTGGGGGTCAAAGCGGGTGATGGGGCAACTGGATGAGTCCCAGGAGGGGTGGGAGGAATGGGGCATGGCTGAGGGATGAGGAGAGTGGGAGATGGAGCAGGACCGTGGGAGGAGGAAGAAGGTGCATTGAGACCACCTTGTTTTGGTCCCAATGTGCTGCTAGCTTGGTTTGGCTGCAAGGTGGACCAGTGGCCTTACCTGGCACATGCATCCTGCCCTAAGCTGCCTCCCAGGGCTTGCTTCTGCCAAGGAGGACAGCCCCGAGCTCTCCAGAGAGGATAATAAGTTGTTGTGAAGGTGATTTTTCACAGTAGCATCAAAGTGGGGCTCTGGGAGCAGGCAGCTGTGCTGGAGGGCCTTGCTGGCTGCCACTATTCTTGGGTGAGCATCGCTGCGGAGGACACTGGCTTTGCGGGGCTGCTTACAGGATTTCAGCCTCTTGCTCCTCAGAGGACCAATGCAGGGGCTAAAGTGATTTTGTCTTCTGTGGCTCTTCCCCTTCGCTTTAATGACTCATTACTGTTTAAGATAATTTTAAGATTAGCAGATTAATTTGCTGCCAGCCAAGCCCCATGCATAAAATACCTGGCATCCTATTGAAGCAGCAGGACTGATTGGGACGTCAGACTTCTACCAGGGCTGAGTTAGGGTTGCTTCAGTATGACCCTGTATAATAAAAATAGAAATCTTCATTAGTTGACATACTGGTCAAATGACACTTCTGGTTTTTTGTAAGTAAAAGTGTTTTGCCCACCAAATGTGTAACATCTGGTCAACTTTCTGCAAGCTGCTTTTACCAGCTTGGCCTAACTTTGAAAAAAAAATCTCTTGCTTTTGCCTTTTGCTTGTCATTGCACCTGCTCCTGTTGCAGCCAGGAAAAATTTTATTCAAAGGATGTTTCATTTTTGTCCGGCGTGACCGGAGATATTTGGTACGTGCAAGCTCTTTAAAAGCAAGCTGTGCTGAGGCAGCAACTCCTCAAGTTCTGGAGTCTGTTCTACTCCGTGGTGACCGCAGTGTGGCTATTTTTGGTCTCTGCTGAAGCTACCTATAGGTGACACCAAGTACTTATTTTAGATTGTAGTCCTTCCATGTAATCGATATCTGGGGTGTGGATATACGCACACACATATATAACATCCCTTGTGCGCGATACAACAGTGTAACTCCTAATGTGACGTACATTCCCAATGCAGCTAGTAAATCATCAGAATACTATTTTTTTTATTCACCATAGTCATATAACACAGTGTCTTGGCCAAGACTTTCAGAAGCAGTAGATTTTGGGCAATCCCCTGGAGGTATTTCCAAAATGCTCTAGCTTTCAGAAAGTGCTGAGCAACCTACCCTTTGGGAATCCAGCCCTTTCAGAACCTCTCAGGGAACTCAGAAGTAAAAAGTAATTTTTGAAAGCCCTATCTGTTAGTAAAATGGAGATTATTCATCCAAGTAAAAAACATCAATATTTTAAAAATTGCAATTATTTCCAGAGGGGAAGCAAGGACCACTTTCTGGCTTGCATGGAAGCCATGGTTTGTGTCCTTTATCTTCTTGAGTAGAGAATCAGAAAACATGATGTGAGAGAAGGCTGATGCCTAGGAGAACTGATGGGGTGGGACGGGGGAGAAAAAAGAGAATAAAAATACATAAACTTCTTTTTTTCTAGTCAAAAGGGTTTGAAATGGCAAGTATTTCAACCTGATCGTGTGTCTGACACAACGGTGCAACAATCTCCAGCTCCAAGCTGAGCAGGTTCAGTAGCTCAGGCCTGCAGCAGTGGGGTCTGCAGTCTGGTCTGGAGGGGACTGTTGCTCGCCAGGACGCCTCTTATGTCATCCTGATGGTGAGAGCAGCCTTTTGTGGGAGCCTGCAGATGTCAGACTGCTAGAAAATACCATGGTGCACATGCAATGAAATTCATGGCCAATCCATGGCACATCCAGAGGCTTTGCAGGAGTGCTTTGACACTGATAGTTTCCTACTCTGGCTCCCATGGTCTTACTGTGCTTCTGGGGGATCTGCCTTTAATGTCGTGTTTGTAAGTTATTGCTTGCTCAAAAGAGCTGGTTAGTGCTTATGTTGATTATTGGGTATCTTCAGCCCTGTAGTTATTTGTAATTAAAAGCAAACAAAAAATTGTCCAGAATTTTCTTCATCCTGGAGTTCAGTGTGACCCAAATATCAGATGAATGAGTCCTTCTCCCAAGTATAGGAACCGGTACACTGAGCCCATGGGTTATTGCTGTGTGCTACTCCGTTTACCTTCATGCAATCCCGGTACTTGTAGGGCTGTGGACTGCCTCCTCCCTGCAGGCGAGGCAAAATTCAGTCCTGTGGGGAACCAGGCTGAGCCCTTTGTGCTCCCTCTGCTGCGCAAGCACTGACAGCCTGCCAAAATCAACGCTGTGCCTTGAGGGAGTATGGAAAGCAGGTCTCCACCTGCTGTGTGGAAGCATGAGATAGTGTGAAGGTATGAGACTCAGAACAGCCTGGCCAGCACCGCAGCAAGCTCGAGCACTGAACTGAGTGGAGACTGGCATAGTCCACCGGTCTTTGTAATGGTGGGGTTTCCTCCCGATGCTTATCTGGATAACCTAGATGCTCCCTGCCTGTTTGGACTATCCTTTTTAAGTGCTACAATGTGAAAGGGAAATCAAAAAGCCAATCAAAATAATCTCTATGAGACCCATTCAATAAAAAAGTTATTGGCAATTAGCACGGGTTTTTATAAAAAAGTAATTAGCCCTCCTGCCCTGAGAATTAATGAATGCTTTTCATTACACCCCAAGGGGTAGTCAACCCAATAATAATCCACTTCAGATGAATGTTGTTCTAAAATGACATTGTTTGACAACACAGGCAGCAGGACGGTCACAAACAGGAGGCAATCCTACTCTGGTGAACACTGGAGCTGGTTGCTTCAAAATGAAAACCCATTAATAATTTGCTTGGATTAGTGCAGTAGACTTGACTTCTTACTTATTAAAGAGGTGAAGCAAAGCATACACTGAAAGACCAGCACCTCATTTTTCCCTGGGTGCAAAGCTTAGGAAGCCAATGGAGATGCACTAGTGCTGGCTGCTACCTTTTGCTTAATGTGTCCGTAAAGCTTGACAGAGTGGAACATGACTTGTCTGGACACAGAAATTTTACTGTCTGAGAGGTGTTTGGCAGCTGAGTGGCAGAGGGTTGTGTGTCCCTGCTGTCTCCCTTTCACTGCTTAACCCATTGGCTCCACAGGGAATGAGCACCAGACAACAGCATTCCTCTCCCATTGCTCCTATTTGATTGTTGGCGTTTTCAGCAAGATATGCATTGGTGCAGATGCAAAAATCACATTGACTTCTCAATCCAGTGGCCGTCCTGCTCTGACAGCCACTCCATGGTCATCATGGCCACCTGGTTCTCCTCAGGGTGGTAAGGCATGGCACGGGCAGGTGCTCCCTGTCAGAGGAAAGCCCTCAAAGAGTGAACAGATGAACAACAGTTTCCCTTCCCCTGCCCCAGGAGCATCCTTGCTGCTCCCTGGGGCAGCGCTCCCCTCCAACCTGCATGCCCCACATGGGCCTTGCTCAGCCTGCATCTGGTGGGGACCCAGGCTGCTGCTGCTGACTGGGGGCCTGCTGGCACAGCTTCCTGCAGCCAGGCTTTAAAAGCTTCCTCATTCACAAACCTGAGGATTCAAGTGAAGAGCTGAATCCTCCCCTCCAAGCTGGGCTGCCAAATTAGGAAGAAATGGTCCAGGATGATGCTGGGGAGCTTGACAGTTGAAGTGGAAAGACAGTAGGTAATAAAAGGTCTAATTAAGAAAGCCAGCAGCAGATTTACATGCTGTACATAAGATCTTCCTTGCCCACTTCCCTCCCTGACACCTCACACTTATTTGCTAGGGAGCCCCTTCCCATCCCAAGGCAAAAAGACGCCTCCAGCCTCTCCTCCTTTCCAGCCCTCCCTGTGCTCTCCTGGGGAGCAGGGACCTTCCACCCCATGGTGGGGACGAGGACTGCCGGGAGATGGTGCTGGAGCCCCAGGGCAGCATGCGAGCACTAGAGACAAGCAGAGCAGCTGGCTCTGGAGCCAGCACAGACTTTAATAGCCAGCTCTACCAAATGCCTCTGTGGTGGCCACGTCTCTGCTGCTGCTCCACACTGTGTGCAGCAAGATAAAACACTCCGATGAGTAATAAATGTCATGATTGCTTAACTTACATTGTGGTACTGCCTGGAGGCAATAGTGAGGTATCAGAGCACCATCTCACTGGATGTATCAAGGAAATAAAGTCATGCCATGGAGCTAAGGCTATAGGTGTAAGAATAGGAACAAGCGGGCAGAAAATAAGGAGAAGAGAGATAGGCAGTGTAGAGGCTATTGGGATCAGTGCAACGCACACAAGGCTGCATTACAGTTGCTTTAAGCAATCTTGATTTTGGTGTTTCATAGATTATGGATGCTTAATTTCACAGCTGTAAGCTTCTCTGAGCACACATTTGTTCTGATGTAATTACTTGGAAAAAAAAAAGTACACGGGGAAGAATATTTTTTTCACGTGGGACCACTGCCATCCTCTGAGGTACCATTAGCAGGGCTGCAATCCCTAGATCAGCCTCCTTGCTGCTTGTTGCACCAGCTCTTTGTGGGATGGGGGAGCAGGACAGCTCAGCTGCTGGCCCCCAGGCAAAGCTGCCTGGGCTGCGGAGAGTGGGAATTAAGGGGATGCTCATGCAGAGCGCCCAGCCCCTGGGGAGGCTGATCCCCATGCTGAGTCATGACTTGAGTATAAAGGGAAAGAAAAGATCCTTCAGTTTAATATTTGCTAGAATTTTTTCCCCTCCTTTTACTGGAAGGGTTGGCAGACCTCTGGGGAAAGTTTTACAAGGAGAAAAAAAAAATTCCAATTTAGAAGTTTTCAGAAGTTCAAGAAGCTGTAATTAGCTTTAAAACATGAATTAGTGATCACTTAACTGCCACATTTAAAGTATCTGGGCTCAAGGATTACATTTTTGGTAATGGAATAGTATTTTAAGTTAATGTATTTGTATTTGCAGTTTTCACTTTTTAGAGAGCTGCTCTCTTTTTGGTTGATTTTTGCTTTTTTCAACGAATGAAATGGATGAAGGCTTGGTGTGATCTTACTACAGAACTGAGAAAGATCAGGGCTAGATCTCCTATGGATTCATACAGCACAAAGGAGTCTGTATTTTCCATCACTCATTTTCTTGCAATACCAGGAAAGGAAATTTTTGCAGGAATGGTTGAAGCTTGGAAAGGAAAGTATCCTTTAATGCCATCACAGCCACAGTGCCAAGAAGCACTAGCTGCTAGTATCTGCAGCTAGGAGAGGTCAGACTCTTAAGAAATAAAGGCAGCTACAAGCTCAAAAACAGGTGGAGTTACAGGGTGAGTATGTTTTGGTTCAGTGGGAGCTGTGACCCGCTACACAGATGCACTTACTGAAGTGGGAGATGCTCATAAACCCTCCCTATAAATTACCTGCCCTGCAAAACTCCCATTAATGTAGCACTTAAGGAACCTATCCCAGGTAGGCACAGCAAATGTAAAGCCTGGATGGCTATTACCTATGAGCTGCCCTACACCAGCCCCTGGGCCTGGTCTGTCAGTCCCTGGCAGCCTGCGGGACAGTCACCGTCCTTCCCAGGATGCTGCCACTGCAGTGGGGTAGCACATCCAGCACCTCCTCTTCCCCCTGGCTCCCCGTCTGGACAGCTTTGCCGAGCTTCCTAAGGGTGGCTGTGCACAGCAGTGATTCAAGAGCAAAGGCTAACAGAGTAAGGAGATAAATAGCTTTGCTCTTTTTTTTTTGCATTTTATCCCAAGTCTTTGACTAGCTTCCTTTGAGTCCTGAGGTGAATGTGATGTGCCAGTTTCCCTATTAGAAAGGGATCTAGTTATGGTAGGGTGGGAAATGCACAGAAATACACGCTGCCCCTGGGCCACTGGAGTAAGGAGCGCAGCTCCTTCTGGCTACAGAGTTGCAGCCGCCCTTAAAAAAAGCAAAAAAACAACAAAAACAAACAACAAAAACACAAAATTAGAGTAACTTCTGAACCTGAACTGTTCCTCTGCTCTTTTTATTATTTCCTAGTGGATCAACTGATAATTGTTTAAATAATGGCAAATGCGGCTGTCTTTGGATGATTGGGATGATTAATAGTAGCTCTTTTCTGAAGTCAGTCTGTGTTTCTGCAAAGGCAGTGAAATTCCAGCCCAAACAAGCACCAACTGACTGGTTCAGACCATGGCATCAGCTGCAGCAGCGGTGCTGCTGGACGAGCCATGGGCTCCAGTCGCTGGTCCTGCCAGCCAAGCTCTTGCTTTCCCCGCAAGCAACTTACAGCTGGATGCTCAAATAATGGTTGTGTTAAAAATGAATGCTGGGAATGCCATGAACTCTTGACCTGAAGTGGCACAGCAATGTGACAGCCGATCATAAAGTTGAAGATCAACCTGTCCAACTGGTGGCCGAATCATCACCAATGCTCTTGCTGCATTGCTGGCTGCAACAAACTTGCCTGTAGCGTTGAAGGCGGTTGCACATAGCTGCCTGTCCCAGGAGTTTCAAACACTGGACACCCTGCACAGTTACAATAGTCAGGAGGCAATTTTTAGCTGGGGCACAAATAAGCTGTGTTTGCCATTGGCGTATTCCCAGTCTGGACGAGCCACGGCTGTTACTGTTCCTCAGCCTCCCTAATTCTCTCTTGCCAACAAGTGTCTTGTAATTGAGAAGAATCGGAGCCCCTTTTCTTTAAAAGTAGAATAAGTCTTCTGAGGCTATGCTAGTCCTCTGCTTTTGGTCAAAGAAGGCATGCTGTGTGCACAGGTGCCCAAAAACTCACAGCAATCTCTGTCATCTCTCTGGGGAAAAAATAAGCCGCTTTTAAGACATGGATTGCAAAAGGCACTGTATGTAGTGCCATCCTGCTGCCTGAAGAAGGGGAGGATAGATTTAGCTGATGAATAAGGAGGCCTTTCCATCTGTAGGGTCTCATTCTTCTTCTGACAAGGCTGCGTTACTCGCTGTGCCGAAGGGCCACTGTGCATGGCACTGGGTGCAACACCCTCGCCTCACCCCATGCTGGGCAGCTCACCCTGGCACTGGCACACCAGGGAGCTGCCGATAAATGGCCAGGGAGGGCTCATATCTCCCACTGGGAATCTCCATCCCTTCCCTGGAAAACACACAGGCTGGCGGAGAGCAGAGCTTCGCCTGGTGGCGTTATGCCACCCAGCACCCAAGACATTTGGAAATTCAGCCCTTCTGTGGCAAGTCAGCCAAAATGGTATGGGGGCAAACAGCAAAGGGCCCGGCTTTCCTGCCATGCTGGAGTTAGTCTGGTCCCTCTCTAGCTGACCAAACCTGAGCCATGCTGTGGAGGACATGACCCACAGGCCCAGCTGCAGGGGCCTAGAAGAGCCACGTTTCTCAGTACCTTCCAGCCCCATACTGGTACCGACGGTGCAATTTTCAACACCACATTCAAAGACCAAGCTTTTTGGATTTTTTCTCCCCCAAATAACATTCTCAACATTTTGATTCCTTGAGAAAGATGCACATCTGTGCTACCTGGGGAAGGTACTTGAGAAGGTGCACATCTCTGCATCTGAGGCACGGTCCCAAGACAGCCCAACAACCAAGGGCTGATTGATTAAATTGAGAATATTAGTAGCAGCCTAATGAACTGGCCTGTAAAATCTTTAAAGCGGAAGATGGGCGTGATAAACCAGCCCCTCATGTGAATCATATCTTCTCTGTTTTGTGCAGGTTAATGAGCAAAAGAATCCCTAGCCATTAAAAACCCTATACGGACTTTCCAATTTATCAGTGTTCTTTATTTTTACCACTTATCCTTCAGAGAAGGAATATGATCAGATAAACCATACCTAGGTGACATTTCATATACTAAGTATTTTCTTTAAAGTATAAAGTAAGAGTGTGGTGGTACTCACATCTGTGTATGTGTGTAAGAGACAGCTATTATGCCATGTATCATCAGCATCATCATCATCGCCATCCTGTACATACCTGTACACCTTATATTCTGACTGAAATTGAATACATTTTTTGCCTTATGGGAAGGAAGAGTATGTGGCAAGGGAAGGACAAGTTAAAAGTGACTGAGTGCTTTCAAAGCTGATACCCGTTTCCGATAGGTAGCTTTCCAGGGCAGCAGAGATGTATTTGGTAGGTCAGCAGAGTGGTCCTGAGCATGGGACCAGGTGCTTTCTTTCAGGTATTCCCAGTTGCAGCAGTCCTCTGCTTGTTCTGGACCACAAGCAAAGGGGTTGCTGAGTTTCACAAGCTCTGTGCCTGAGCGCAGGATTGTTGCATCCTTGGATGCCACAGTGGAGCCATCAGGCAGAGCCTCAATGCAATACAATATTGCATCTCCCGCACACCCACACAGGAGATCAGGAGATCTCATTACAGGTCTGCAAGCTCCAACAGTGTCCCTTTCAGCACTATTGTAATTATACCTGTTAAACCACTGCTCTTTATTCCCAATTAATGTATTGTGGCACTCGCAGTGGTGTTGCAACACAGCTGACAGATCCCCTGCCTTTGCAGATCCGCTCCTGTCGGGTTGCAGGTGCTTGCTAATCGGATAATGCTGTTGTTTTGGTTGCGCTCACGTTTGTCTCTGGTAAATGACAAGCAGTAGCTTGTACTCTGCTTTCTGGCGCTTCCCTTTCAAGCTTCACAGTTGTACTTGCCATTTCACCTCCTGAGCGTATCAAAGTGGTTCTTGCTGCTTTGTGATACGGTGGCAGTTCAATCACGGGGAAGGATGCGCGGTGGCACTCCCCAGCAGCGCCTGGCACCCGGCAGCCCTCATTAGCCCGTCACGGAGGCAGCCCTGAAATGGATGGGAAACAAAGGGCAGTCACCTGAAACTGGTGTCAGTTTGGTTTCTGCTGATTGATCTACCAACTCCACTGGGGGAAAACAAGTTATGCTGGATGGCAAATATTTGTGGGTCCACTCCCTTCATCCCAGGAGCACTTTTAGTTAGGAGTCAGGGAGGTAAATGTAGGAAGAGAGGAGCCCCCTCTCTCTGGCAATAGTTGTTTCTGTACATCTTGCTCTTACTAATGAGCCCAGGTGTAAATGAGGTACTGCTGAAACACACAGTTAGAAACTCTGGTCATCATGGGGGTCTCAACTTGGAGATTTCATCACCAAAACCACAGGCTTAAAAAAAAGATTTCTCATTATATAGTCATGACCACAGACACAAGACCAGACTTTTACATATTCCTCCTGTTAAACAAGCTTGTTCACCAGCATCTGAAGTGCTGAGCAGCTCCAGCCTCTCCCAGGAAGAGCTCTGGCTGTCACACCACGCAGCCAGGGCTCCTTAAGGGCTCTCGCTGCAGGACCTGAACTTCCACACAGCTCAGGTGCTTGGGAGAAGACTGCCTAATCAAGGAAGGGTACGATTAATAGATTGCCCTCCTGCTTTAGATCAGGGCAACTAATCTTACTGATAATACAATTTCCCACTTTGTCACAGATAAAGGATGTCTCATTTAGTGCAAGGTGGAAGAGCCTGCGTAGTGCAAGGCTCAGTCTCTGCACACAGAGGTAACCTCTGCTGAAGCGTTAAGCCCAGCAGCAAACCTGAAGCGACTGTATTTCCTAGTGGGTTATTGTGCAGCACTAAGTTTCCAGCTGACTTTTGCAGTGCCTCAAACATGGAGCTGGGAAGCGACTCCAGAATACAGCCAGACTAGGGCACGGTGGAGTTGGAGAGCTGCTTGCTGTATGCATTTACTTTGGTTACTTTAGGAATCTTATTTACTACAGATCAGCTGCCAGGCTTAAAAGATTAAATATAGGGAACATGGAAAGGTACTGTGGAAAAAATTCAGAAAAAGGCTTGAGTCTTGGCCTGAGCTAGGTGGGAATATAGTCACGTTTTGTTGTTTTTAGTGGTGGTTGGAGCTGCAAGGCTGAGAGTGATGGGAAGAATCTGACACATTTACATGAAAGATCTACCAAAGATTGATGTTCTGCATAAAAACTCAGAAAAAAGTCCTACATATTGAAAATTGCCTTAAAAGAAATAATTAGCCTTGTTAATCTGGCATATTGAAGAAACTCTGTACTCAAAACTGATCAGCTCTCTATATATCTTCATTTAGCACCCTACAAGTGTGCAGAATGTCTCCTTACTGGGCTGTAGAAAGCAGCCTCTGCATGAGTGCAAAGGTCACACTGGGCAAAGCAACATGCCCACAACAGAAATGAACAAACACAACTGCAACATGATGTCCAGAAAGTGTCCAAGAGCATGTGGCTGGAAATGCCAGAGTGAAGCAGACAGAGAAGTGCACGCAAAATCCAAGGGAAAGTGGGAAACCTTTTCTACAAGGAGTGATAACAAGACAGATTGGATGCATACTTTGAAGAGCTTCCAACTAGAAACAATCACAAAGAGTTCAGAGAGGGAAAAGCTGGGCGGTGAAGGGTCTTTACAGGAAAGATAAGAGCAAGTTCAAGTGCAATTAGAAGACAATCTGCCAACTTCTAAGGCTCTCGCTAGTGAAAACATATAGTGATGGTCATAGCTAACCACGGCCACACAAGCAAGCACAGGACCAGAAAACATGGGAAATACAATACGAAGTTTAAAACTTGCAATGTCAAACTTTCCAGTGAGGGACATCTCTAGACTGGGTCACTCTAGACCTGTCACTAAATCCACTAAAGTCAATGAACTTGACAAAGAAAAGCAGCAGGCCGTGAGATTGCATGTACATGAGCTATTAGGCCCGAGACCAACAGGGTGCACGTCACCAAAAGCTACAACAATAACTAGCAAAAAGCCTTCCCAGGAGCAAGGGTACTAACTGTATCCTTATGAAAGACACAGGGCTGTCACCCAGGGACGTATAGGTATGTCATGGAAAAGACAAGCCCTGTTCTTGTTACCACCTGCAATGTTTCACAAACCTGAAATTAAGGGATTAGAAGAAGCATTGGAGAAGAAGAGCGCAGATAGCATAGCTTGTAGCATATGAAACAAGAGAAGGCTTCATAACAGCAGAGGAGAGGAAGGCGGGCAGGAGAGGTACCAGGTCTTGCTTTGACCCTTAGGCAAGATCACAGACAGCAGGAAGAGACTCAATTCTTCCACAAATCAGCTATTTCAGCAGGATTTTCTCAGCTACCAAGGGATGCTCCAAACCAGAGCTCCAGCTGGGTGTGAAGGTGAAAACATCAGCCCTGGAGAGCTCATGGCCCTCCTGCGAAGGGACAGGGACCCCTACAAATGCCTGTAGCTTGATGCAGTCCTGCTGGAGGCTCCAGCATGCACAACAGGCACCACAGCTGAGAGAGAGTCTTGAAATAACCTTCCGGAGTGCTTTGAGAGCCAGAGACACTTCACAGTGTTATTGTAGGCGCAAGAGAGTCTTGCAGGAATGAAAACACCCATTGATGATGTGCCATGCGGGGGCAGGCAGTGATCAGAATCCCAAATCAAGGACGACACTGAGGCATCCAAGTAGATACAACCCGAACCTCAGCAGAGCCAGATGTCAATCCCAGACAATTTAATTACGTCTGGGGAAACCAATCACAAAGATTGTGGTTAAAAGCAAAGCCTGTTGATTATAAGCAGCAGTGAACAAGCTGAGAATGAAAGGGGTAAACAGGGAAATTTAGAAATTGCAAAGGAGGTGGAAGTAGGTCAGTGTGTTCACACCCAGCGATGCAACTCAAACCACTTACTAAAGAAAGTGATTTGCTCAGAATCAGAATAAGAATGACAGCTAGAGCAGCGGACATAGAGAAAGGCTGAGAGCAAGGATCCAGAGCATTTACCAGCGTCACCATAGAGTATTTCCTCCTCCTTCCCCTTCAACCACTACAGTCAGGCTCATGCTACAGGACAAAATGAAGCTGTAAATAAATAATAGGACTTTGCCAAGCTATGGCAATGACTGTAAAATGTTCCATGGTCTCTGTTCCCACCTTCACCAGTGTCTATTTGATCAGGATGGCCATATTTAAACTTAAACTGTAATCCAACAAACAGTGTGACATTAGTTGATGTGCAGCACAGACTTGACATGCTTGGTGAAGCTGAGATGATGATCAAGTGTCTCTGCTTTTAGAAAGCTGCTAAACTGAAAAAAAGTTAATGAAAGAAAGCAAGATGTCTGCAGGGAGAGCTAAAGAAAGGAGAGGTGCTGTGTCACCCCAGAAACACAGGCTTGAGTAGCCGTACCCTTTAGTGAGCTTTGCAGGTGGCAGAAGGACAGGGAACCAGTTTGGAAAGACATGGCAGGCCATGTAGGTCACTGTGCAATTTTGTGATGGTAATCCCCTTGCTCCAAGGCATCCTAGCAGAAATTGCTCCTAAAGTACTGTATTACCACAGAAAAGGAAAAGGCAGTGAGTAGCACCCTGGCAGGTAACCATGAGTGCCTTTGGAAGTAGGCTGAAAGTTTGGAAGAAGAATAATGTCAATTCAAAATAGCAGCCAGCATGTCACCCAGTAATTGTCAGTGTGTTCAGCTTGATGAGACACAGTCAAACGATTTGGAGAAAGCAGAAGCCCCCCATGTGAACACGATCAAGCCTGATGTGCTGTACCTCCAGCAAAAAAGGGAAGAGTAGGGAAGAAATGCAGCCAAAGAGGAAATACTGTAACCAGTAACAAACCCTCAAAGTAAAAGATGGTATAATCAATCCCCCTACATATTCTCACATGAACATTCAGTCATTTAGGGAGTATTCCTGAAAAGTGTGGACCCAGTTTTTTCCATGATGCTGAAAAAGAAAGTGTGGAAGGGGGAGTGTGGGAAAGCACTTTGCAATGACTCCACTCACTGACGTTGAAATAGAGAGAAGATAGCCTGAAGTCCTGGGATGGACAGTGAGAAGGACCTCTGTGTCTATCTGGAAAGGCAGTCAAATGGGGGCTTTTCAGCTCGGGGCAGCTGACTGAGGGGCTCAGATCAGCCGTGTTAAATCCCTGCCGCTCCTCATGGCATCCCGAGTACTCCAGCAACGCTCATGCCCAAGTACCCTAGTAATGCTCCCAAGCGAATAACTCATACCTCAAGCATAGGAGACCTGTGGAGTTAATTAAACTATTTACAGATTGTTAATGTAAGGCTGTGACTTCTGGATACTCACAGCCTTTTTAGGTCTGATCTGCTCTGGGTGATTGGTAGCTGGGGTTTTATCACATTCTGACTATCACCATCCTTTCTAACTACCAAAATCTGACTTCTGAAAGGGCCTCCATCTGTCTCCCATTTTGCTTTAAATTACTAAGTTGTGCCATAACCCCATCTAGCAACTGGCTGGAAATTTGTTTTGTTTTGGTTTCTCCCCTTGAGTTACTCAAGGAGACACAGCACTGGCTGAGTACATTAGATCATTACATGTCTCTTAAAGTAGTTGCTGGATTTATTTGAATAGGGATTAGGAAGATTAAGAATGTTTTCTTTAAATGAATATAGTAGCCTACAATTTTCAAATGGTAATTTTTTGTCCATTATATGGATTTGTAGTTAAAGGACTTTGATGTTTTTGACTACAGTATGAAGAAAGCAGTTAAATATTGCTGCTGTGAAAACCAACAGTTTTAGAATTTTATTCAAGACTGTGAAACAACAGATGCACAAATCCCATTGAAATTCAATGAAAAATGACCTCTCACCCCTGTAAGTTGCTTGAAAAGCTCATTTACAGAACTTCAGAAGTAGCTTTACATACAATTAGTATTTCATATCAAACATTCTTCATACAACTTCACATATTGTTATTTGGGGGGGGGGGGGGTTGGAATTGGAAGATCATTCCTGACACAGTGTTACAGACATAGAAAAGTGTTTCAGCCCTTTCCTTATCTGTCTTTGCCTCTCTGAAGCCCTACATCTCAGTTTAGCTACCTGTGGTGCTTGCATCAACAAAGTACAGAAGGAAACTTCAGTCTAGTTTATCCTTCTCTCATCTCAATTCCACCTCCAGCCAACTCCATTATTTTATCCTATGCCCTTCCAAAAACATAACTGAGCTTCTGCAGCTCTAAGGAGCTTTAAAGAAGCCATCCAAATTTCATTTATCAAAGGGAAATATGTGTATGGAAAGCTGGCTAGTCAGGATCCCTTGAATATTGCTCCATCAGCTTCATGCTCAGCACATCACAGCTGGCCTAACACCAGCAGCTGGTGTAGGCTTACTGTATCTGAGGTTGCTCCAGCATCTCCTACCTGCCCTTGTGTCTAACTCAGGGAGATGGATATGGGCTATGTCATTAACTTACTTTCATATGAACCCAAGGAAAGCTAAAGATGTGCCACTCCTTTCTCCCTCTAATGCTTGTAGAGTTCCTCCAGGTGTTGACCCCTATACAAGCCCACTACACTTTGCTGTCTATGCCCATCCATCAGGCTTTAGCTGCGCTTGACACCGACCCTCTGACACAGATCAGGCCAGCGAGCAAGCTCTGACTGTGTGCAGCCCCCTTCTACACTTGCTGGCAAACCGGTATGCTAACACAGCCACTAACGCCTCATTTCTGCAGCGGCATTATCTGCGTGTTTGCACACAAGGCCTAAGCTGGGCTTTCGGAAAGGAATGCTTAATTATTTGCTGCCCGTCTCCTGCACAAGGTTCTGCATGAAAACCATGGGATTTTATTCTTATTGCTGGAGGGAACAGGATGAGGGAAAACAAAGTGCTTAGAAAACCTTTTCTTTCCCGACCATGCTATATCTGTCCAAATTATTTAGTCATTCTCTGTGCACACTTACTGGGAGAAAAATAGTAAGAATAATAATAATAATACCTTAATGAAATACTGTAAAGGGAAACTCATTAGTAAGTGTTACAGTACTCTTTCTGTGTGCTCGCTGAACTGCAGAGGAAGCGCTCGTGTCTGTGTGCTGATGGCAGGTGAGTAATGAGAGCTCAGCCTCCTCTCAACATGTAACTATCACCAGTTTAGAATCTGCAAGGAGCAAAATATAAAGCATTCAGTAACTTCTCTCTCTCTGTGTATATATCCTCATACATGCAGAGACTCCAGAGCTAATATTTCTGTAAGAATACGAACTAATACAATCCATCCTGCCCCAAAAGTAAAAACGAATTGCAGCTCAGCAATGATACTTTCAAAGGCTTTTCAATGGCTGCTTCTCTGCCTTTGAACATATCTTTGGCGCTCAAGTCCTTGGAAGAGGGGCCTTTACAATTTTGGGTCTGAGGCATTATCTGGCACGTGCTCTGTATCTTTTAGGATCTGTGCGATCGCACATCACTGCACATCTCATAAAATCAAGCCTGCTGTGTTTATGCATTCACAGCACAACTCCGATCCAAACTCAGCTCCTTGTATTAATGGGAGGTTGTCGTTGGGATGACTTAGCTACAACAATGCTCAGTTTGCCTAGTCTAGCCAAGAAAACACTGAATAAGACGTCTACCGTCTAAGTCCTGGCTTCCTTGCTTTAAGACGACAGAAACCCTGACATTTTATGTTGGAGCAGGAATCTATCTGAATGCCTTTGTCTAAAATTTCCTCTCCCTTCACTGATGTGCAGTGTGTTGCAGTCCGTGTGATTGCCTTTGTCCTATCCAAGGAGGGACTGGACTTCAGCAACACTGCAAAAATGTAATGCATTTTGAGAAAATGACTCTAAAAGCAGAAAAAAAGAAGCTTGAAAAGCATTTTGAGGTGTAAGCTATTACACAAAAGGTCGGCTGTTATTGTTACTACTTTATTAGTCATTATTGTTGATAATGATGAAAATGGTTGTCTGGCTTCAAAAAGGTCATCCTTTCTGCTGCGATTCAATCCCATTTTGAAGGCTGAAGTCTTCATCCCTCCAACCGTGTGTTGATTAACTTTGAGTTTGCTAAGGAAGCAAGACTAATTCAATCCATTGGTTGATTTTCAGTCCAGGTAGCCTCAACAGTTTTTAAATTCAGCGGCCGATTTAACCAAATGTGACAGAGGGCAAAAGATGTCCAAGACAGAAATTTCCTGAGGGTTGCATGAAAGCAGGAAGGTGGATGGAAAAGACCCTATTAATGTTCCCAGCTGAGCGAAAGGGTACGGTGTGAGCATAACTGCTATTAGACAGTACAAAGCCCTCTTAGGTGCTCAGCCTTAAGCCATGAATCTGTAGAAAACCGGGTCTCACTGGATCTTGTCTTCAAAGAGTTCTTTGTTATTCTCTCTTGATAGCAAACCCAATAACCTCCTAAGTAAAGATTTGAATTGTAGATGACAATACAGCCTGTGCTAGCATGTCAAATTAAACCTTGGTATTATTCATAGCTCACCAAGCCTACGGGGCGTGGTATGGCTTTATTTGAAAGCTGCCAAGTTTTCCTCATGGTGGTATGGCTGTTGCCCTGTTTTTCTGTGCAGCGGCAGAGGTGTTCTTAATACAGCTCATTAGTTTATTATCAATGTCTTCACTCTTTCTGACTACCTGTTAGTCCCCAGCTCATCTCAGCTTCTTTTTTATTTACCCCATCATCATCTGATTTTTAATGTGCTTGGCACGTAGTTTATGTTCTCGTTCTTTACCCAGGCAAAGCCAGCCGCCCCCTATGACAAGTTCTTGTGCCTGCGAAGGCGTATGTGTGGATCCAACTGCAGAAGGAAGTTTTACATAACAAAACCAGAAGTCATTTCTAAAGCTCCTCTGGAAATTGGTTACCAACAAAGAGACTTTTTTCCAAGGAAATGGTATTCAAAGTCCAAATCTGTCCCTTTCCCCCTGCCTCCCCGTTAACTTCAGTTCATGAAGCATGAGACTTTTCGATCTAAGTCATGATGATGATGAGTTCTACGTGCGGGGCAGCCAAACTCACTTACCTCTCCCCTCTCCATTTTGGAGGTGACTAGAATTTGCTGAAAATAAAACTAAAACTAAAAGGTTCAGCAAATATTAATCTGTATTTTATAGGAAATTAGGTTGGGCTGCATTGCAGGCATTTTTTCATATCTAGTTATAGTCTTAAAAATGTCACGGCCCCAAAGTTTGTGGACACAGCACACTCTAAATGAACAGGGGAGAATGATTTCAGAAAGTAAATCATAAATTCACACGCGTGAAAACACCCTGTGTGTCCTGACCAAAAGGCTTAATACAGTGTTTCTGCGCTTCCAGTCAACCAGCTAAAATCCCTTTGACTCCACGGCTCCCCCAATAAACTGCTTGCACATTCTTTAAGGACACCCTACGTTCAGTGAAATTATTCATCAAATAATTTAGAAGAATGATTAAACGTGAGAAAATGTGACCTACTCGTGGACAATTACCAGAGGAGAGGGAGGGCCCGCAAAATTGATCAGATTCATTACTCACTGTCACTGAAAGCAATTCACCTGGCTCTCCTCCCAAGCCTCCCCATGTAAATCACGTCCATCACAGCCCGAAGGAGCCTCATTTGCCAAATGAGTTGAGCGGCTGCAGCGGCACTCGGTTAAAGGCTTCAGCTCCGTCACAGTTTCAGCCCTAAATCAGGAGATCCGCATGACACTAAATATCTACTTCTAGGCGATAGCTGATCAGCGATCAGCGAGGGAAGTGTTTTCCAGCGAGCCACAGACAGCTCGCGTGGCCACCGGTGATTTATCCCCTTCCCATTACTATTGACAACATGAAATCCCGCCTCTTTGAGCCAGGGTCATCCAGCCATTACGGCACATAAAATATTGATGCAAATTAATGTGTAACAAAAAAAAAAAAGAAAAAAAAAAAAAAAGCTGAAGTTCCTGTAATTCTAGCTGGGCCATAAAATGGGGTTTCTTTGAGAGCCTGGCCACGCCGGAGCGGGGCGGGCGGCGATGGGCTCTTGCAATCTGGACCCGCGGCACTAGATGGCAAAACAGCGTCAGTTTTGGCAGCGCAGTCCGGGCTGCTGCTCCTGGCACCCCCCGGCCCCCCAAAAGCAGGTGGCTGTGGGTACAGCCTGCCCGTGGGCATCCCGCAGAGGGTGGGCTCCACACCCCGCTGCCCTTTCGCCTGACCTTCCTCCCGCCTTCAAACCACGGGGGTAACCTGCGACCGCAGAAATTATGCCTTAAAGATCAGATGCAGCTCTTAAATACTGTAGGTGAGGAGACCGTAAAGGCCGGTATGGATCTATAGGTGGCTGTTTTTCTTAACTGCTGTTGCTGGCATCAGTTGTTTGCTCTGCAGTTGCCCCTAGGAGCTCTAGGTCCCGTGCAAGACAAGCAGTTCTCACTCCAAAAGAGATTATCCAGCAACCGGGTGGAAAAACTTGTGTCATCTCCTTATGGAACAAAAAGAGATTTACATTTAATAGTCCCATGGGGAAACACCTCTCCTTTCAATTTCATGTCAGTCTATGCATTGGCTGTTTTACCTTGTGAGGGAAGATACCACCTATGCAGTTAAGCTGCGAGGTATTTTTATTAGGAGTCTGTTCTCCCTTTTCCTTATTCGCAGATAATATCTGTTTATGCTAAAAGGAGTTACAGAGGGAAAGGTGGAATCTCCAGGGTCTAGTTTTGGATCAAATAACCAAAATTTTTTAGGTCTAAGTCAAAACCACTGATCTCTGGGCAGGCCATTAAGTTACCTTTCTATTTTTTGTAAGGAAGTTAAGGTTATTGTCATGTCAATAAACTCCTCCACACAACTGCACCACTACAGCCTACCCCATTTTAGGGATAACCTCTGTTCCCACACCATATCCAACTGCGGGACTCAAAGAATCAATTTAAGTTGGAGATTGCAGCTTTTACAGTTTCATCTGAAGGGGATATCCAAACTGCTCTGCCCTTTTACTGCTTGGGAACGCAGAGAGCTGACAGCAGGAACGCTACTTCTCTCCCCAACAGCTGGAAGAGAGAGTACGAGGCTCTGAATGCTAATGGTCATGATGTGGACATCTCCCCTTGGAGCTGTCTTTTGTATGGTCCCCTTCTTTGGGAACAGCTGAGCCCATATTGCTGAAGCGTGACTTCCAAAACAGAAGTTTCTCTTGGAAACTTTTGCAGAAGCTTTGAGCTGTGCCCTTCCCTTTAATTTTTCGCTCCATCCTTGCAGCATTCAGTCCTTCCCCCTCTCCCCTGCCCTCTGTGAGGTGCTGGTGACAGTCCCAAATTGACCTTCCCCTAGGAAGCTCAGCATAACTGTTCATCAAACGACGGGGCCCTATCGAGACCCAAACTTTGCACTTGGGGATAAAAAGGCAGCAGTAAGCCTGAGTGGGCAGTGCACATACACTAACCAAAGGGTGTTTTCTCTTTAGATTTGAAAGAAGCCGTGGCAATTGCCAAGTCCAGATTATTTCTACCTTCAGGACAGGACAGGGCTAACATGAAAAAATCCTGCTTTCTGCTGGTATGGGCTTTTAGCAAGTAAGATGTATTATGCTCACCCTTGGCTATTTAAATAACACTGTCTCACTCCATATAAAACAACTTATAATATGAATGAAAAAAATAGCTATGGATCGTGAAGCAAGTGGGAATGGATAATCAATTTTTATCACTAATATTGTGGGTAAGACCAATAACTCTGAATGAGTTATGAAAGTTTCTACAGCAGATGTCTCTCCTTTCCAAGCAGTCCCATTCTAGCCCAGCCTTAATAACAGAAAAAGTGTTGAGTTAAGCACATTAAAACAAAACAAACATTTATTTTCATTGTCCATCATATTTCTTTTTAAAATATAGGAATGTGAATTCTCACAGGTGGGCTGGCAATAGGAGGCACAATAGTGATGGAGTAGAAAAGTCTTTCAGCTCTACAAACACAGGTTCAGATCAAGCTTAAGTAAGTGGCAGGCGAAATGGGGCTATTGATCTCAATCTAGTCCCGTTTGGCTACAGCAAAAAACTCTGCACAACAGTGTCTCAGCGCTTAAAGGGACGCCGTCAGCTAAAAGGTAACGCTTCTGATGGAAAACATTTGCAGCATTATTTATACCAGTTGAAATTACTGGAATGGTTGAGATTACTAGGGCTGAAAGACATCAGAGAGTAAATTTACCTCCCTCCATTTGGGGAGGTATGTTTACTTTGTACTTTTGGCAGTGCTTTCTGCCAGACCTGTGCCCCAAATCTCCTTTCCAGTTACATGGTAGAGCAGGCATGACACAGGCGTGCAGGTCAGGCTGGGAAACATGTTTTTGACTTGAAACCAGTCTGTCAAAGAAAAAGATTCACATGGAATTAAAAATCCTCTGATGACCAGGAACCAACCTGCCAGGCAAGCGATAAGGTCTGCCTGATTTTTCTTTCTGCCTGCCCAGCAGCCCACCTGGGAGTCTGCTGAGGAGCTTTGGCTACCAGGCCGTCGGCAGCCTGCTGCGAGCACTGGTGGCAGAGGAGGAGAGCTTTGCCCTCCGGTCACATTACATGGGGCAGGTTCATCTCCAGGGGATTTCCAAAGTGAAAAATGATGAGTCCAGACCCAGGTTGAGAAGCCTGTGGAGGAAGAGATGACCTTTTTCTGCCTCGCTGTGCACGTGAGTAATTTTGTGTCTTTCAGACTACACCTTTGGTTAAGGTCTGGTGCATGCAGAAGTGAAAATCCTGTTCTTTGGTTCATGATGGTCAAACATAGATTGCACAAGGCACTGAGAAAGAGAGAAGATAGAGCTTTATGCAAAATGAAATACAGCTGTTGGCCTGTAAAATCTACCAGGAACCTTCACAGTCAGGTGTACTCCCTGAAACTCTTTGTAACTTCATTTCGAAAACCCATAATATCTCGAATGGAGAGAGGGCACAAGGACAGCGTGGGATGGAACATGGTGCAGAGGTCTCTGATCTAGTCCCAGGCAAGCTGGCACCCCTGCAGCATCACGCAGAGACACACACTCGCACCCCAAAAGCGGTCAAGCCCCGCTAGCGCCGTGGTCACACCATCACGCCAGGGGCGAAGCTCCACAGCAATGCAGCCGTGCTGCTCCCCATTACAGACACGCAGAGTCCAACCAAGGAGGTGAGTCCTGCAGGCCCTGACCCTGCAAGAAGACCCCAACGGGTCCTTGAAGCAAATGTGGTGGCCAAGGTTGTGTTCCCTTCCAGTCAAAATAAATAAGGAGTCAGTCCTTGACTTGCCTGAGAGGTAGCGGGAGTAGAGCTGTAAGTGGGACACGCTCACAACTCCATCGAGAACTTGCAAGATCAGACCTTAAGGATGCTATTTCAAAAGACCCCAGTGTGCACCATCAGGACTTGATTTTTAAACACCTCAGTGCTCTTTGGGGTGTGTAATTCAGGTCCAAGGGGCTCAGGAATGAGCACAGGGAGCTCTTTTTAAAGGCCGGCCTTCACTGTGACTGCTTAATGCCTGGATCTCTGGCCCAAGGTGAGTGGCTCAGGACCATAGCGGGACTCAGAGACAGGGTTAAAATGCAAGAGTTTCTTGCTTCCACACTGCTCTTCTATCTTTCTGATCCCAGCTCCCGGTGCACCTCTCCTGCTGCTGTTTAAAGACACAGCAGGGCTCAGTGGAAGGCTGTGTGGCTGCCCTCTCGGTTTCCTTACATCAGGGGATTTATGTTAGAAGTTCAGCATTGCCAAATGTCATTTTGAATGATTTTGTAGTTCTAGGTTAATAAACTGCTTACCGTCATAAGGGAACTGAACCATACATTACTCCAGTCACTACAGTGGGCCTTTTGCTTAGCCATGTATGTAAAATGTGCAGTTCATAATGATTCTCAATAGCCCTACATTTCCAGATTCACATTTTTAATTAAACGGCATTTTCTTTCTTTTGTTTCTAAATGGGCATGCGGTGTCATTTAAATCTCACAGACCTCCACAACTAGAACATCCCAAGACCTCATGGCTGCAAAGCTCCACTCCTGCTGCAGTGAAGAAAATATCAGAGAACAGTGAAAGAGCATAACTTACACCAGGAGAGATCTCTGTGCCATTATTTTTTCAATTAAATTACACAGAAAAATATCTTAGTAATTCAAAGCCTCTTCGTAGTGACCCAGCTTCAACATTATCTGAATATTATGTTCATCCCTTATTTAGTGAGGCTGTTGGTCAGTTCAGGGGAGGAATGGAGTGAAACCCCCTCCTCAACCCTGGGAGAACTGGGATAAGTCTAAAAGATTTGCCAGTGGTACCGTCTCCAATGCAGCGTGCAGTAGCAGTATGGGGTATGTACCTTCTTATACATGTAAGAAGGCAGGCTTCTGAATGCTGTTCTGAACATGACCTTAAAACACACACAATAATATGTTTTATAGATATATATATTCTGGTAGTCTCTTTGATGCTGTGGAAGCCAAATATCTAGTGATGGAAAAGACCCCTTTGGCACCTTAGACTGCTGAACGCTCTAAGTGTTTCCTCAGAACCCACCATTTACTCTAGTTTGAGGCAAGGAACGTAGTTTAGGATTTTTTACTGACTTTTCTGGGTGCGACCCAGGCACAATGAGCACAGGGAGACTGCTGATTTACCTTTCAGTGGTGTCATTTTGCCGGGAAGCTGAAGAGGAGCCGGCTTTTGTTCTGAACCCCACACAGCCCTTCACCCCACGGTAGTGACGGGGAGTCTGGCAGTTCGTCTGCCCGATCCCATTTCTTCCTGCAGGCACCACGTTATATATCCCTCACAAGCCTGACCACAGCTTTCAGAAACATCCAATAAATCAACAGTTAAAAGGGAAGAGTAGACATGGGGAGCAGGTGCTTATTATCTGTGCATCTCTGGAGAAGAATAACCCACAGTGTATTTCCATGCCCATTTGAAATGGAATATGACCATGACCCTGCAAGTGGCTCTGCTCGAATTGTTCCTGGCATCATGTTTTACTCCTAATATTTTCATTGTCTGCCTCCATCAGTTTTACCTCCCACCGTAGCATTAATTTTGTATGTGAATATGGAGGCTGTGCTTTAAATAATACAGCATATGCTTTTTATTTGCCATGTAGAATAATATTTTTTTGGCTGATTTATGTTCCACCTGGACAAAATTATTTTTTATGATGGGTTTATTTCATTTGCTCCCACATCCCCAAAATGGGGGGGGGGGGGGGGGGGGGGGGGAGCGAGATCTTGTAAACCACCAATAATGATGGACACAGAAATCTGCTTTCAAATACAAATTTACTGCAAAAACAGATTCTCTCCAGCCATGTAAATGAAAAATGCTGTTGTAATGATTTTAAGCTCACAAACGCATGGTACTACTGGAGAGAGTAATCTTCAGGCTCTTGTATCATCCCTTACACAATGCTGAGAGTATGGAGAAATTCACTGACAGCTATAAGCTATTCCAGTAGAGCAAAATTACACATATGGCTAGAGCATGGATTTAATTTAGCTCTTTTCAGAACTTCATCAAGAAACAAAGCCAGGACAAAACCCTGTGGTCTTTCAGTTTGCAGATTTGCCACAGAACTTCGTAGGCTAAGCTGCCAAATCTACCTCATTTCCAGGACTGGAAAAATACGTTACTTGCCATTGAAACAAGTTAGTTACAAACAGATAATCTGGGTTTTAATGATTAAAAAAACAAAAAATGTGTGATGTACCTTGTTTTGTGTTTTACAGCCCTGGAACAGACTGGCAGTATTTTTATGCTAATCTATCACCTCCAGAAATGCTCATTATGAACAGATTTCTTAAAAAAAAAACCCAGCCATATGCAATCCGTAGCACAACTTTGTTCTGATTTTGACTTCCAGCTTTTGGTGCTTTTTGTAAAGCTACTAAATATTAATCATACAGATCCATAATAGTCATAGCAGTCAGAAAGGTCTGGTTCTATTTTTGGTTGTAATAGTCGTCTTCAACCGTACAACATCCTCCAGACAAAACCACATTGTAATAGGAGTGCATATCATAAGGACACATAACGCCTCCATGTCAGCTCTGAACTGCAGAGCTGAGAAAAGCAGGGTACTCCTTCAGAGCAGCTTCCCTTTTAATACTGAGGGTAACAAGAGGAGATAGGACTTTCACAGGAAAATCCTGCTGCTTCTAGTCCCATCCCACAACTCCGCATCAGATGGTAGAAATCCAAGCTGCTGTCTCCCCCTTGGCATCTTCTGGCAGCAGCCGGAAGATTTGTTTCCACACAGGCCCTCTCCTCCCCGCACAATGCTCTGTTCCAGCCCCTCATCCTGCCACGTCCCGAATCCTTGATCCACCAGCTAGCATGGAAAGCTTCAGCGAAGGTGGGCCACCTTTGTTCTGCTCCATCTTCCTCTCTTTCTGAGCACTGAGAAGAGTGAAAAATTTATCAACAGCAAGCTGGGTACTGAAAATCAGGTCACTGGTTTAAAACGAGGAGCATTCATCTATAGGATGAACGCTTATTGCATTTGTTTCACCATCGTGCCAGCCCCGGGCCTTTCAAACAAAACCAGAGCTCTCGTTCTCGCACAGACTCCTCGGGATGGAGGCAGCTCCTGCAGGAATCGTAAGCATGCAGACGGGAAGGGAAAGGGAAACAGTATAAAAAAGCTACAGTAGATGGTGCTAGACAGGTGCAGAAGACAGCAGCTAGTCATTTGAGGATACCTGCAAGATTTACCCCTAAGCTAAGCGGTTTAGAAAATGTGCAATTTAGATTTATCAGTTCAGAAGGGAGATTCAGATAAAAACAGTTGAGCTGGTGAGATTATTAAATGCAGAACCCCACGCTGAGACGATGCTCACCCTATATGTGCTGACAAAGGGGAAAAAGGGCATCAGGCCCCACCCCCACCCCCGCCTGCACCCCGGCAGCCACACGGAAGGCAAGGTGCGGCAGAGCGGTGGGAGGAGAGGGGGCAAGTCACGGGCAGGGACCTTCCTTCACCCAGGAACTTCTCTTGGGAGCTTGACATGACACCCTTCCCGCACCTCGGGATGGGGACGGCAGAACCAGCAGGAACGCTGCAGGTTATGGTCAGAGCGGGAAGCGGAGGTCGGTATTTCCTGATGTCAGCCCTTGCGTATCAAACCGTTAATGTCACAGAAAGGTGGTCTTGTGTATTTAATTTTATCAGGCGGAAGAACTCTGATATATGCTGCGCTCGGTTCACCGCTCCCGTGCAGATTTACTCGGCATTTTAGCATGCGTGCTGCCTCGCTGACAGAGATTAAAGGCTCTCCTCAGAGCCCCAGGTATTACGCTCAAATGCATAAATCAGGGCTTAATATATAATATTTGTCCATAAAAATATATCACGATGGCATTCGTTTGGCCATCTGCATATTAAATACCGTTACAGAACGTCACAAGTTTATCGAGGATTATTTTGCTATGCCAGTAAAGTCTCCCACCATCCTAAACAGGTACCTCTTCCACCAGACCGTGGGCCGGGTTGCAAAGAGGAAGGGGCAGATGTTGCCAACGCCATTTGTGACCCCACACGTGCCCCAGCCATGCGGTGCTGTGCCAGGAACCCGCTCCCAGGCCGGCCCTGGGCTCTGGCTTGCCAGTGCTGGCGGGGCAGGGCAGGGATCACGGCGGAGATGACACCGTGAGCTTCTAAAGGAGAAAATTGCATGATGTATTGCCACTCACGAGCACCCACTAGAGAGCTGTTTAGAGTGAGATTACAGCCTCAGAGGAGACTCTCATGCCTCTCGGTCACAGGGTTGCTACGATGATGCAGCCGCAGCTTGTATGCTGGAGGTAAGGAGGGATTTAAATGATGGCCAGAAAGAAAAGCTGGATCAAACCTCCACAAACCCCGTTTGGATTAACCCAGATTCCCGCATCCCCAGCTTTGAGGGACTTGAAATCATCCAATTTGACTCTTCTCCCTTAAACAGAAGAAAAATGGGAGGAAGAGAATGAAGTTTAGACTTCGGCCAAGAGTTTACAAAGCAGCATTTTCAGACTGAAGGGAAACAAAGATGCCCAAAATAAGAGTTTGTGCAGTCTGGAGGCCTTGACCCTACTCACACCAATTCCATATTAGCACGGCTATGTCTATTTCTCCACGTTTGCTGCTGACTTACAGGTAAGCAAGGGAGAGAAAATCTGACTCAGTGCTGCAGTCTTTCCCCCTTCATCCTTTTCCTATTCAAGGTCTTTTTTTTTTTTTCCTTTTCTTTTCTTTTATATTCCTATTATTAACACAGAAGAAAAAAATAATCCCTGGGATCCCGGGCACATCCTTGGAGTGGCTGCAGCCTCATCGTGGATGACTAGACAACCGCCACTGTGCCACATAATGAGGAGCACACATGCTGCACCGGGAGATACTAATGAGGGAGCTACAGCCCCCTTAGCCCTCTCCAGTAAATCCATGTCTGCAAGCCATGTTTTATTTATCAGGCTTATTATGGCAGCGCTAAGGAGCCATTTGAAAAGGGCCGCCGTTGTTCTGGGCGCTGCATACCACAGTGCCTGCTCCGACCAGCTTCCAGGGGAAAGGGATGAGGCTGGCAAAAGGTAAGGGAGAGGAATTCTATGTGCAGGCTGTGCGAACAACACCGTGGCAGCATTTATCCCATCGGCTACTTTCCGGAGGGTTTCAGCCTGTTTTGACCTCCTGGTGTGAGCTGAGCACCGCTTGGGAGGGATCCCAGGCCCTGAAAATACACAGTGACTGGCAAACAGACTGAAGCTGAACTTGTGATGATTTCCAGGAATGGTTCTGAGGAAGCGAAGACGTGGCGGGCCTGGAGAGACCCAGGTGCAACCGGCAGAGCCAGGTGACTCGGAGGGGCTTCACAGGAGCCGCCTGAGATGGCCACCTCCCTGCCCAGCACTGCTCCCTGCTCCTGCTCCCAGCAGAGCTCCCGCTGGACTCCCGTGCTTTTCACCGTGCACACGAAAGGCTGCTCCTCTGCGCAGAGCCGAGCCGCTGCGGAGCCCGTGTTGTGATTGTTGTGCCGCTTCCGGCAGCGTGCAGTCTCGCTCGGATTTGCATGCGTGCCAGAGGGAAAGGGGATTTACGATCGTGGCTCTTTTCTCCAAACCTCCTCTTCCTGACCCCTCTGCACGCCTTCTCAGAGGCTTCTGTCCACTTTGGACAATCACTCTGCTCCCAGGGGACAAACAGAAACAGGAGTAAAAGGCGGCTAAGTGAAAGGTAGAAAAGAGATGAGTAAACCTTTGTAAAAGTTATACTGCAGATTTCAGCAGGACTGAGACAAATTGGTCTGCATTCCTTCAACATATAAGATTTCTACTTACCCTGACCATTAGCACTTTAAGCTACAAGGGCTGATTATATGAAGCTCATGGAGAGGCGTCAGTTAAGACGATGGATTTACATACATTCCTTCTGGATGAGAAATGACAAGTTTCCTCGGTTCAGAGTTTGGTACAACTGGACTCTTTTTCAGAAAGAAATAGGAGGAGAGAGAAGTGTTAAATGCGTGCATCTGTACTGCCACCCAAAATGATGGAAGCAGTTCACAAGTTTGAGCAAAAATGTATGTCAAATAGGAATAGAAGGAAACGACTCGCAGTTTCCGAGGATGAACTATAATCTGCCATGTCACATCGACAACAAATTACGAGAGTAAGTGAAATTCCCAAGAGATGTTGCTCTTACAAGGCCAGCCCAAATGGTGTTCCCAGGCTGCAGAATGCAACACTAAATATTTGCACATATTTATCACTTTTCGCCCACACAAGATCTCATCTTATTTTGCAAACACTGTGCAGCAGAACAACTTCCTAACCGCCGAAGTGTAGCCATCGCTGGTCTGCAACGTGCCAGTGGCACCTATTTCGTGCCAGCATGCGTCCTGGGAAGACTGTTAACAAAGACGGTTTGTTATCTTTTTGCCACTGAAGAGAGAATCTGGATAGGCCTTGCAAATGTTACGAAAACCCACGCAAGTTGACAGAATCATCTGTCTTTTCTTGACAAATACTGTGCAGCTGCGAATGTCGCCGGAGGAGACAGGCCACCAGCAGCATTGCTCCTACAGTCGCCTTTGTAGCAGTAACTTTAGCACTACTGTGGCTAAATACTGATGTATGGCTAAGTTGACTAGCTAATACTGGTAACAGCTCAGTAAGAGCAGTAGCTAAATAGTAATGGTGATAGTTTGTCCCCCTTCTTCTTCAGGAGTTGGCCACAGAAAGAAGGCCCTCGTCCAGCAAGGGCCAAACACCACCAGCTTTCATTCACTTCAGGGAAAACGTAAAGGTTTTAGCTAATATAGTAACTTCTCTATGTCTCCTGCTTTCCTGAATAACAGTATCAAACCTATTCAAGTGGAAAGGTGTCTTTACGCCCTCGCTGCAGGGCTTGTACATCAGGAGTGCTCCATCCAACTGAGGTGCTTGATAAAGACACCTTTGCTTGTTGTCGCTTTGGTTTCTTTATCCCAGCCCCTGTGCTGGGCAAAGGTAAGCAGTTACACGTTTTTGGGCTGCCAGAGATCAAATGTGCAAACTTCCTCATTGCTCGGGGCATGAGATAAGGGGTTTCTAGCTGATTCCCCTTCCAGGCGTTGCATGGCCACGATAATCGGGTCATTCTAAAGAAGAAAATTCTTTTTTAAATGCTGCTTGCATGTAAAACTTTATGCTGCAAATGGGATCATCTTCTCCTAACAGGAAGGGAAAAAGAAAAGTCCGCCTCTTTTTCTCCCGTGCACACAGCCATCGCAGTTACATACCACTGGAGTTAGAAAGGCGCGCTCCTTTATTTCGTTCCAACCAAAGAGCAATCAAACCTACTCAGGCTTGTGTTAATGATATACATTATACATACCAGAGACATTTACACTGCATATCAAAATCGATCAGAACATATGGAAGTTAAAAAAAAAAAAAAAAGAAAAAAAAAAGACGATTGCCTTATGCTGTGAAGCTTGACTTGAGTATGATCTATCTCAGCCTAATGGGTTAGGCGCGTGCCTGCACAGGCCACAGCGCTGTACCAGCACTACGCTAAAATGAGGCAACATTTACAGTCCAAGTTGGAAGCAGCCCATGTGGCTGGACGTTTTGGGGAACAAATGAGGGCAGGTGGGCATGAAAATGATTTTATGCTCAGGTCATAATTTGTATGGTGTCATCTCACGGAAGACATGGCGCTTCCTCGTCTGGTGCTTTTGCTGTGACCAGGTACTTCCCCTGCTCGCAGTTTCAAGCTGGGTTATTTCTGTCAACTTTTTCTCCCCCTCCCCCCCCCCCCCCCCCCGCCATTATGTTCTAACCACGGGTAAGGTCTTTGGATTCAATTTGTTCAAACGTTTTAATTTTGTTTTAATTTGGACAGGAAAGTTAGACAATAAGTGACATCCTCTTTTTGCTAAAGATTTATCTCTTTTTCCAATTTACTGAAGTCCAGCGCACGCTGAATTTCAATTAAGAGGCAGCAAAACTGCTAACGGCGCACTAATGACACACGGTGCCTACACAAGGATGCAAGTGCACGTTGTGGCCCATTCTCTGCCTTGATGAGCCTTTTTTTTCCCCCCGTAGTGACTTATTTGCAAACAGACCAAAATTTTATACCAGCCTGTATCTCTTGCTGCTGCCTGACCACAAGCAGCGGCGGCACCTGTGCCGCTGGCAAAGGGCGCCCGCCCAGTGCCCGGGTAGCCGGCCCGCTCCCCCCGGGCGGGGGGCAGAGGGGCTGCGGGGAGCACCGAGCCGTCGGTCCCCGCACTAGGAGCGGGCCTGCGGGGCGAACGGAGGCCCTGCGGCGGGCGGACGGACGGACGGACGGACGGACGGACGGACGCCCTGCCGCCGCTGCGGCCCGCCCGTTTGCCGGGCTCCCGGTGCTCGCCCAGCCGCGCCGCGGGCTTTCCCCGGCGCCGCTCAGGCCCCGGCGGCGGGGGAGAGGGGGAGGGGAGAGCCGCCTCCCCCTGGCTGTCGGTTGACCCGTTGCCACGGCAACGCGCTCAACCCCGCCTACCCCCTCAACCCTCCCCCCACGGCCCCGCGCGCCATTCCCCCCCTCCTCTCCCCCTTCTGCCCCACGTGACCCACGGCGGCTCCCCTGGCCGACTCGCCTGTTACCAGGGCGGCGCGAGCCGGCGGGGGAGCGGGGGGTGAAAGAGCCGGAGGGCTTTGTTGTTTCCGATTGGCTGCCGCCGAGGCTCGCTGATTGGCAGGGGGCGGCAGAGCCGGGCCGCCGTAGGGCCCGCCGATTGGCTGGGCCCGGAGGTGAGGCTGTGGGGTGATGCCGGCCGCCCGGCGGCCCCCGGCCGACAGACAAAGGCCTCCCGGGAAGGGGCGCCCCCGGCCTGGCACGGCACGGCGAGGCGAGGCGAGGCGAGGGCAGCGGGGAACCGCGGTTCCGAGGCGGGCCGCTGGGAGGCCGAGTGCCGGCGGGCTCGGCGCCCCCCCCTTGCCGGGGGATGGCTCTAATTGCCGCTGGGGCACGCGGAGCGGAAGGGGGGCCGGCCCGGCCGTCACGCTCGCCGCGCGCCCGGCAGCCAATAAGCGGCTTGGGCGAACGCGGTCAGCACGCGGAGCCCGCGTGTCCCAGCCGCCTGCCCTGTCAATCACTCTCCCACGCTCCGGCCCCGCCGCGCCTCCCGCTACCCTCTCCCCCCCCGTGCTCGGCGGGGATGGGGCGGCCTGCCCGGGGCCGCGTGCCCCGGCGGCGCTGAGGGGAGCGGGGCGGTGGGGAAGCGGTACTCGGTCACGGCCCGTGATCCCGGGGCGGCGGGGAGTGCGTTACCGGCGCCGGCGCTGGGGGGGGGTGTGGGTCCTGCCTTCCCTCGGGGGGGCGGCTGCCGCCGCAGGAAAGGAGCGGGCGGGTGGGGCCCACCTGCCCCGGGGACCCAGCCCGCAGTTGGCGCGGCGCACGCCAGAGCCGCCCCGACCGCCGGCTGCCGCCCGGGTGCCGGTGCCGGTGCCGGTGCCCTCCCCGCCTTGCGGGGTGAGAGGCGGGGCTGGCGCAGCGCTGCCGCTGCCCGCCGCCTTTACCCGGGGGGGGGGGGGGCGGCACGGGGGAACACCTTGTTTTTAAGATGGGCGCTATAAATACGGCGCCGGGGATGGGAGCGCAGCCACGGGCGGCGGCGGGGAGCAGCGCCGGACCACGGTGGGTGCCCGCCCGCCCGCCCGCTCCGCGGGGGCTCGGGGCCGCCTCCATCTTAATTTACCGGCGCGGTAGGGGGCTGCCGCCCGTCCACCCCTCTTCCCGCAGCACCACGCCACGCGTGGCTCACGGGGTGGGGGGAGTGGTGGGGTCTTTTTGCATTTTACCCCTCTTGTGTATGGAGGGGAGCGGCAGCGGCTAGGGCCGGCGGCCGCGGCTGGAGCCCCGGGGGGGGGGCGGCGGCGGGGGAGGTGGGGCGGAAGGGTGAAGGGACGGGGAGGGGAAGCCTAAAAAAGGAGATGGGGCCGAGGATAAAGGCGGTGGCGGGGGAAGAGGAGGAGGAGAGGGCGCCGGCGGGAGGGGACGGGACGGGAAGGGAAGGGAAGGCGGGCTGGAGGGCGGGCGGGAGAGCAGCCCCTAAGCCCGGCGCCTGCCGCCGCCTCCCAGCAGGACTCTGTTCGCGAGCAGCCGCCCAGCCCAGCCGGCGGCGGAGGGCGGCCGGTGCCGCTAGCGAGGAGGAGGGAGGAAGAGGAGGAGGACGCCGCCACCGCTGGAGGAGCCCCGCGGTCCGAGCCGCCCCCGCTGAGCTGCCCACGATGCAGATCTGCGACTCGTACAGCCAGAAGTACTCCCTCTTCAACGCCATGAATCGCTTCATCGGCGCCGTCAACAACATGGACCAGACGGTGATGGTGCCCAGCCTGCTGCGCGACGTGCCGCTGCTGCTGGAGGAGCTGGAGGCGGCGGGGGGCGTCTGCCCGCAGCGGGAGGCCGCCCTGCCGCCCGGCGACCCCGGCGCCTACTTCTCCCGCAGGGACATGTACAGCCACTACATGCTGCTCAAATCCATCCGCAACGACATCGAGTGGGGAGTGGTGCAGCCGCCGGCGGGCGAGGAGGCGGCCCGCAAGAAGGACAAGCTGGGGGGCGGCGGCGGCGGGCCCGCCGAGGAGGGCGAGGGGGAGGAGGACCTGGAGAAGCAGTTCCATTACCACCTCAGCGGACTCCACTCGGTCCTCTCCAAGCTCACCCGCAAGGCCAACGTCCTCACCAACAGATACAAGCAGGAGATCGGCTTCAGCAGCTGGGGGCAGTGAGCGGGGCTGGGGCTCCCCTGCTGGCTCCCAGGACTGCAGCCGGCTTTCTACCAACGCACAAGCGAGAGAGAGAGAGATGTAAATTAATCAATACTAGTTTATTAATAATTTCCCTCGTTCTTTTGTGTTGTTTTTTTTTTTTTTTTTTTTAATTGTACGGTGTGGGGCGAGCCGTTGCTGCGCCTCCCCGGGCGGGGAGGAGGCCGAGGCCCTGCGTGTTCCTGGCGTGGTGGTGGTGGTGGTGGTGGAGGCGTAGGAGCTGGCAGATAGGAGGCTCGACGCAAGCCGATGAACATGAAACTGGCGTAAAATTGCTTCTGTTACCCGGGAGGGAACCCAGCGGGCTGACGAGCATCCCTCCGTCGCCGGACGGATGGCAGGTGCCACGGTTGTACGTGTACTGGAGTTTATTTAAAACTTTTTTACTCAGATGTAGAGTATATTCTAAAATAAATGCAAATGTATTAACTAAAAGCGACTTAAACTTTTTGGTATGGTTTATGTTCCTATAATTAAATGGTATTTTTAACATCCGGAATTATTCCGTTGTTCTAACTTATTCCCAGAGCTGCCTTACTAGACGCAGAAATCTCTCTGTGCAAGAGAGGGGTTCTTGTGGCTTTTTTCTTTTTCTTTTCTTTTTTTTTTTTTTTCCCCCCTGTTTCTAAAGGGAGCAGTTAGCTAGCGATGATACCTCTGCATATCTAAAATGGATGAATGACCGTATTAACTGCACCGTGCATGGCCTGAGTTTTGGCAAGGTGTTCCCAACCGGACAGTCCAGTTGCTGTGTGTGAATGCTGGCGTGAAGGTCAGTGCCCTGTTAACAAAATCCAAGAAGACGAGTCATGGTTAACTTTGCAGGCAGCGATTCACGGAGGTTGGAGCAAAGCCTAGGAATGACTTGCTTTTTTCGGGAAGTATCTTAATGTACTGCGGGAAGCTCTTTTCTCCCCCTCCGAGTAGGTCTGGGATACTTGCCTCCCCCGTCTCTTGCATTACTTTCTTTCCTCTGTAATCCTCCTTGGATACCAGGAATTAATTGGGTTTATGTTGTCCAAATTGTATTGATTTATTTCTCTCTGCATTATTTTATTTTTTACTTGAAGTAATGTGCCTCAGAATTGGGTGCCTATATTGTGTTCTAATATTAAAAGTGTACTTACTGGTTACAATACAATGTGTGCATATCACAGAGGATAACGATTTAATAAATATGTACGTCCTTCCATAACGTATGAAGTTTTCTTCTCGGGCACTGAAGTGTCAGGTTTGTAGACATCTCCTCATGCTGAAATTCCACTTGGTATCATTGCCACCAAATTTAGTGTTTGGTGGTTTCTTAAAGAGAAAGCAGACGAATTTTTCTCTCAGCTTTAAGGATATTTTTGTTTAAATTCAGGTATTCCCTAGCAATTAGTGTTTCAGCCCAACTGTTTGAGCATCGTAGTAGAGCATGAGCACGCCAGACACGGTACTAGTTGGCAGATGTTTGTATAGTTCAAATGATTGGCCTACACGTATGCTTAAAAATACATATTTTAGAAGGCTTTCCCTTCTAGGGTAAAGAAGAACTTGGTAAAGCCGGATGATTTTCAGCTTGGCGATGCTGGTTCTTTTCGTAATGTTTTTAGCTCCGCTTCCCCTCCCCTCTTGGGAAGATGCCAGGAAAAAAAATCGGGAACAAGGAGAGGGATTACCCTGCTTGTTTCCTAACATGTCAGCTCTCCAGTCTTGCCGTAGTCTTGTAACGCAAAAGTTGTGGCGCTTTACGCTGGACGGTGAAGTTTTGCTCTCCTGAAGGCGAGGAGGGTGAGAGGGAAAACCTGTCCTGCTGCGTGGCTCCTCTCTGCCTTGCGCTCAGCCGGCTGAAAATCGCGCTGCAGCCTCTGCTCGGGAGCGCTGGTAAAAAAGCCTCAGACAAAAGCAGCTAACGGCGCTTCGGCAGCATTCCTTCTGAGCTCCCGGTAACTTCTCCTGGTACGGGCTTAGACGGTGCTGTTTAAATGTTGCACGAGAGACAGCGTGGTGCTGATTTAGACCATGAGTAATATCAGAACAACAGTGTTACATTAGCGCAGTCTCAGCATGAATATTACATCCATTCCCTTTGCATCCTAAAAAGAAGAAAAAAAAAATAGAAAAGTTTCAGTGAAAGAGCAGCTGAAAACCAGCGCTACTTGTCAGCGAAGGTGGCGTTTCCTCACAAGCAAAGCTTTGGGTAGCAGAGGAGGCAGGGTGATACTGTGACTCAAGGGTTTGCCTTGCCTGAGTGACTAACGCCGAGCCGCACGTGGCTCCCATGCGGGGGCCCGGCTGCGTGGCTGGCAGCGGCCCCGCTCATCCCAATTCAGCCACAGCAAAAACTGCTGGGACTCACACCACACTGCCCCCTCCCACCCGGGAGCTGCCTTAGAATTCCCCTTTTTCAAGGTCATGGGAGAGGATCGAGGCTTTGGGGATCAAGAAAGCGATCTGGTGATGCAGGGGGGGAAAGAACAACTGAAAAAAGCAGGGATGTATTTCTCATCCGAAGGACGAGGGATGGGTCTTTGCTGCTGGCTGCTGTGGAAAACAACCAGGCCTAAAAGGTGAGGTGGTCAGGCAGTTACGTCAGTGCTAGCTCCTGGCATTGCAGCAAGCAAAGATGAGGTTGCAGAGTCTTAATGCACGGATTTTCTGTGTGTGGTACTGAATTGGGGGAAATTTCCATGAACGGTGATACATAACGCAATTAGGTTTATTATTAGGAGGGACACTTTCTTTTGAAGGACTGGATCATTTTAAGTGCTCCTGACTGGATACCTAGTGCAGCAAACCTTTAGTTTGCTCCATTAAAGTGGTTCTGATACTTGAAAGCAATAATGACAAACAACATCAGTCTTGTGTAAAAGTGTCTTTATGATGTCAAATACTAGTGGCTTTATCTCCAAGCCACGTTGTGAACAAAGAGACAACTTGCCAAGCTACCATTACCGTGCGCAAACCAGGACAACACACACGTGTACTGTGAGAAGCAGTTGTCATTTTTATCTTGCTTAAATGAGAGACTCTATATACAATAAGGCAGACATTAGAAGAGTAATAAATAATGAGATTCAGAACAGTTTGCACTTACAAATTGATTACAGCAGAAGGTATGTTACTGCCAAGGAGCCTCAAGGATGTTGCTCATGGGATCCATCAGTTAATATACAGAAGTGTCCAGTATGTGTCATTATAGTTTATAACTCTTACTCTTGTGTACACAAAAGAACAGGAGAGCAAATGTTGGGGGGGAGGGGGAGGGGAGCAGAGCCAAGCTTTTGTCTCAAGGTATGTGTGTGTATATGTGTATAAAAATAGGGGTGTTGGGGATGGGCGTGAGTTCCATGGGAAGAACAGCCTTTCAAAGGCTGCTTGATCTTGGCTGCCACCCGTCCAGGAAGGCAGTTCTGTGCTGGATTACGCGTGCATTTCAGGAATCGTATCTGCCTCTGGCACCATGAGGTTTTCCCCATTGCCCTCCAGAAGTGGGCTGCCTTATCACTGTCTGCACAGGAGCAGATTAAAAGTCTGAAACCAGTATCTTGACACCTACTTGGCCTAGACCCACCTGGTGCAGTCCCATGGGCTGGATGGGTTGGGTTTCTCCTCAGCCTCCTCCCCAGCGCCCAAGCCCCTTCTGCTACTGCAAAGGGCATGCTCTGGTCAGTGCTTGGTGGAAGGGGGCAGATGAGTCAGGCTAGGCTGTCATCTTCCAACTTGCCCTTGGAACGCTTTTTCTTGCAGAAGGTTTTAAACAGATCAAGGTATGTGTGTTTTGTGGTTTGTTTTCCCCTCCCCACAGGCTTCTGCATCAAGACATGGGAGTCATCGGTTGATTGGCTTTGCTGAAAGATGCACGACTGTTAGTGGCCAGATGGAAGGTTATATTAGGATCTCATTATTATGGAGTTAAGCTCTGCACCCTGTTCTACCAGTTAAAGGTAGAAAAAGGAAAAAAGAAAGGGACAGAAAGCTTTTCCTCTTTGTACATACGGGTTTGGTAGATGGCTTATCTCTTTGTGGAAGAGTCTGCAGTGATTTTCTTCCATGGACTTACTTTCCTGAAGCACCAAGTGTGGGAAGGGATTATCTGGAAGTACTGCTTTTTATTATTTATCTCTTTAAACATTATATGGTATTATTATTTATATCTAGCTAACAGTGTGCTAGATACTATATTGCAAAGAGCTCAAAGATCTTGGGTGGTAATACACAGAGGGGAAAATAGAAGAGCATGATAGGTTATAACCTGCCATAAAATCTGAGGAGGGTGCAATCAAGGTGAGCATTGCAAAAGCAGTTCCAATTTTGCATGCATTTTTCTGTTATTAGTTGTTGTTGCCTCTGAACAAGCAGAAATACCTGAATGCATTAGTTCTAATGTTGCAAAATCATTTCCTTCCAGACCACAGACTTGCATGACAAGTTTGGGTCAAAATTAGTTTTAAGGAATAAAGTTATAAACTCCTTTCCAAAAGGGAAATTTGCAAATAGGAGTGCAGCAGTTGTGTATCTTTTTTGTTGATAGCCAGCTGCTGGAATAGACAGTCTTTATAAAAAGGAATATTCCTTCCCCATTCAAACACACTCATACTTATTTGACCCGGAGTGACGGAACGAGGAAAACTCTTTCTAGTTTTTTGTGCTTTTGAATTTTGTTCTGGAAGAGATGGCACAGAAAAAGCTTGGAGAGCTTAGAGAAAAAACAGGTGCTGCTGGATTAAATCACAAAACAGTAAATGAGCTTGCCTCATGATGTTTGTAAGGCTTGTCATAGTATCAATTAAAGCATTGTATCTTTTTATCACACTCATCTACATATGTTTTATTCTAATAGAATTCTTTCTTTTTGTTCTGGGCCTGTTTTACCTTAGCAACTTTGGATTATAAACAACAGGGTTGATGTTCCACAGGCACAGACGCACCACTTAAGACTGGCTGAGCCTTTTTAAGTGCATCTCCCTTTTCATCTGTATTTGAACGACGGGCAGAGCGCCTGAAGCCATGATTCAGAGTATAGTGCAGCAGCATGGCAAACCCCTTGCTGTGGGATTGCATTTTGGCCATTGGCATATGTGCTGGACTGGGGAGAGGGATGCAAGGTGAAGCTTTCCTTCAGGGATTTCCTCCAGATCGCGCTGGGGGGGTGGGGGCAGTGGGAGAAAGGGAACGGGAAGGTTTCTCACCCCATAACTGATGTGGTTTTTCCCCTGGGAGCAAAGAAAGGGAAATGATGGAGCATCCTTTCACCCCTCCTGAGCAGGAAGGCTGGTGCCTGTACACAAAAGCTTTCCACCACACTCGAGGCAGAAGATTTATTTGAGGTCCAAGCTGACAGCTTTTGTGGTTTATCAAAACACCTGGGAGTCGACAGATTAAAGACTTGCTGAGTCAGCACTTGTCTGCCAACAAGCAGATGTTGCATGGATGGAGGCTGCTTCAATGCAGAGATTAGATATGTTAGATAGACTACACCCTTTCCGCTTTTTTTTATGGGTCTGTAGGAAGCCTGACCAGTCAGCTGGTTTCACTTATACCATACTCGGAGGAGATTTTATTGGAAACCGAGAATGATTTTTTTTTGTATGCAAAGAAATAGTTTTAGTTCTCAAATATTTCAGTGTAAGATTCTGCTCCCCTTGTCTCTTCTGCAGGTAGCTGGCCTAAATGCAGATCCAAGGAGACACAAGGTCTCAATTAGACATATCTCAACAAAAGGATTTTTTTCAAGTTTTAGTGTCTGTGATTCTGAGGTACTCTATTTAATCTCACTCACATCTGAAATGACTTACCAGACTTGTCATCACAAAGAGGGGAATGAGCGTACTTCCGTGGAAGTCTGGACCTGAAATCTGGCTTTCCTTAGTTTTCAGGCAGGATAAGCAACCTACAGACCTTCCTGCGCGCTGGACTAAGTCAGTTCACATTTCATCCTTATTATCAGACCATTTCAAAATGGGAATGCATATACTTCTCATGGCATGTACTTCTTCAGTCTGATTGTATGCCGCTAACCGAAGAGCTAGGCAGACATGCATGAGTTAGAGTACCCTGACAGGTACAGTGTTATTTGGCATTTTTGCAGAGCTAGTTACAAACTTGCCCATTTATAGCACTGAAGCTAGAAGCCAACAAAGCCACCAAACAATACAGTTATCAAATCTGCTAACAACAGAGGAGCCCACTCCTGCAGCTGTGAACAGCCCACGCGAGGAAAGTCCACAGCATTTCTTTGAGCCAAACATCTATCAACTTCACACAGATATTTTTTATCTGAGTACCCACCAGTGGGTAATACTCAATGTGGCTCTGGTCACCGGCCTTGCTTCTTGCTTTCACATGTGTGCTGTCCATCCCTTTCTCCTCACATACTCTTTCCTCATTCCTTGAAAGCCATTTCTCCTAGGGACTTGTCCCTCTGTCCTTCCCAATCCCCTTTCCCATCTCTCTGAGCTTTTCCTCCCTGAAATTCCTAGTAAACCAATCTCACTTCATCACCCAGACAGGTCTCAGTTTTGAACTGTAATTGGTAATAACAGCATATTAGGTGATTTAATGAGATTTCCTTGTTTGAATCACATAATTAAACCTGGCTTCTTTTATTAACCTGTTATTTTTCATGAGGAGGGACTGCTTTTCTCAAAATGGTTTAATAGTGGTGGCTGATCACCAATCCATATTTTGAGAAATATCTGAGTGCCTGAATAGCTCTGCTGAAGGCAGAGCCAACAGTGCAGAAAGCTGGTTTCGGTTGCTAATGGGCACTGTGCTCATCTTTTGATGTGCCCTAATAATTGCCATTAGTATTAACTGTAGCGTCACACTCATACTGAGAGGAAAATACACCCTGTAGTGAGCCTATACGGCAACAAGGAAAAGCAAGGGAGCTGGCAGATCATGGCCTTTGCATTTACGATGCTGGCTTTTGTATTCAAGTTCGGTGTAATGCAAAAAAATGCCTTATTTAAAGAATTTGAGAAGTCTAGTTTTAATGAAACGGGTGGTGGCTTTCTGTCAGCTTTCACTGATATTGTTAATACAATATTTAGCAAAGACTAAAATAGTTTTTCATCTAGGTGAATGTAGGCATGTAAGTCTTACTTTTAAAATCAAACCAAGCACACATGCAATGTTTTTGAAGGCCTATGTGTTTTAAGACCCAGAGGTGGCTATTTCTTGACTGGTTTAAGCCTATGCAGCGTCCAGAGGGCTGGTCCCATCCTGTCCCCCGTCTCTCACCTCTGGCCCTGCAAGGTCTCGGTTTCCATTGTGCTGGCATTAGCACTCATGCAGTGGTGAAGTTACCAGACCAGGGAGCTGATCCAGCTGAAAATTAGCAGAGGAAAAAAGCTTTCAGCTGTACTAATCCCCTCATTCAGCAGAAGGTGTAGCTGCATTAGCCACAGTGCCAGTGTGGAGGAAGGGTTCGGAAGACGCTGCCAGGAGGCAGAGTGGGACCTCCCCTGTTGACAGCCACTTTCACGTAGATCGCATTAAGCGGGTTGTGAAAGTGTCATCTTAGTCCCATCTTGCAAAGAGATTTTTACACTGATGAGTTTGAGTATCACTGAAACTGGTGGCTGCTCAGGCTGAGGTCCCAAGTAGGACTTGGGCACAGCAGGGTGCACTGATGTGCCACCTCGCCCCTCATGCCGGAGCCTGCAGTCCCTAAGGAGGCAACGCGGGCTCCCCGTGCTGTCGTGCTGTCGTGCTGTGCAGCTGTGCAAGCACTGAGGAGACAGGGCTGGTTACACCTCAGCCCTCTGGCAAGAGGAGATGCTTCCACATGGTCTTTAAGAGCAAGATAGTCGGCTCCTTCAGAGCACAGCCGACAGCAAAGCTGCCACCCTGCCGCAGCCACCAGATGACTTCTCAGCGAGGGAAGCCAGTGTGAAGTGCTGTGTTCCGGCTTCCTGGAGAGCACCTAGAAGGTGTTACGGGACAGTGATACCAAGTACACCATGGCAGCAATTTTACTCGATAGGGAAGGCATTAACATACAGAGTGCATGGGAGGGAAGGAGGAAAGAGCAACAGGAAACACTGGGTTCATCTTGTGTGTAGGCACCGATGCATGCCAAGTCCCAGGCCTTGACGCAGGGACAGGAGCCCGGGACTTGCCCTCCCTGAGAGCGCCCTGAGCACAAGGTCTCTCTTGCTCTCTAATTAAAGGCTGCCATGCAAAATAAGGCTGCAACTGGAGGGCTGAGAGCCAGGAGAGCAGGTTGCTCCTGAAGGAACTGGAACCACTCTTCAAGGAACCTCAAGAGGTGAACTTGAAGCCACTTGGAGGTTTGAAAATAAGGTCTCTGCTAGCCCTCAGAGCTGCTACTAAGTAAAAAGGCAGAGTGGGGAGGCCTTCTTGGCAGACATGCTCTGAGACCACTGGCAAGGCTGAAACCAATTCTCTGGGGGTTGTGACTTAGAGGAGCACAGATTTTGGCGTGGTTCTCTTCTCTGGCTCAGTTTGCCTTCTGCAGGAGGTGGAAGGAACAACCAGGCTTCTTCTCTTGCTTCCACATCGCTGTGTGAAGTGAAGTTCTCTGTTGCTGCTGCTGCAACCAGCTCGGGTGGAGAGCTGAGGGAGGCAGCCTCTCCCAGCAAATTTTGCCTGATTATCTCTGCTGGGTAGGCAGCACTGCATGGCAACGTCTTTCGCAGCCGGCTTCCCTCTTGTCCCCTGCCTGTGGCACTGGAGTCTTGCCATGCCTTGCTCCACCTCTCCTCCTCTTTTCCCTCCCTACTCTTAGAGCAGCTGCCTGGAAAACACAGGAGGGTGCAGGCAGGAGCTTGTACCATCAGGAAAGAGGAGGAGGGATTGCCTGTGGATTTTGCCATATCTGTCTTCATGAGATGGGAGACAGAAAGGAAGCTGCTGTAGTGGGAACAAGGGTGCTAATCCACAGTGCTCTTCCAACCTGATTTTTCTCCCCCAGGTCCTGAAGTCAGCCTTGCCTAGAATGTGATCTCTTTCAGAAAGAGAGGCCGAGCAGTTCAGTGCTTGCAAGAATAAGATGCTTTTGTCAGGCTGTAAACAACATTTTAGAGAGCTCAGAGCTTTGGTGTGAAAGCACAGATGACTATGTTCCTTTGCACTGCCATGGCTTAGAAGATGAAAAGAATGGCACAAAAAGCTTTATATTTTGAGATTAAATGTTTGTATTCTACCTTTACATCTTTTACCAGATGTCAAAACTGGATCAGTGCCTAGATGGATGTTGTGAGCCCTGATGTGCCTGGAAATCTTGGGGAGCTGTTGCACAAACCAGGTAGCTGCTGCGGAGGGCTACGTGACCCTAGCTAGCCTTCCTGCCCAGCTTTCCTCCTTATGGAAAGGGGAGGATGTTGTTCACCAGGCCCTCATCTGACGTGGAGTCAGCACATAGGGCAAGGAAGATGCCTTGACCTCCACAGTGCCCTTTTGGTGTGCATGTACGTAATGAGTTACCCAGAAAATCCTGGGGAAGAGTTCCCATCAGAAGCGTGACTAAGGGCCCTGACCCGTGAGCTGAACCAAGCAGTCACGCAGGGTGTGGATGATGATGTTGGTGATGCTGATGGCGGTGGGAGTCTGTCCTCTGCAGCAAGGCCTGGGCTTCAGGGGCTACCATGCTGGCTCCCTTCTCCTCCTCCTTCTGTGACTCGGTGGCCAGGGGATGTCTCTGGGTGCAGTGGCTTTCTCTGCAAAAGCTAGGCTTGGTGAACACTGGCTGTCAGTCTCTGAAGTACTTGCTGCTTCTGACTGTGTGTTTTGGACAGGATCCCCTTCCATCTGCATTGATGCAACTATTGTTTGTATACACGATTTTAAGAAGGAATTTCCCTTCCTTCCTGCTCCTTTTAATATCATGTAGCAGCTAGAAGCAGGGAAGAGAGACTGGCACCATATGACCAACCAGCTGTCTGTGGACTGTCAGAGCATATTGTGGGGAACACAATGTGACTACCTTTGATGCTTGATGGTTCAGTCTCTGTTGGCTAAGCTATATGCTGTCTTCTTTCCATTCAGTTACCCTGCATGTCATGTGCTGGGTCAGCGCGTGGTTTATGTGGCAATATTTTGAGTTAAAAAAAGGTGATGTGGTCCATCTCCGGTGCATGGTAAGAGCACCTTCCTAGAAAAGCAGCATGACTCGTGCTGTCTGAGCATCTACTCCTAAGACATCCTTTCTCTTGTACAGCAATGTCTTCACTTTTCTTTGTTTCCCTTTTCTAAGTTGTTTTTGAAGGAAAGAGAGTGGGCCACCTTTGCTCCAGCCTCAAGATAGCAAACATAAGTGGTTAGGAACAAGAATACAGAAGGATGTGGAACAACGCTAAGTAGAGATGCTACATGTTCACTAATGTGGGAGAGATGGTGAGTTGTCTTTGACCTCAGTTCTCTTAGTTTTTTTCTGCAGAGGAAATGCAAATGCATTTTGAAGGTCTTTTCCCTTTTTTGTGAGTAGCAAAGATATATGAAGATACATAAGTATACTTCAGTTTCCACTAGGAAATCAAGATGCTGTTTTGGAGGGAAAGAAAAGCACCCCGAGGTGCACCGAGGACATAGTATGTGACCTGTCAGTTCTGCTGGGGTCCCTTCAGTGCACTGCAGCAGGGAAGGGCAGTTTGTGGACACTGGGGAAAAGCTATTCTCTGTGCCACTTAAGGCATTTATCAGGTAAGGGCTTTTCTGAGGATGCCTCCTAAACTGTGCTCTCTGATGCAGCCGGTCTTAAGCACAAGCTCTTCAGGTTGGAGTCTGATGTGTGGAGATCCCCAAGAAATTGGTACAAAAAGGGGAGATGTTCTCTCAGGAAAGAGAAAAAAGTCCTTTTGTTGTCGATCAGATAAAATTACTAATTTCTAGGAAGCCACACTTTCTCTGAATTGGCAGATCTGACTTCCCCCAATATACAGATGACAGTATTATACACTACTACTTTGCCAGCAGACATACTGCCTTAGTTACTGAGAAATATGTTGTGTTTTATTTGACAAGTGGTAAAAACATGGTCTGCTTTACTTCTCTTTAACATTCTGGTTTTTAGTCTACTGAGGTACACGCCTATGCATTCACCTATTCAAGGAGGATAAGTTCTCATAAAAACTCTATGATAATTGTTATTGGTTTTTGCCAATAATATGTTCTTTTTGTCTGTCCCTTCTTCCTTCCCTCTTGCATTATTTATACTGCAATCTTTTTCCTTCTTGTGCACATCAACATGATTATCTTTCTTCCCAAACTACACACTGCTGTTTTTGAAGTCTACTGATTTTTGCAAGCAAGTTTCCAGCTATTATTTTGGAGTTGTAATTCATCTGAATGGACATAGAATTATTGTCTTTTCCTTCCTGCAGATATTTCTCTGAATTTATGGAAGTCTGTGGAAAAACACACTATATTAATTCAGTGTTATGGAGTGAGATTAGGACACGAAGCTGATGTCATGTTGTACCTGCTGCAAAGCCTCAACATGGCAGAAGGAGCTGCTAACTACACTGCCTGGAGTAGAAAGTTTGAGTAATCAAGAGGGGGGAAATGGTGAGTAGCGTATGAGTACAGTTGTTCATTATTTCCATCTCAGCTCCTGCTGTAGGAAAGGAGAACTGATACCTGCAGAAACCTAATTCTGATTGCAAGAACATCATGGCAAACACATATAATTTACTGCTGATGCACTGAAAGAACTGTGGTGGCTAGATAAGGCAAGTCAAGGCAGTTCTAACTTACTAGCACAATTTATTTACCAGAACATAGCGGATTTGAATTTTGGTGTATTAAGAGATTTTGCATTAAATCTTCTATGACCCTATTTTTCTTTTCTTATTTCTCCTTCTACATATTCTCTTTCTTCCTCTCTTTCCTTTTTCTTCTTACAGAAGCTGGCTGGCAACTTGGGGTGGTTTTCCTGCCTGCATTTTTTGCATTTAGCCCCTGTGTTTTGGAGATGTGCCTGCCTGCAGCAGCCTAGCCAGGCTCCCAGGGCTGGAAGCATGCTTTCTAAAACATGTATGTAGATTTCCTCCACCTTTGTCCCTCTTCCACAATGGAACTGAAGAAATCTCTGGGCCGCAGGGCGATGTTCAGTCCTCTGCTCTCTGTGTTGCCCCCAGCACCCTACCCTGAATGTTACTGCTTTCCCCAGATGAATGCTTCCCAGCCCACAGAGAAACCTAGAAGAGGATTTCATCCTCACTTCCCATCTCCTCTTCTCTCTTTCATCTAGGAAGAGGATAAGAGGCATTCATAACTTTCCACCCTTTCTGTGGATTTCTGTTGTTTTCTTTCCCTCCTGGCCCCACGGAAAGACTAGGGACTCCTGTCAGGGTTTCTCCTTGCCTTCTCTTCCTGATTTTGGGGACAGAGAAGAGCAGGATCCACTCCTTTTTGCTATTTTCAGGGCTACTGAAACCCGTTCAGACCTGCTGGTACCTCTCCTGTGATCCAGTCTGGGTGAAGCACAAAGCTGCCCATTTCTGCTTTATTTTCCAGAAGAGCACAGATGTTTGGGAGAAGCAGTGGCTGTGGGAAAATGGCTTTATTATGAACTATGAGAAAGAAATAGCTGAGATCACAATGGGTGGATCCTCCTTTACCCTACTGTCTAGGTCAGCCTCCTAGAATATTGCCCCTCGTGATTTCAAGGGAGATCCTGATTACAAGGGACAAGACTCTTTCAGGTAATATGGGCTTCCTCTAATGTCCCCTTTTATTCCCATATTTCTACAGTCCTTTCTCACATCCATTTCTTTTTTTTTCATGCATCCCCCGTCAATCTCTCTTCTCCCAGGGGTCTGCTCCTGCTCCTGGGGAGTTTTAATCTCAGTCCATTGACTTGGAGGACATTACATCAGGCCTTATGTCGTCTTTTGGGGGACAGAGAGACAGTAAAGCCCCCTTATATTTAACAGAGTATGGGCTAACTACAGTTTTCTGTAACCTACATCTCTGGCTCTCTGTTTCTTCAGGAGAGGTAAGGGGGGGCATGGAGGGAAGAGGCAGAACTACTGAAAAAACCCACACACCAGCTTTTTCAGCATAGTTTGGAAAGGAAGGGGGGAGGGACCAAGAGAGATCCTAATCAATATAGATTAGGTACTCGCATACAACAGTGGAGGGTGTGGACTGGAAAGCTTAGTAGCTGGCTAGATGGTAGATAAGGCAGACTGTTTGCCGTAAGACAGAGGGAAAACAGCAGGAAAGACGCGAGGAGGGGCTGGAGCAGAAGGGCGTGAGGTGAGCGATGGAAAGAAAAGTTCAAGCAAGTTGCAGAGGAGATTGAGACAGGAACTGGGATGGGGTGACAGAGAGAGGATGCAGAAAAAAAAAAAGATGGGAAGATGAAAGCCATGGGAATTAATCCAGCTCCTATTAAAGCTGACAGTATTATTCTTTAGAGATAGTAGGCTTGGCTCATAGGGAGTTTTTGAAATAGAACAGAAGGAGGACTGGTAGACAAAAGGCAGGCAAAAAGACAGAGCAAGGAGAAGGAATACGCTAAAATGGAAATCGAGAAGAGTGTTGAAAATGAACTCAGGGAAGCATGCTTTATACTTAGGAAATAAGCTGGAAAAGAGAAGGGAGATTGAAACCAGAGCAAAGAAAAATGCATTAGATCATTTTATGTTCAGATTTCCATCCTAAAGGATATGAGAGTCCTGGCTGTGGAGCTGAGGCCTTGAGGAAGGCTTGTGGCACATGTGAAGATGTGCAGCAAATAAAATAATTACAAACTGTAATACGTATGATTTTATGCAGATTAGATGTGACTTCACTTTCCTCTTAACCTTTATACTCCAGAAGTGGAGCAGACTGGTAGAACATGTTGGGGGACTGGGTAGGGAAGCTGAGGAATAGCAAGCAAAAGGGCTAATGATGGCATAGCTTGCTACGGATCTGTGTATTGGTGTTGATTGATGTCTGAGGAAATTAAAGCTTCTCCTGAAGCTCTTCCTGATGCTGGGGCATTACAAAGTCTGTCTCCATTGTGTTTTTATGGCATGTGGGTTCCACCTCTGCCGGCAAAGTGTGACCTTGTACTTTGGTCTTCTTCACCCCAGGGAGAACATGAATACCCAGGTGCCTGTTCCCACAAAACCTGCAGAAGCTGGGTATCTCTGGCTGCATCTGGACTGCGAAACCCCACAAGCCTCTGTGTTCCTGCATCTCACAGCCTTGCCTTCACCCCATGCAGGGGCAAAACACAACCAGATGTCAGTGCCCCTGTCCCCTCCAGCCCCAGGCTCTGGTTTCCAGAGGAGGGAAACTTGCATGTGGGGCATGCAGTATGCTCCACCAGGTACTCCGGCATGTGCCGGCTGCCTCCGAGGTCATTTAGCCCAGCAGGTAACTGCAATTGGAAGTACCAATTCTTTTGTCAAACCTGGGTGAAGTGGGCTGATGGATTCAAAACTTGGTAAGGGAGATCCAGGCATTCATGTGCGCACAGAGCAAAATCACATTGACTGTTCTTTTCCTGGAAACCAGGCTTAAAGCAAGGCTTTTGACCAGGCATCCTTTGCAGGACAAAAGACAGCAATGGGCTGCTCATCAAGGGAGAATGAGCTGCATGGGCGGTATGGGGTGCTGGTCCCATGCCTACACCTGGGAGAAAGCAGATCCCAAACCTCAGAGGGTTGACTGCCTGAATGCCTCCAAAACAGGCGCTAAGACCTGCCTGCTGTGAGCTGGGTGAGGTCCCTGCCATGAGTTGGGATGAGGGAAAACTCACTCTGAAGTGTAAGCAAGACCTGTGCCTGGGGGCTGCCGCTGGTTTTGCTCCAGTGCTTCTCCACTTTTCCAGGACTAGACCAATACACGTGGGTGTGAAGGCACCGGCTCCCACTCACTGCAGTCATACATGGTGTCCGACAGGGGAAAATGCCGCTGGAGTGGGCCAGACCTGCTCGAACAGTCACAATTGGGCTGTTAATGCAAGAAATAACATTACCCCACCCTACAGACCAGCAACACAGCTGGTATCCCTGTGGAAGGAAACTTGCCATAACTAGGGGGACATTTGTGCTGAAATGAGGTGCTTTTCCATGTTCTCTGCCTTCTTGCCTATGCTTTTCATGACATGAGCAGGGTCTCCTGAGATTATCTTATTTTCCTCCTCAGCATCATAGCAGGCATCAATGGGGGTGGTGTATATAGCTTCACTGCCTGAGCTCCCTGTCCTCAGCCCGGAGCTTAAAGCACATCTCCAACAGGAAAAGAGGGTCTTACAAAAACAGTATATCAAGCTTTAAGAAGACTAGTAGGTTTATGGCAACACACTTTGAAGAAAGAAACAGAAGCAGATAAATATATTCCATTACATATGCTTCTTAAAAACTTGGTGTGATGCTGAGAGCATTCGGTGTGTACAAATCATGGTTACAAACTTCCCAAAGCAAATTCCTAAGCCTCCTTTTCTTGTAGTGTCCTTTCCCACCCCATCAGAGAGGTATAGCCCCTGAGAATGGCAGAAAACAGCTACCCTGGCTCTTCAGGGTTTGATCCCAGTCCTAGAAAACTTGCCACAAGGTAGGATGTGGGAAATAAACTCTCAAGTCTTTTTTAAAGTTGAGAAATAAAGACGTGTGGGGTTTTGGCCACAGCCAGCTACAGGTTTAGATCCCTCTATTTTTCTTTTCCTGGGCCATTGCAGCTGTATACGCAGCACAAATTCCCCAAGGCTTGAAGGTTTTTTGTTTTGCTTTCAATCCTGGTCCGCTGCTTTTCTGTCTGTTTATTGATTCTCAGCTTTTTTCATGAATTTAAGTGCCTTTTGTTTGTACTCCTCCCTTTCCTCCCTCCTCCTCCCCCCAAACCATACCAGCCTTCATTCTTTTAAGGCTGAACCTCAATTTACTTACTGCCTTTTTAGGAGCATGGTTTTTTTTCCTAAGGCTTGCTGAAAGAGAGCTGTCTGTTAAGGTATTTCCCCCCTGCAGAGAAGGCTTTGCCCTGTTTTCTCATGGTGTTTGTGGCAGATGCGAAACCGTTGAAGATAAAATGTACTTTTTTTCATCAGTACAGTTTTGAATCATTCAGGCTGAAGCAAATGAGAGCCGTGTGCAGGCGGATGGAGGAATAGTCCCAGTGTCCGGGTATTTTTCAACTCTGGGACAGAGTATCAGTTTAACAAATTGTTGCTAGCGCTTGTTTCTGCATGGGACAGTTCTCTAGCCCCAAATAATCCCCTCTGAGTGCCAGGATGGGCTGTGGCATTTGGCTGCTGATCTGTCACTTCCCAGCACTTGAATAACTTGCTACAAAGCAGCTATTCCAGAAACAACATTGCTGCAAGATGAATGAATTTATTTCAGCTTTCTACATTATTGTTGAAAAAGTGCAGGACTAATGCATGAAATTTGCTCTGTGTTGATGCTCATGATAAGGAGCAAGATAAACCTTTGCCAATATTTTACTCTCTTATCAAAAAAATCAATAAAAGTGCTTCCTGGCAAATAGCGTGTTTGACATGTGGCCTGTCTGTCGGGGTATTCGAAAGGCTAACAAATACCCAGTATCCAGAATACTGTGCCTCCCTGGCAGAAAAACAGCTCTGGGGAGAGAAGGGGTTGTGTGGCTTTACAACGCTCTGTGCCGTTGTCCTCGGCCTCTGTTGAGATGCCACAAGTCTTAACACACCAGTCCAGATCCCCGCCCTGCACCCTCTTTCTTTCCACTCTTTAGATCAGTGAAGGAAACACTGCACACTCCCAGCCACACTCAATGTGGGACGGACCCATCAAGAACTTTTCTGGAGTCTAGTGCAGACTGTTAGTGCTGGCTGAATAAATTATGATTTGTTCATGATCCTAAATGTGCTTTCAAAGCCGGGTAACTCTTTCAGCCAGCCTCCTTCAACCCCCTCCTCACTGCTCCCCATCATTTCCATCAAGCCATGTGTTACTTGCCCTGAAGTCAGTGCAAACCTAAAGGCACAGCTCTGGTGGGAGGTACCTACATTGCCTTCACCCTTGCTTATGCAGTTCCAGGTATGTTCAGCAATACTTTACACCTCTCATATAGTGCTCTGCAATGTGTCTTCTTTATTGCTGTTTTTGATTAAGGTATGCTGAAAATAGTAGAAGTCATTGGATTGTTCTCCCCTGATTATCCTCCTGCTAAAATAATTCACTGTCCTTTAGAACATAATTCACTGCCAGGGATGTGATTAGCTTGGATTAAGATGCCATTAAATAAACAAGGCTAGATAAGAGTAAGATGGCTGAAAAAAAAAAACAAAAAACAAACCAAAAAACAAGCCAAAAAAAAAAAAGACAGAATCTTTGTGCATTGGCTCACACCTCGTAATTAGCCATGATGGAAAAGAAATACCTAAAAATTTCCCAAGGGCTGAGGGAAGTCCCAAAGCAATCTATCCACTATTTTAGAGTTAGCTTGAGTGTGATTAGTGGTCTTAAAAACAGTTAAGTATATAATGATTGACAGGGGAGTGCCTGTACACCTCCCACACAATCTCCTCGATGGTTTCCTTGTCCTCCTAACCTAGTGAGTGCCGTGTAGCTCTCACTAGGTGTGAACACCCAAATGTCTAGTTGAAGCCATGATTCTCAAGCTCTGTACTACATGTCCCATAAAATGGGAAAGTTTAGGGAAATTAAAGTCTCATCCCTTTTGGCAGGCTTCTTTAGAGTACGTGGAAGTTGAGGTCGCAGTTTATTGACTCTTTAACAACACTATGAAGTCAAGTAAGCTATTGCTTCCACCCATGAGTTGAAGGATGAGTTCTGCTTCAAGAGCTTCTGGTATTCACATTTCTATAATACCCAAATGGAATATTAAAATTTCCATTTTTCTAATGGCTGCAGAAATGTCTTAAAACAGCCAGACAAAGTTACTATGACTGTGAGTAGCAATAGAATACTGTTAACTAAATGTAGGACCAAACCTTTATTTTACACATCAAATGAGAGTTTATAACACTTTCTACATGTCCTTAGTAAGACCTAAGGACAGATTTAGCTAGGAAGCAGAATGCATCACTGTGAAAAACAGTCTTTTAATTCTCCTCAGCCTGAATCTTTCTAAGCCCAACTCTGCCTATCTTACAATAAAAAAAGGAACACGGTTTTGAAATGTTCAGAGGGGGTACTTCCAAGAAAAGTTGTTTTGTGTAAAGAGTAATGTAAGTGGGCTCCCAAACATTTGTTTGGTAAGTTACCTGACCTGCTGCCTTTTGTTTACATTAATTTGGCTGTTAAATTCGATCCACAACTTCACTGAGAATAGATCTCTTGAAATTGCAACTCTGCCCAAAACTAAGAAAGTGTTTAAAAGCTACAGGTTTTGACAGTAGTCCACAAATTGTGACAGCTGAGCTTTCTTCAGCGTGTGTAGAAACACAAAATTAGAAACATAAATATAGAATTGGCTGATGTACTTTGTTACCATGTGGTACAGTTAACAATGTGGATTAGTCTTTTTTGCAGTGCTTTTATGGAGAAACGTAACAAACAGAAACTTTTCTACTGTAATTTGGCTAGGTGAGTCTGAGCTAGAATGAAATCTGCTCGGTATATATTTTCCCAGTTTGAAAAATTACGCTTTTAAGAAGTCTGAACGAACTCAGCGGTATCATTTGTTGACCCACCAGGAAGAGGTGACCTGCCGGGGTCTGTTGACTTTCCTGGAATAGCTGGAGGAGGCTGACAGGGGGATGGTGACCTGCAGACCAAGATTTTTGGTGGAATATACTCTTTGTGTTGACTTTTGCATGACATTAGAGGTGGTAGTGACATTCATTTACATGCCTCTGTTAAGTAAGCAGATGGTTCTTGTGTTGCCTTAGTCCTGTGGAGCACAGCCACAGGTATTTTGGATATGTGCAAGGACATGAGAAGCACGACTACCATACCTTGGAGAGACAAGAGGTGGAAAGCTTATTAGAAAATATAAAAAACCCAGCTATGCTGGATCCCTCAAAGCTTGATTTGAACAGGTGAAATTCCTTCCATCGATACAACTGCATCTACTTCCAACAACAGCCTGCCTAGGGAATTAAAACTTAAAGGAAAAAATTCAAAATGTTGTATAATAAAAACCTCGAGAGGGAACTGTGCCTGTGCAGCATATGGTAGACACTTGGTGTGACCCTTCACTTGTTAGCATTGCACGGGAGCCTTGTGAAGGAACCCTAGCAACCCAGAATTGTGGCATTGTACAGTACAAATCTACCCTGAAAAGGGTCTGGTTAACTTCAGCCTCAATTGTTTTGCCTCCTGAGCATGCCCAAACTGGGCCAGATGAATTTAATGATAGAATAAGTTGTTATGACTTCATTGCTCTTTCTTTAAACCAGATCCAGCTATGCTTTGGAAATGTGAGCTGTGCTGGCCTTTGCTTTATAAACAGGAGTGTTCAGTGGATTCTAGCTGTAGCAACTTGACTTTCGGGGTAGGTGAGTCAGAAATGATCCATCCTGATGAAAGGGTCAGTTCACAGGGCTGTAGGATTTGCAGCACCTAAACAGCGGGAACTGAGCACACTTTACATGCTGCGAGAAGATGCAGGTTCACAGCAGTCCCTCCGGTGGCCTCGATTACATGACAACGAAACCTTTGTACGCAGGCAAGCAGGAGCTGTGGGATGTGCCAGTCTGCTTCAAGGACTGAGAGCGTGATAGATAGAGAGCAGACCTGCCCCATGGTTTAGGTACAGCCGTAGGGGAGCAGGGTGTAGCTTTTGTCTGCACAAGGGCTCCGGCCAGCTCAAGGTCTCAGTCAGCTAAATTTAACACGTGTTCGAGAGGTGCACCAAAGCTGGTCATGTCCCTCCTGTGCCGGGCAGCTCGTTCAGGGCCAGCTCGGCTGGATCTGGGCAGTGCTTCTCTCTGCAGCGCAAACAGACACTCTGAGCTCTGCGCTGACATTTTCAGAGCATCATTTCTCCTGGAACAAAATTGTACCTCAGCGCTTGCTGACACTTCAGCCAGAGCCGTCTTCCTCTGTTTGTGACCTGGGGATCTCTCTGGCAGCAAGCAATTGCCATGCTGCAAATGAGAGAGGGTGACCTGAAAGGCAGGCAGGCAGGCAGGCTCGCTGCTCGACTTGTTTCATACCTGCTGATGCCTTTCATCAACGGCAACAACAAAAGCCCAGTAGATCGTGCAGTTGTATTAAAGTCCATACATTTCTATGTATCCCAGCACAGATTGCCAGGACTCTGTACTTTCTCAGTATAAAGTTTGCTGTAAAGTGGTAAATTGCTCTAATTTTCCTCCAGACTTGTTCCTTAAAAGAGCAGAAATGGTGCCTGTAGAGAGGAAAAACAGAAGGCTTGGCAGAACTTTGCTGTCTGAGACTCTGCTTTTTCATTTTTATCCCCAGGTGGGGAAGTCTCAGGTTTTTAGTGAGCCAAAGAGGTGGTGAAGTGTTTTACAGCAGCTTTCACCTATCTCAGAACTGAAGCCCCTACCTCACCTCTGGACCTCTGTAGCCACTGAAACCAGAATTTCAGATCCCACAGGCCCAGGAATTTCAGGAGTGTGACATCTGGATCTGAAATTAACCATCACAGTGTCAGCCCTTCTCAAATTCAAAAATTTTTAATCTGATCTCAATCTAGTATACTTGTCACAACAGAGAGCCACCAGCCAGAAAGCTGTTAAGCAATGGCTTTAAAATAGCTAGGGAGCTACAGGGCTGGAGCTGGGAGGTGGTGAGAGGTGGCTTTCTGAACCACTGTGCAGCTGTAAGGAATGAGGCTGCTGTTTCCAGTCCCCTCCAGAACAAGTCAACATGGGAAATTAACATCTCTGTCACTGGGCAAGTAGACTCATCCCTCTGACATGTCTTTGAAACCAAATGAGGTCCATCAGACAGCCAGTTGCTTAGTCCCAGGTGAGAGGGAGCAAATTTCTGTGATTACTCATTATTGGGTTCAATGCAAAGTTATAAGGTTAAACTCAACAGCCCAGCGAAGGGCTCAGCTGCACAGCTATGTACTCCTCACCGGCCTCCACATTTCACATATAACTTGTTGGGCAGGTGGTTTTTATTTCTCAGCATAGTGAGAATTCTACCCTCAATGTCTTTGCTCACAGAATTAAATCCTGCACACATTACCACTGTATGCCCCTATGGTAAATGAGTGCAAGTTGCTTCTGTAACTTCTGAATTAAATCAGCTTCCTGGCCCGTGCTGTGTCGCAGCCCAGCGCTCTCCTGCATGACTGGGTGGCACAGTGCATATTTTGGGATGTATTGCTTCTGTTAAAGGCAGATCCCTTTTCTCAATGGAAAATTTTAAGCTATTCCCACCAGTGACATCATGCCTTCTCCACTCCCACGGCCACAAAGGCGTATATTGATAGGCATGACATTTTCCTTTAATGCTTTCCTTGTTTCCAGCGTTTCATTTGGGTTGTTGTTGGAGGCATGAAAAACAAGACAAAGGGCAAAGTATGTTAAGAAGGAGACCCGGCCTGCGTGCAAATATATCGTGAGAGAAATTCTTTGGCTCCAGGCAATTTTCAGGGAATTTGCTTTCCACGGGGCTTCTCCCAAGTGACTTAGGATGACGCTGCCATTCAAGGCCCCGGAAACTGCCATGTACTTACTGCAGCTCGCTGCAGTCCGATGACTGGGTTTTGGTGCACTGTGCAGAGATCTGGTGTGGGGTTTTTAGAGCCTTTTTAAAAAGATTTGTGTCAGCTGTGTAGAAGGTCATACTTACAGGAGGTCCTGACGCCATGCCAAGTTTGCCTTGTGAGCTTCTCAGGACTGGGATGCGACATCCTCAAGGGATATTTGCACATGTGGTATAGGGCACAGCACAGAAGGGGAATGCTGCCCTTTGCACCATGTACCCTTCTAAAGTGATAGAAGAGGTCAGAGTGGACTTTGGTTTTGCTTCTTACAATATTGATCCAAGTTCCATATTGTTGTCCTTTCAGAAAAATTTGGCAGGAGGCTGGGTAGGGGTACTGAGTCTCAGTGCGTCTGATGGGGGTGAGCTCTTGGACTATGTGTGACGGTCCTTGTAAGCTGCAGCTCCTTCCACAGCAAGGTAAATCTTTTCCACACAGTAAATGTAGATGAATCTTCTGGAGTTTTCTGGCCATCCTACTCTCCTCCCTGCTTGCCTCTTTAGATGATTCATTTTTTTTTTCCTGAGAATTACCCACAGCACTTCCGATGAGCTGTTGTCCAGAGTGATGTGTTAGTTTATAGAGAGATAAACTGACTGTTACATATTTCATTAAATATTCCTTAAGAGTTGCTTTGTGTCTAAGGGAGTTTACAGACATCCATATAGACCCCTCTTAAAAGTTAATTTGTCTGGCAGTCTGGACAAAACAATACTCCAAAGGTTAATAATCATGAAATGAATGGCTTGGTAAACCCGAGCTAAATGATCATTTGGAAAAAGGAACAGCTACAACTCTGCAACAGTAACATGCTGTTGCTGTTAAACCTGAACAAACCTGCTACTTAAGTGAAGAAGAGCCGGGAAGAGAGGGGGCCCTAGGTCCTGTCTCTGAACAGCCTCTGGCCTTGGTCTCACACAATGCTTGAACTGCTTGACAGGCTCGTGGGCTCTGCTGGCCTTTGCTCTCAGAAGAGCCCTGTGGGGTTTTTCACAAATTAAGACCCAGTTAGTCGAGATGTGGGTGCAAGCAACACCACGGCTTGCCGGTGCAACCTCTGGTTAGGAGGGGAGGCTGCAGAACGTGGCTCTGCTCACCCACACTTGCCAGAAGCCAAGAGCCACTGGAGGTGCTGGGAAGACCACCAGAAGTCTTCCGGGGCTTTGCTTTTTCCTTTTCTTTAAATGTGGGGGGTTTCACCTTTTTGTTTGTTTTGTTTTTTCTTTTCCTTTTTGCAAAATGCCTCTGAAATCCCCCATGTCTGTTGCCTTTTCCCAGCTGAGATGGAAGTAGATGAGTGCCTCTCCCTGTGCCTGCTGCAGAGGAATCCCCTGTTGCTGCTGAGAACAGTGAGGAGGGGGAAGCCCCTCCTGGCAGCAGCCAAAATCTGACACTCGGGCAGCAGCAGCAAGATCGGCAGCCACAGGCAGAGGCTCTGTGCTGCTCCCAGTCATCTCCAATGGCTCACTGTGCTAGGTGCAGATGGGAAAGTTGGGCAGCAGAGGGTACCAGGGTCGGAGGGAGAGTGTGCAGGGTGCAGTATGCATCTCTTATTGCAGGCAGTGGTTAGAGCTGACCCGCGGCTCTAGAGGTCCCTCAACCCCTCGTCAGCTCCTGACACTGAGAAACTTGCTCGTCCTTTTCTGACTTCCACTGGTCATATACGTGGATGACAGATTTTCAAGTACCAAACATCCGACTGCTGCCTACACTCCTTCAGAGACCAGGCTGGCGACAGCTGTGTTTGTGTCCCAGTGATATAATAGCGTACTTCTGCAGAAATTTTATTTATCATTTTGATGACTTTTCCCTCCCCCGCAAGACTGGCTCAGAAGTTAAATCAAACTTGTGGTCATGTAGAGTCCCCTGTGCTTTACACAGGCCATTTACTTGGTCTGAGATACTGCTGCAGAGGATCACTCGCTCCATTTTGCCTGTTACCGACAGTGCAGAGGACTCGTTAGTCTGTTACCTGATTGCATTGGGTTTATCAGATGCAGATAGCATCGCTCTGGGTGCAGCAGATACTGGCTTGGGACCGAGGTTGGGGGAAAGTGGTATGCCAGAAAATGGGAGAGAGGGCTGGGGACACGGCTAGCGTGAGAGGGGGAGATGTGAGGGGAAGACCTGGCAGCAAGGTGAGGTGAGGCCAGGCCAAGCCAGGGCCTCACTTAAAGTGGCCTTTGTCACCTGGCAGCAGCAATTCCACATGCCATTTTTATTTTACTTCCTCCGTTGAATTACTTTAAGCAAACAGAAGCTAACCAAAATGACCTTCCCTTTTGCCCTGGGCTTGGCTCGGAGAACTGGCCCTTCTCCAGTGAGGCTCCATCAAGATGGCTTGTGTCTCTGCCTGCACATGTGCTCCAGTAGATCCTGCTCCTTACTAAGCCCTGGAGAAGTTTGTGGATGTTTTAATCTTAAATCCTGGCCCAAGACAAGTCAGTTGTTCACGTGCATCATCAGCTGCATGATGTCCCCATACATAGCAGCTTGTCTGGAGTGAGGCTGCATGGGCAAGGGGTAGGGAAATAGCCAGGGAGGGTGGCTGGGGCTCTTGTCCTGCCCTGCTGCTGCATAGGAGGTTAGAGGAGTCCCAAAAACAGTCTCCAGTAGCCTCTTGGGGAGGAGCTACATGGCTGCCAAGGATACTTGCCCCATCTCCTGTCCTGGACCATTTGGCCCCAGGAAGAGGCTTCAGGGCTTGCCCATCCCAAGTCACAGTTCAAGTCTGCATCTCCAGGACCTGAGAGCTGTGCCCTGACTGAAGACCAGAGGTTTCAGGATCTTGGCCAAGAGATACCAGATAATAACCCTAGAAAAGCTGGCGCACTGTTTTCTGCTAAAATTGTAGGTCCCATGTGGAAGGCTACTTGACAGCTCAGGATCCTGCTTGTTGATAAGGCTGATGCTGGGCAGACCCAAGTGACACTGGGCATGGCCTGGAGCATCTCCCCAGGCCCACCTTGTCCAAGGCTATAAGTCCTGGGAGAGACCCTCCTCGCATCCCCGGTGCCAGCCACCAGTGAGGGGGACGGGCCAGGGGAGCTGGCAAGCATCCCTGGAGCCCCAGGGGTTTAAAGGAAAGATGTCTAGACCTCTAAACCCACAGCTCTCTTCTCCTCATGGCTCCTTTCATCTCGAGGAAAAGGAACCAATTTCCTTTGCAAAGTAATCTGAGCTCCAGGAGTTAGAAATGCTATTTCAAGAGCTAGGTGATGTTGTTGCACAAGGAGCTTACAGACTGGAGAAAGCTCTCTGCCTCAGTGTGTAAAAACTAGGCTAATAATGGTTTTCTGCCTCACACAAGCTTGTCAGAATTAATTAATTTTAAAAGCAGCTTGAAACACAGCCACAACATAGGTGCTAAGTTTTATTTATTAATATTCCATATTTAAAATACAAGACTAATTACTTATGTGCATGGCAAAGAGTGCATTTTCTATTCTATTAATTCAGTCTTAATGGTTTAGGTAATACTTACATTTATCTGTGCCTTAAAAGAAGTGTTGCACGAGATAAAAATTGTGTGCAGGGCTCTCTTAAGTGTGATCTTTATTATGCTGTTTCAAATTCATTTCATGCTGAGCTTGTCAAGACCAAACATCTGGCTTTTTCTGTAGCACACAATGCCTCCTGAATTGCCAACTCCCCACCAGGAGGAAGAGGCTCAGGAGAAGCGCATGAAGGCAGAGGGTGGGTAGGAACCAGATTTGTTCCTTGTAGTTTCATTGTCAGCGACAAGAAGGCAGAAGGGGTTTGTGCTTGCTGTGGAGTGGTTGTGGAGCCCATGTAGGTCTCTGAGCTTGGGATGTAGAGGTTGTCCATATGCATTGCTAGGGATGCAGGGACACACGTTCATCAGAGGGCTTTAGGCAAGTCTCTGGGTATCACATAGTCTTTGCTGATACTTTATCCCCCTTGCAGTTAGACCCTATTTCCAGTGATCGGTGATTTCCTAACGAGTGATTAGTTTACAAACAAAACAGTGGGATCTAGCAAAAGTCTTTGGCCATTTACCAGTAGACCCAAGACATAGCTTTGGGTTTAGATGGCCCTAGTTATTTCTCTGTGTGTATGGGAGTCAATGGTTTAGGGAAGATGTCCCAGTTGTACATGCTATGAGGTAGCAATTGTCTCTTCCTATGTGTTTGTATTAATTTAAAGCGGCCTGGCTCTGAGTGGAGCCCCTGGATACCCTGGTAGTGAATATGTTCCATGATCCACTCTAGAGAAAAAAAAAAAAAGAAATGAAACTGAAAAATAAATATATTATTTGGAGCACTTTCTCCCTGCCAAGTCTGATAACATTGGAGAGGGAACAGGAAACCCCTGGGATGACTAGCTATGGAGAAACTGTAGCTATAAGGAGATATAGCTATACACCCTAATGTATATAGGTGATGTAAAAGAAGTTCTCTCCTCCAACTTATCTAGGAGTTGCAATAAACTCTGACACTTCCTAGTGCTTCAATCACATGCACAACAAGGACTTCAACTAAAGATGATAGATACGGACAGAAAGAATCCCATTTTTCCCCCTTGGCTTTGAAGGGGCCTGTACTAGAGTTCAGGGAGGCAATCACCAGGCTTTAAGGGGGTAATATTTAAATGCATGGAAAGTAAAATGGGCTCAGTTTGGGTGATTTTTAAAGAGAAATAAGTCCCAGTGAAGAAAACTTGGTAATGCACAGAGTTCAAAGTTGGTCTTTGCTACAAGAGCAGAAAAGATGCCCGAAGGGTGATTCAAAGTTATAAACAGAAATTGGAGAGGTGCCTATTGTGATAGTCTGAGCTCAGCTTAGATGTAGATAAAGAAGGAAAGTTAATTTTTAACTTTAACTAAGATTTTTGCACGTTAAAAGATGTGTTGTAATTCCCTGTGGTACAGCATAATGAGAAACAGAAATATATTTAATGATTTAACATTTGTCTAAAATGTGTGAATCTGAGACTTCTGTGTTGACTGTTTGTCACTGGATTTATGTCTGTCTCATCCACGCTTTTGCCACTGTTTTTCTGAGCACTGCTGTTTGCCTCCAGATAAATTCATACTAATACTGTCTCTCCTTTAGCTACCCACATGCTTAGGGGAGGGAAGCAACAGGCAGATTTTCTACATCCTGGAAGAAAGTGCCCATATGCCAATGGTATCCATTTCACCCGTGCCCCTCTAGCTGATGTCTCCCATGGGCTCAAGGGGACTATCACTGCCCAGTGCCTCCCCCGAGCCCCTCTCTCAGTTCCTCAGCAGCTGGGTCGGGGTGGGAAATTTCCTTCCAAGGGACGTATTAGATTCTTGTGTCTTATGCAGTGATGTGCATTTTACTTCCTTGAAGTTGTATTTTCCTTTTAACCCAGACTCATTATTTTTGTAGACTTCATTTCCGCCTTGTATGTGTATTGGGAGCTGGAAAAGAAATCTTTAAATGGTTTGAAGCTGCCGCGGACTGTAAGGTAACTAGAGCTGACAGTGGGCTTGCACACGCACAGAGCTGTAAATCACTTAAATGTATTGCACATAATTTCCTGGTGCCTGCTTTCCTTGGGAGCAGAGCCCTGCTGGGATGAATGTCATCACAGCGTGTAAGCTCCTGTGTTTGATGCTCCTTTTGTTTGCAGGGGAAATGGTCCTTGCCTCTGTGGAGAAGAGGGGAACAGTACTGGCTGCCACAGAGACACCAGCCGCCTGACCTCATTGTCGCCTTTCCCTCTTGCAGCCTCAGGGATCTAGTACTTCCTCCATCCCACAAAATACTCAGTACTTTGTTTTGGATGTGCAGGGCAGGTGGGAACTCCCTCCACAAGTGCTGCTTCTTAAATGGGCAAATTCATGGGGAAAGGGTCTCTGAGCGATTGAGGGCACTGTGTTACCATGTGTCCCCTGGTAACTTGATGAAGCCTCCCAAGCAGGGGAGAAAAGCTCTTTATTTCATTCTGGAACTGTCTGGAAGAGATTTTTATTGTGTTAGTTACATTAGTTATTAAGTAAAATTTCCATGCCCTTGCTAAAACATGCAGATAAGCATTTGATAGTTTAAAACACAAAGCAAGCAGACTCCACAAGGTAAGAACACAAAATCACTTCAGAAAATGTCAAAGCAGTCATTTTTTGAGGTTACCTGTCCGTGCAATCACTGCAACTTCTGCTAAACCACTGAAGTGCCAGCAGGCACCTGGAGCAATGGTGGTTGCCACCAGAGAAGTAGCCATTACCACTCCCGGTAGCCTTGGACTCGGAGCACTGTGGTGGCACCACTCCCTTTGCATCACAGACACTTACCCTGCCATGCTTTTCTGTAGATCCAGTCCCATCTGGCTCCAAGAGCTGCCAGCACCAGCAGATCTGGATACCTTTCTAAGCATAGATTCTTTTTTTTTTTTACCCAGGCATGTTATACAATTACAATGTGTATTTATTTCTACCCGTTCTGCTTCCTCTTTAAATTATGCAAGCTGTTTAAATCTCTCTGGCATTTTCATTGAAGGGTGGATTCTATGGGGTGTGGGTGTGTGTGTAGCAGCTATATAATTTCCTACTGCTGATTTCCCCTGGGGAAGGGGGGACCAAACACTGGCACCATCTGCACATCTCAGGAGGCTTAAGAACTTGGCACCCTGAAAGTTGGCTAAGTGGGATCCAGCACCCCAAAGGCTGGGCCAGGGGATCTCAAAAGGGAGCTAATTAGTCTCTGTCCTTTTGAACTAAAGAACCTGGACTGCTTGATGGTGATTGCAACAGATTTCTGTCCTTCGGGAGCTGGGCATGGGAACAGATGGAGCACACAAGCCAGCAGATAAAAGAGACACCTCTCCTGGGTCAGTGCTTGCTCTTTGTATCTGTACCAAAAGCCTGATTCTTCCGCAAACACTCATTTCACAAAACATTGTAAACATTGCGTTAGGAAATGCTGAAAAAAAACCAAACCAGAAATAATCTGGTTGTAGATCTTGCACCTGCTGTGAAGTGACCATTCCTGGTCAGTGCTGGGTGGGGTGGGGAGGTGGGGTGCTGCTTGGGGGTGAGAGGCAAGGGTGGGCAGGCAGGCGCCTCTCATGCTTTTCTTCCTCAGTAGTAAAGTTGCATCAGCCTCTGGACTGACTGCCCTCAGCCTGCCCCCACACAGCTCATGGGAGAAAATTGTCCATTGCTGCCTGCTAGCTGGCCTCTCCACTCCAGATCTGAAATGTACACTAATAAAGGGAAAAAAAATCTCATTAAGAGTACACTGATCAGACTTGTATGAGATCCCAGTTCTTCTAGTGATGAAGTTGCTGAATAAATTGAAGTGTAGCTTGCTCATGCTAACTTTTTGCAAAAAAATTACCTCTGTGGAAAAAAGCTTCCAAATTTGGACTCTTAAAGGAAGGCTCCAAAATCCCTTCACATCCAGCTAAGCATCCACGACCCAGGGCAGGTGGATCCGATGCACCCACAGCATCGCTGGGCATGGGGACAGTTCCTGTAAGGGGGGCAGAGCGTGATTTGGGGAGCTCCCTCAGCACCAAGCCCAGCCCCACCAAGCCCTTGAGGTTTCAGTATGCTCCGCCAGGCTGGTGGGAGCTCTGCTCTGCCAGAAACAGTGTTTTCCTCATGGAGTGGGCAGAGAAAGGGTGGGTTGAGGCACTTCCCTCCGAGCCCCACAGCCTTGGGTGCTCTGGACACAAAATTAGCAGTCCTTGGTGGGCTCCCTTGCATCCACTCCACTTTTCTCTCCTCTCATAGCTGAGTAGACAAAAACAAGAAGCCTGGTGGTGTTGGCTTATGTTTCTCCCCCAAAGTGCCTGTGCTAATAAGCATCTACATATTTGCATCTTTCGGTCATGCCAGTGGATTTGCAATGTAAGCAGTCCAGGAGGATGGGTAGCACTGAGGTCAGTGCACATCCATGACACATTTCAGCCTGTATCTTCTTTTCCCGACTCTGTTATTCTCTTTTTCCCCCAGAAATTCAGCTGCTGCCTTCAGAGTTTGTCATAACATCATGCAGGACAAATAAATACCACCAAATGATACTCTGGGGCACAAAATACATTAAAACACCCTAACTAGTTTAAAGAAGCAAACTTTTGAGGGAGTTATGGCTTTCCTTGACAGTGTACGACTGGTCTAGAAAACCAGAGAGATCCCTTTGATCCCCGCGTTTCCAGCGCCAAACACAGCATTGCTGCTGGGCCCAGGACGCAGTAGGTGGATGTGCTGGAAAGCCACCTGATGTTGGGGAGTGTGGAGTAGATTCAGGTGTGATTCAGTTCTTTCTCCTCTCTCAGACCTTTTGCATGAATAAAGCAAGTCTCTGTCTCAGCATCCTCACAAGTGAGAGGGCTGGGGAGGGGAAGGGACAGGGCAAGGGGAAAGGAGCAGAAAACCAGGTGTGAGACAGGGCTGAGAAGAGATCAATCCTCCTGCCTGCCTAAGTCCTATCCAGAAAGTTCTCCAGGCTGTCCAAAGGTCCCTGCTATGATTGCTGCTGCACCTCCTTCTGCTGACTGGCAAGCTCTCCTCTGTATTTTTGCCACGCCACCTTTGGAGAGCAGGGGTGGGGCAGTGTGTCTTTCCCAATATCCTGCTCTGGCAGGATGCTGGGGGGAGAAGGGAAATTGCCTCTCTGTTCGGTCGCCATTAACACTTTCCCTGCAGCATGCCTTTGGCTGCCTGTTTCTCCTAACAGGCACCTCCAGCTTTTAGTTATATATCATGGTTATCTATAAAATATTTTCATATTCTAGGCTGGACTGCATTTGTAGAGTAAATACCATTTGCCCTAGAGCACACAACACTTGCTGATGCATTGCACCATTTTTGGTACAAGCAATTTCAATTTGGTCTCCCTCACACTGCGCAGTTTTAAAACACTTATGCAAAATGGAAGAGAAAGTACTTTAGGCAATGTGTGTGTGTATGCGCGACCACAGCGTGCCATGAAGGATGCTCTTAACCACACAGGGCATGATGTAATTCAATGAGGACCAGGCCCCCAGCTCTCTGCAAGGGTCTGCGAGGCCAGCGAGCTCCAAGGGCATTGATCCACCAGCGTGGAGGCGGTGGGGTGCACGGGGGCTTCCAGTGTGCTTCAGGGTGACAGGGCCGTTTAGGGTGCAGGCAGGGGTGCTGCCAGCAGCTGGGCACAGGCTGGCATCATCATTCTTCCCCAGGTGCCAGAGGCAGAGGAATAGGCACAGTGGGCTGGGATCAAAGGTATGTGAGGAAACCATTCATGCCCTGCAAGTGCCTGTTTGTCTATAAAAGGTCAATGGGGACAATGGCAGGCCTGACCTGACTGACTCGGTCACATCATGCACTGTAGACATGTAAAGCTCCCGTACCTGAGTGTGGACCTCCCTAATTCCTGCCATCCCTTGTACGGCTGCGAGGAGTTTCTCCAAGGCTGGGGAGGCAAGCTTCTTGGCTGCAGCGGGCTCACCATCTGGGAATCCTCCTCTCTGCCTCTGCAGAATGTGTTTCCTGCTTAAGACAGCTTAACCAGGCTGGCTCCAGGCCTGTCAGGTTGCTCTCCCGTGCCTGGCCTCCAGCGTGCCTGCTGTGGGGAAGGGTCCCCACCTGCCTGACATCCAGCACGGCCCCCTGGATGATTGCTGCCGGAAGGTAATAGGGACAGATGCTAACGCTGCTGGTTCCCAGCCCACTTGGAGACAGATATATTTATGTCATGATCTTTAATGTTTAATCATTAAATTTCAGATGCATCCTCCTGACATGTATTTATCCCTTCTGGAAATAAGTTTAGCCTCCTGAGACTGAGTGAGCAATGGTAAAAGGAAGAAAAGCTTAGAGAAACTGAGCTGAGCATCTCTCATGCCCACATGTAAGTACATCTGTACTATCAGACCTAGGGTATTTCTGAAGGTCCATAGACTAGAGAGTCTGCATGCTGCCGTGGGGCCAGGGAGGAGGCTGAGTGTATCAGCCACTCAGAGACTTAGAGCAACTTTCCAGAGTGCAAGTCCTTGGGCAGAGGGATGGGGAAGGCATCATGTGCCACCTTCAGGGCTCACAGATGCAGATCCACTACTACTGATCAGCTGGGGGCAAGGCATGGCGAGACTCAGGTCTCATTAGATTGGTGTTACTTTTATTCAGCTCATATATTTAAAGAGGGCAGAGAACTCTGTGCAGCTGCCATTGGTGCCCGGCATAAGGCCAGACTAGGTATAAGGAAGAATTTTTTTACGGTGAGGGTGGTGAAACACTGGCACAGGTTGCCCAGAGAGGTGGTAGATACCCCATCCCTGGAAACATTCAAGGTCAGGTTGGACGGGGCTCTGAGCAACCTGATCTAGTTAAAGATGTCCCTGCACACTGCAGGGGGGTTGGACTAGGTGACCTCTAAAGGTCCCTTCCAACCCAACCCATTCTGTGATTCTGTGATTCTATGATAGGGCTTCCACTTGGGATTCCTCAGCCTCATCCTGCAAGACAGAGCTCCCTCCGCTGAGGAGAGAGCACACCTGGGTCCTGTGTGGTCCACCCTCAGCTCCACAATGCAACAGCTGCTGAAAACATGCAAAAGCCCGTTTTTTGTGCAGGGAAGCAGAGGCTGTTGCTTCTTTCTTTGAGAAGTCGTGCAAAACAGAAGGAAGGAGCTGGGCCGTTGCCTGGCGGATGTGCTGCTGGGCATTTGAGCTGCTGCTGGAGACTCTTGAAGGAGACATGTTTAGTGCTAGGACACATCAAAGTTAACAACAAAGGGAAAAACCAATCCCTTGAGCAAAGACAAGCAGACTTAAAATGTAGAAAACAGCCATGGGTTTGACCATGGGGCCACAAGACAGAAAACATGGATGTAGGGATCACAGGAGACATCATTGTCTGGAAATGGATAATATGGCTTGAAATAGTCCCATGAATTCCCAGTCCCAAGCTCCCCAGTCTTGAGCTTGGTTTAATAATCACAACTTAGCTGTAAACTAGGAGAAGGGCTTTTTCTTTGCACTGTGGGTTGTTTCAAAGGGCTTTGGAAATCAGTTATGTTATATTTTCAATCTTACCTGGTCTTTGAAGAGTTTTTAAATGTTTGAAGATGATCACATAGGAAAGATTTGAGAAGAATGCTTGTCTTGTTTTGAGGAAAAAGTTTAGTATAGCTAAAAACTTGGGAGCTAAGAAGGTTGGCCACTTTCAAACTTTTCTACTTGTTAAAAACTGCATCTTTGGTATGCAAGATTGGGCCACAGCTTGAGAACTGGATCCAATACCTGCAAGCAGTCTTAGTTGTTTTTCTCTTTTTTTAGTTCTTTTTAGTGTTTTTTAATGTGATGGTGAATTCTGATGTACAGGCATAACTTTACTATGATGGGCCAAATCCATTCAATATCATATGTAATAAACCAGTATATTGAAGATACTGTCTTGATAGTTTCATCTTTTCTTTGGGTGTTATTTGGCATTCTGATGGATTCAGTGTATATCTGTACCTGCTTTCAGCAACTTTTTTTTTTTTTTTAACGTTCTTAATACATAGACATGAGTTTTTCTCTTTCAGTTAGAAGCAAAGACCATTTCACAGGACCAAGGTGGAGTTATTCTGCTATCTGTGAGAATGCCAGTCAGAAAACTTTTATAGTATTTTTTCATAAAAATGTGTCTGGATGTGGCTGTACAACTGCAGGGGATTGTCACCTCCTCACTGGAGTTACACATTGCAGCAAGGAAGCATTTAAACCATTGCCCACTATAGGGGCAGCTTTTTGGCTTATTAACAGTATAGACGGTGAGTTACCAGTAGGGCATGTGGGCAGGCTGGAACTCAGAGGGAACTTTGCAGGAGTTTTCCAGAAAGACTGTGTGTGCTGCTGGCAGGTTGCTGAGTTTTATTCATTAGCTGCATTTTTAATCAACTTGGGTTTAGCAGTGACTTAAAATCCAGTGAGCAAGGAGTGGGCAAACAACAACAGCAAAAAAGGAAACAACACACTTTATCACATATTGATAAAATACGAAGCTTTGCCACTCAACTGAAATTAAGTGAAGCCAATGGGTAATTAGCAGTGGTGTTACAAATGGTGAAATTCAAATGTGAAATGCTTCAGGTTTTGGACAAAGCTTACTGCTGAAGTCAGCGTTGTAGTGAAGTGCAGGAGCGTGATAGCCAACTTCCCTGCTCCTGCGGTTCCCCCTGGCAGGTAAAGGCAGGGGGGTGCTACATGCCCTGGACAAGAGGCCTGAGACTTGGAACAAGTGGCTTTTTTTGTTCCTGCTTCTCTGTTTAACGAGGTCCTTACTCCTGAACCATGTCAACAAACTTCTTTCTTCACTTTCTGTCAATGGGCTTGACTCCACGGAGTGTTGCGATACTTAAAGTAGCTGGACAAAGTGGCTGAAATATGTTATCTACATGTAAAGTGTGGTTTTATTTTTTCTAAGATGATAAAAGAGTCTAGGGAAACCGGGTGTCTGGAGCACTCAGAAATGATGACAAAATGAATGATGTCCATATGAAGAGCCAAACAGGAGGAAACCCCACTTTATTACCATTGGAAGCACAGATACAACATTTCTGGGAGGCAGCTTATGGATGTTTCCAGAGATTCTCATGGGAAGTAAATGCTTATATAGTGAAGCAAAATTTCCAGGTGAAAACAAACGCAAAAATAAGTTTCTGTACCTCTGCTGAATATGAAGAAGGCTGAAGTGTGGTCAGTCTGTAAATCCACAGAAGGCAGAGGTTATTCACAGGAATTAGGGGGCTAACAGCACAGATCCTGTTGCAAAATTGAACTTCAGCTTTTACTCGTTTCACGGCAACTGTTCCAGGTACTGGCCATTTCTCAACATCTTCTTAAGTATTTTGCCTTGAAATATAAATCTGGAGATAATTCAGTGTAACTAAATATTTATCCTGAGACTTTTCAATGATTAATGTGCATTTAATCCCCTGTCTATGAGATTGAACATGAAAATGCAAAAACCTGAATAACTAATTATAGCCTTGAAAACTGTCGTCCCCCCCCCCCCCCCCCCCCAATTGTTTACATCTCTTTTAGGGACATTTTCCCCAAAAGAAAACTCTGCTCTCTTGGCATTCCCTGCCAGCCCTATCAACCCTTTGAGTTGCTTTTCTGAGCTAAGGAGTGCTCTGTCCCTTGGATGTGCACTGACCAAGAGCCAATCCTCCAACGTAAAATTTCTCCTACGAATGAGTCACTGGGTAGTGAGATCAGCGGTGTTTATTTTCCCTGCCCTGCACAGTAAGGGATGACGTGTACTATGGATCTCGAGGCCCCTAATGTAATTTAAACCTGCTTGTATCAAAGAACAGAGAATAATATCAAACTTCATTTCAGCACGCTAAAGGGAGAAAGTGCCCTCTGTTCTTTATATTGCTGTTAATGAATATGCAGAAGAGATGGACCCGCTTGCCACTAGAGTGGTGGGGCGGCCAGTGCACCGTGCTGCCTTAGGAGCAGCCATAAGAGCAATCCCCAAAGGGACATTCTTGCAGCACTGCAACCACCAGCACACCAGGTACAGAGACATCCCTGGCCTGGCTCCCTGGAAAGGCCAGTCACTGGGAGTCGGACCCCGAGTTGGGACCTGCATTCGCCTCAACATCAGGAGTCAGCTTTAAACAGGGAAGGGGTGCGGGGGGATCCAATTTATGCAGCCAGACCCTCCCAGCAGGAACCAAAATGCTGCAAACATGGAGAGCAGCTGGAGGAGGCTCAGCTACAGCCAAGCACTGTGCACAAGCAATTGGGGCCAGAAAAAGAGCTCTTCCACTCCTTGCGATAAGCAGCACATTCTTAAGCATTTGCAGTTAACTCAGATTAGCTGTAAAAATGCATGGCAGAAGCTTCAGCATGTGCGCATTATGTCAATAGGCATCAAAGGAGATGTACATACATCTTTTTGCATGTGTAGGCAAGGGAGGGACGGCTGGCAAGTGATCTTGAGCTGCGGAAATACCTTTATGATTTCAGGAGCAAAGTCTGCGATAAGATCGTGTTAAAACAAGGGTTTGGACCGAGACCTTCTGGGAGACCTTAAAGGAAGGTGCAGAATTAATGTGTGACAAAGAATGAAAGCTTGCCAGGAAAGAGAAGTAAATCATGGAGGAGGAGGACAGTGTCTTGACAGAAGGGACAAAGTAAAAAATCAAGATACTGCAGGTAAAGGCTTGACGTAAGGTGTCATGTGAAGTTCAAAGTCAGACTCTAGCACAAAAATGGAGTGTAAAGAGGCACAGCCTGTAACAGCCAGCATAAACTAACCCACCAGTAGGTAAAAGTTGTGCAAAAATATAATACATTGCATTGCTGTTCAGAAGAATTTGCAAGAATTGGTGGACTATACATAGCCTGGACAGAGAGAAAGAGGAGGATGCTCCTAGCTCAAGCAAATCCTGCAGAGAAACAAAACCAGTGAAGGCTGACAGGACTGAACCAGCCATTTGAAGGAAGAGGAGTAGCTGTAGATCCCAAGCTGGACACACACAAGAATGGTGCAGATGAACTGTGGTGGGTGGAAAGGCCTGATTTCCAGCAACTGCAGACAGAAATGCTATTTGAGTTATAATGCTGCCATGCCTCCGGTCTCATCAAAAAGATGTGTTCATGCTGGGCCAGGGCAATGAAGGAGGGATCAGAGGGATGTCCTCCAGGGCACACGGATGCTCTGAATCCAAGGAAGAGGTGGGAGAACTCATGCTGTGGGGCTTTGCAGGGCCTCCTGGTACACAGGGCTGACCAACAGGAGTTCAGAACCTGAAGCACAGTCCTTGGTTCTGGGTATTTTCTGAACCACAGGGTATAACCCTTTTCCCTCTGCATATCAAACCTGGGGCTCCAGCTTCAGGAAGAGGATCATCCCCCAGGATGACTGGGCAGTGTCCTCATGCTGTAATTACACCTCCAAACAAAATGGAAGAAGGTTACCTCTGAGAAGCCCATTGTCATCCTTCACAGCAGCAGATCTGTCCTTTCCCTCCCAGCAATCGCATGGTGCCTTTGTGGCAGCACCCTCTGTCCCCCACCCCTGCCCTTCCCTCTCTGTCTTCCAGGCAGCTGCGTTGTTCTCACTGGTCCGACATGAGCAGTTTCCAATGAACATAAAGACTGTTTTCTCCCCAGTACTAGCTTCCTAGAGATTTTCTTTTTTTTTATTTTTTCCCAGACTGTTTGTTTACTAAAATACTTGCTCTAAAAATATATGGCTCCTTAAATTATTGGTCCACTAGAGAAAACTGCATCATGTCTGAAACACTTTAATAAGGATGTAAGGTGAGGAGATGACAAAATAAATTCTAATTAGAGTGTCAGAGAGGCATTCCCAGATCACCCTCCCTCTTCAGATGTCAGTATGCCACAATAACCAAGAAGAAGCAGGAAGCAAGTGTTGAAAGCCCATGTGATGCTCTTTGATAGCCAGCCACCCGCAGCAGCTGTTCCCTGTCCTGTTGAACAGAGGTAGGACTTCTTATCACGACAGTGCTCCCAACCTTTCTGGTGACTAACACGTAATGAGTTAGAGCACCAGTGGGGCTCAACAGCACATGTTGGTTTTTTAATAGGCTTTTCCTAGCTATCCTTGGTCATCACTGCATGTTGGTTGAAGATGAAAAGCCCGTGGTGCCTGGACAGTGGAGGCCCAGTTATGTCATGAGCCAACACAACAAGGAACCAGCTCATTGTTGGTAAGAGAGGTCTGAGTTTGAGTATGCAGGCTGGGGGAGCACAGGTGAGTTTTCAGGTGAGGGTCCCATGCCTCTGTGCAGCACATGCTCCAGCTTGGGGCATGTCTGCCTGCAAGGGGGAAGGGATTTCCGCTGGTGCTTCCATACACATGGAAAACCCCCACTTTCCTCCCAGTTCCTCTGTTGCCAAGGCCACAGTCTTCATAGGAATCACATGGGTTGTCGGGGCTTTGTTAGGACCACATACCTCTTAAACAAGGCTTTACCCATAGACTCTTCTGTAGCACATTACATACCTCCAAGTGTCAATATTCGATGTTGACCACTACAAACCTCAAAAACTAACTCCAGAAATGACCGATATATCCATAGCTGCAGGTCTGGATGTTCTTATGTCCTACAAGAGAGAGGCACCCAGCTCTGAGCTCTGCTTTTGTGCCTGGTGGTGCACAAGGGTTGCTCCTGGTGAAGAGCAGAGGGGAAGACCCTCTGGGTGAGGTGCGATGAAGATGCCTCACAAAGACCTTCGAACTCCTCTCAGGGGGAGGAAAAGTGCTGAAGGTGGGCTGGGAGGCTGGGTACAAGGCTTCTCTGAGGATTTCCAGTGGAGCTCTTCCCAGAGGCTGAGCCAGGACCCTGCTGGTCTATGTATGTTGCAGGCAGAAGAGAGTATCATTCCACCATGGCTCACTCCAGTAGCACAGCCTTGTACAGCCCAGATCTGCATGTGCCTATGCAGGGCCAAGGGGCTCCCAGGCACCAGCTGCCTCAGCCTCCGTTGAGGGTTGGGACACCCTTTGGGTGGTAAGGTCTCCAGTGAAGTCCCTCCATAAATCTTCATCTCTCTGCCTTTGCCTTGCACTGAAAATCCAGCAGTTACTTAATATTTATAATGCACTGGGGCCTAGATGGTATTACACAATGTATCAAACCATGCATATTATTTTATATCAAATCTAATGTTGAGTCCACTCTAATGCTGCAAGTAACGTCAGCTCTTTCACCTTCATCCTCCTGGCATTGCGTGCTGCTGGTGAGATAAAATACTGGGGTTTAGTTTACACAGTTAAAACCTTTGTGGCATAGGGCTGATAGGATGCTTTTTAAAGTAAGAATTAGTCTTTCTCAAGTGTTTCTGTTATTGACCAGAATCAAAAAAGTATATGGGAACAGCACAGGCAGAGCCCACAGCACCAGCGGTGACCGGAGCCCATCTCAATCACTCACTCCTGATGATCCATACCTAAGGTATTGCATTTTTCCAAACACAGAGGAAGACATGGTCTCTGCTCCTCAGGCACCCCAAACCATCACAGTGTGATTAGGACACTCAGAATCTCAGGATGGGAGCTAAATGTTGATTGTTGATGGAATTGCTAATGAGGACCTAAAGATGACATGGTGAATGATAGCAGATGAGTAATTGCTTTTTCCCTGTAGTGACTTAGCAATTAGAAATGGAAGAAGAAAATCAGGATGAAATTTGAGAGCTGTGCTGGTTAGAGTACCTGCTTCTGTTTATTTTTAACCCTCTCTTTTATCCCACTAATCCCTTCCATGATGTTTTCGGTCCCTCACTCTGCGCAGTGCTGTATTATATTTGCAATGCCCTGTCATTCACATCATGTCTGCAAGCTGTCTTCTTCAGACATGAGCCTATTTAGACAAGTTGTCAGGCTGAACGGGAAAAATCTTAAATCAATGTATTTCAGCATGCAATCATATATAGGCTAATTTATCTGCTGCCCTGTTCAGCCTGCCAGTTTAAAATGAGGTCTTTCAGGCATGGTGCCTCTGAAAGTCGCCTGATTAACAGAGCAATTTTTATTGGTAGGGCGACAGTGCGTTTGTTTTATGGTAATTGTTATCATTTGGACCTGTGTATATGCAAATTGGGGAGATTAAAGGAAAGAAAATATAGCAATGATGAATATGCAGCACGTAGCCAAGATGGCAGAAGGCTAGAAACGCTTGCCATATTGATGTTCTCCACCACGGCTGGGGCAGAGAAGAGCTGGCTGCCCCTCCAGGTGCAGGGAGATCCCCATCCCACGGCAGCAGCTAGTGGAGCATCCGCCTATGGGTGACAAAACCACATCTGCTCTCAGTCCTGCATTCCCCTTGCCCCAGCCCTCTCCTCCACCACTGACCAAGGTGGCTGCCTCTCCTCTCCTCCCTGGCACAGAGCTGTGGGGATAGAAAGTGGATAAACAGACAAAAAGGGTGAAACAGTAGCAGTCACATCAGTGCAAGCAAGGCTTCTTGAGATGGCCCCACTAGCCCTATGCATACAACCCCTTTCAGGGTGGGTTTAAAAGTATTTTCAACTGTTCTTTTGCTGACTTTTCTGTCACTTACTTCCTATCACTTTTACTTCTCTCATTTTTAAGTGAAGTTTGGATTTGTGGAATACATTGCCTCTGCGGTCATGGAGCTTTCTAGCCCTCATTGGCATGAAAACACACAGCAAGACTACCTCACTGGTAAATCTAATCCCTCACCTGGGAAGAATTAACATCATAAATAAAAAATACTCCAGTCTCTGTCCCTTCAGCTCTGCTGCCCCTGAAGTCAAAAGCAAAGCCCCAGTGGCTTCCCCAGGGAAGGTCTGCGCCCTCAGTGCCACTGCTTTCTCACTGAAACCACCAGCAGGTCAGGAGCGTGCAGATGCTCACCGAGCCCAGACCTGCCCGCTAAGAGCTGGACCAAGATCAGCAACTCACTTTAGATAAAGCACTGAGCATGAGATCATACTCCTTTTTTTCCCTTTTTTACATTACGTTATTGAGGCTTACAGGAAGGGGAATAGGACAGCAAATTTCATCTCTATTAAAAACATGTCAGGCTTTTTTTACTTTGTAATATATTCTGGTATTCATCTGGGAGAGCAGGTCTGGCTGTTCCCTGCAGTTACAGCTGTGCAGCCCAAGCCACTGCAGCCTCCATTTTGCTCCATCTGCTGTAAATGAGGAGACCAGTGTAGCCCCTCCATCCTTCTTAACGTGCCACAACCCTCAGCTATTAATTCTTGCCTTGCAAGCCTTAGCTACTCATTCTCACAGCATCTCTGAGCTGCCAGTAACTGCTACTCGCCTGCTCCATCTCTTTCAGGAGAGCTGCTAGAGTACAGACTGAGTCTGCCTTGCCCAAAGCCCCCAAAGAAGGGTGGTGGCTGGCAAGAAGCTGGGCACGGCAAGGATCGTGCCTGAGCTCATAATGCATCTGCAGAGGGGACTGCTCATTACTTTTGCAAAGGATTGCAAGCGATTTTACAAGTTTGATGACATTTGTGCCTGAGCAGATTAGGCATGCAGTGCTCCAGTGGCAGAGATGCTCTGTCTTCCCCCAAATACTGACTGACTGCTCAGCAGTCTGGTCCTGCCCTTGAGGTCAGGAGGGGACATGGGAAGAGTGCATGTATTCCTTAAAAACTTAATTATTTCAGCTGCCTAACCTGAGAGCCAGTGCTTACATAGCAGAGGTTTGTCATGGGTGGGAAAAACTGAAGATTGAAGACACATTTCTGTCTGCTTTTCTGTCCTGTTTCATTCCTCTTTCACAGAATCATAAAATGGTTTGGGTTGGAAGGTCATCTAGTCCTGTGTTTCCAAAATATGTTTACCGTTATTGCCTTATGAGCCTCCGTTGTTCTATGCTATTGCAATTTCATTCACCATACAAAAGCGCTCGTCCCGCCCTGTTTGGTTTTGCATTTTGTTCAACCACTGTGTGGGTCATGGACCCAAACATGGACCCAGTCGAGGATATTCTCTTACTGCTCCGCTCCCTCACACTCCAGCTGGCAGCACAGAGATTGAAAATCTCAAAGAATCTCCACTAAGTGGAAACAATGATATAAGTGCTTTGTCATTGGGGGCTGCCTCTGATTTACCATGATGCAGGACTTCTCTTGCAGGCTTTTGCCCCAAATCAGCCAAAACGTGGTGACTTGCTGCAGCCCTGGTGAAACAGCGACTCCCATACTTGCTCCGCTGTGCACTGAAGGATTGCTTCACTGGCTCCTACCACCTAATGCAAGCTGCTCCTCTGTGCCAGACAGTACCATCGGTGGCAAAAACCTAACCCAAACCTCTCACCGCTCACACAGTTGATCCATTTGAGGTCTCACCTCTAAGTTAATCTGCTAAAACACATCTTTGTTTTACAATTTCACCACTTCCACTGTTTTCAGTAGTGTTTTCCCTGAGAAGTTGTCATGATAAAGCCACTGACCCGTTCCGACATGTTCTTCTGTTTGAGCAGCATTGGCCATCTTGCATAAGGTATTTTCACCCGTGAAGTGTGTAGACCTGAAGAGACATTTCTGAGTTGTGCCATCCCCATGTCACTGGCATTAGGGATGAGGCAGCAGTCCTGTTCAACTCCATCCCAGCAAGGAGCTAACTGCAGCTCACAGTCCAGAAAGACTGATTTTTTTAAAAGCTGAAAGCCAAATTGCTAGAACAAAACCCTACCATTTCAACTGGAAAATCAGTTCAGCTGGAGCTGGGCTGCAGAAGAGGATGACTGTCTCATTTTGCATAAGACACCAGCAAGTAATCTGATGATTTTCTGTGACTAATACAATAGGCCTTATATCAATGGTCGATGGAGAGATGAGAGGTTTCATATTCTATTACCAAATCCCCGAGCCATCTGGTTCCTAATGACTTCTTTCAAAACAAAGGGAATAAAACTTCTGAATTGTGCAATGCATTCTGACATCCTCTCTTAGACAGAAGATGTCCATTGCTTCACATTGGCAAATGAGATCAATGTCTCCATCAACGGCAGCTTCCATGTACCCCTTTCAGGAATTTCTGACCATTCACTTGATGGCAAATATATCTTCCTTGCTCAGGCTGGTATCGTCCATCACCAGGAACCACAGGGTGGAAAGTAGAGGGCAGTGTCTATTGCCACAGTGGGTGTTTGCTCCCACTGGGGCAGTGGGAGCATGAAGGCATGAAGGGGTAAAAAACCCGTCAGGAGTGTGGGGCTTGGCAGGGTGCTGCGGGCTGTGCCGCCCGTCACAGCTGCAGTGACAGCAGCTGACTGTGCTGGGGTGAGCAGCGCACTGGGGGACACATCCACGTCCTCGCCCCTGTCCCCTGGGGTGGCAGCTGCTGGCTGGGCTCTGCTGCCAGGGCCAGGCACTCCTAGGTGACCCATGTAAGCTGGAGCCAAAGGTGAGGAACAAGAGTCTTTCCTATTTCACATCCTTTTTCTCTGCTTACTCTCTAACACCAGGAGCCTGAGTGGTGTCTCCTTTGCTCACAGGTTGGCTCCTGCCACAGCTTGGCACATTTTGGGAAGGATTCCTCAGAAATGCTAGGATGCTCACAGATGCTCACCTGCCCAAGGAGGGGTGCCCCATGCCAGCCCGAATCCTGGGGTGGGTGAAATGCAAAGTGCAGACAGAAAACCCCAAAGAAACAAAGTGTTTTAAAGGGAAGCTGCTGCCTTTGCTTCCCAAGGCCAAGCCCCCAGCACAGCCCTGAGATGCCAGCGCTGGGTAGGTCGGCCGCGCTACCACCTTTTGAATTACTGACCCTGAGTGCAGTATCTCAGCAGTGATGGCTGCAGGGGTTCTCAGTGGCCTGAGCAAAAGCCTGTGGTCACTGAAGCCCACTCCACACTCACCAAACTGGTAGAATTACCCGAGCTGGTTTGCTCTAAGTGATAGCTCAGTAATGTTTATTAGTTGCGGTTGCAGTGCAAACCTGCCCCAGGGAAACCCAGGCCAGAAGTTTATCCATCAGCGCTTTCGCTGTTGCGAAGCTTTCAATGACATGGTGTTTGCATGTTGGCTAGCAAAGGCCCTGAGACCCTCCTCTTGAGACAGCCTCTGCTCCAGGCGGTCTGGGCCACAGCAAGATGCGTGCAGAGGTGTTGAGGTGTTCTGCCTTTGGTCCTGCCTGGCCTTATAATCTGAGTTAAAACCATATGCAAAAGAAAGGACATAAAATGGATATATTCATCACTCCCCATTTATCGCTTATACAGTTTAGCCACGCATATCATAACATTGTTTGTGAGATGCTATCTGGGATTACATATCCAATAAGTACAGTATATTATCAGCATACTATAGCACTATTATGTATAATTATATATGTTTATAGATACCCCATCACAGACCAGTATGTTTCTTGGTTACATTTGTGATATGCTGCTTGTTGCGTCACATTCACAAATGATACGCTACCTCTAATTATGTACATTTATAGATGTACGCTGTACTTACTGCGCACTATAGTATGTGCATCATCAATCAGCGTCGTCCTGTTGATAGGCCAGCTGATACTTATTTGCTTAACGTCTTTTGATTCTTTAAATGTCTATCTTTTAAGTGGTGAGTGCCTTACCATGGATTCATCCAGTAGTTAGACCTGACTTACACAACTGATAAACCCAGTCGGTGAAACCCTGGTTCCCCCACGAGCCGCTGGCCAAGGCCCCAGCCATTTCCCAGGGGCCGGGGTTTCACCGCCTATGGCTGGTTTCCACATCTACCTGATTCAGCTTATTTAGGAAAAGCTCTGTTCTTTGATGGGTTCGAGGTCACTGTAGGTATGAACTCAGCCCTCAAGTGAAAGGTGGGATGAGGGGCCATAACACCACCTAAAATCTGGGCTGCCAGCTGTAACTCCTCTGTACTGCTTGCTCAAGGGTAAGGATTCTTGGGTCTGCAAATAGCATTGGTCTCCTGTGCTCCTTCGGTCCTTTCCCTAATGTCTATTGAATCGCTTCTCTCTCTGTACTGCATAATTTAGGTCTGGTTGAGTACAGAGTATTTTATTTATTTATGTATTCAAATTTTTAAAATGCTTCTCTAGGCATCTTAGCAGTACACTGGGCGCCTACCACATAAATTAAAAATAACAGCATAAACTTAGACAAAGGACTATCCATAAATAACTCTTCCTCAACGCACACCCTTAGCAATAGCCTTAGCCTGGAACAGGGAAATAGATGGGCTTTACAGCCTGTTGGGAAGGTTAATAAATCTGGGCGCTGATGAACCAAAGGGGAAAATGAGTTTCAAAATTGAGGCGCCCCCTCTCCATCCCCTTCATGGAGATACCTTGCCTTGAACTCTTCACCTATCCTGGTCCTCAGTGGGAGATCAGATCCTGCTGGCCATCTTAGGGCTAGAAACACAGACTGTCAGGGACATCTCACGCTGCTACCATGCTGCAAACTAGCTGACGACATTCTGATCACATCAATATCTTATTTTTAAATAACTTTTTTCCACAGCTTCAAAAGTGATTTGATTTAGTGCTATCCAGTCTAAGACACATTAGAAAGAGCTGGATAGTCAGAAGATGGCTACTCACCCTTTTCTAAAGATCAGGCACTTTTTATAGATGTCAGATTGAGCACCAAAATCACTGGTTAGTTTTGAAAAGGTAAGTCTGTGTGTGGGAGTGTACGGGGAAAACATCCTCTTTAGAAGTAATTTGCTGAGAACAGTTTTAGTATTTTGTTCCTGCCTATGGCAATATATGAAACACAAATGAGATATTGTACCAGTAGCGATGCTGAAATAAATCACTCTAAAAACAGAACTGAAATTTTATTTCATTACTAAAGTAAATATAAAAGTGCTTTAGCACAGTTTCAAATTAGATTGGGGTTTGGTCAAGCTTGTTATAAATCCAATGACTGTAAAGCAAATGGCTCGAGATGAACTCTCAGTAGAGCGCTGTTGCAAACACGGCTAATGGGATGCTGTGCGGTGCAGAGCAATAAACAGAGAGAAGCAAAGGGGTGGATTTTGTGCCTGCAGTACAGGAATCAAAAGCAGTGATACAGCATGCTGTGTCCAGGTCTGCTGTCCAATTCTTAAAAGGATGCTGAGAAAATAGAGAGGGGGACAGAACATAGCTCCAAAACTGACTCACAGCCTGGGGAAAATGCCTTTCTCTGAGTAAGCAGGGGAACGGAGGTTGAGCTCAAACCAGGGTCCTACAGCCCACCTGTAAATGACACTGGAAGACCATCGAGGAGGGCGTACCACAGGAGGGAAATGCCCGCAGAAGGTGGAGTTGTCTGCACTGGCAGAGACCAAGTGGTGAGACCACATGGTGGTGGCTCTACCTTCTCCAGAGTAGGGCTGATCCCCAGCTTGGGGTATCCCTACTGGTAGTCCTGAACTTGCATCCGCCTAGGGATCACTGGGAGCCGATGGTACAGATGCGCCCGTGCAGAGAGGTGTTCTGGTACCATGGGCTCTTTCTCAGGGGCAAAAGCATATACCATCAACTAGCTGCTTGGAGCAGATGTTCACATCAGAAACATGGTGCAACCCACAGCAAGAAATTCACAACTGGCTGTGTGTGGAAGCTGGATAAACTTAATTTGGAGGGACTTTGGGAGCGGCTTATCAAACCACTGCTGCCTGCAACATTCAGCCTGGGTGCTTCTGCCCCGGTACAGAGTGTTGGGCTTGGGGAGCTGGGGTGCTCCCTCCAGCCTACACGCCCATCATCGTCCTTTTGCTCTCAGCTTGCAAAGCAGCCAGCGAGCTGCTTCAGCAAGGTGAGGAGTAACCATCTCACCGCTGAAGCTGGTGGCACTTTGGATGTCTGAGTGTCCTGCAGCCTTTCTCCTGCAGGAGAAAGCCCCTTGTTACCAGTTAGCAACTGTCTTTGGCTTGTTTCTGATTTCCAGCAGGGGCCAGCTGCCGGCACACTGCCTGGCAAGCTGGCAGCACTCATGTCCACAGCAGCTGCTCTCGAAGGTACAGACTCTCCTTCACCTCCATGGGGCTTTGGTGACACTCCTGCTCGAAAAGCCCGTAGGATAGCACTTGCTTATTCCTAAAGCCTTACAGCCCAAACACCAAACTCCCATCTGATTTCCGAGAAGGCAGGACTTGATCCCGTCAGAGACTTGCAAACCTCTGTTAAGCAACATTCTTTCCCTCCTCAACGGGAATAATTTCAAGCTGGCAGAGAGGGAGCTCCCCTGTTATTAATAACCCACACTGGGCACACTCAGGGGTTGATTCAGAGCTATGAAAGTTATTGGAAATATGCTTGTTGATATGTAAAACCCTGCATCATAATGACCAATAAATAAGATCTGTTGTTGAAGAGGGAAGATTGAAATTACAGTTGCAAGTAATGTCATAGCAGGGTAGAGAATCTGTGCAATGTCCCGGAACTGACATGTTTTCTATATGCTGTGCTATATCCTCCTCTCACAGCACCTGCGCTGATGTAAATGAGCATTACGCATGTTCATCAGCTGAACAATAAGGCCCGTGGAATGAATGATTCATTACAAAATGGTTTATTTTGCAAGAGAAAGAAGGTTTTGTCTAGTTTTTAAAAGTACCACAGGAAAACTCAATTTATTTAAGCCTGCTTTTGTTTGACAGTAGTTTCTGTGTTCCTCTCTGCTGTTGCTTTTCTGGTGCCAGTTAGCAGCAACGTTTGACAATGGCAGCCAGAGAAAGAAAGGAAAGGCAGAATCATTGTCAGGAAGGAAAAAGAAACGTGTGCCTAATAAAACAGATTTCAACCTACATGTTTAAGCAAGCAAACTAAAGGCATAGACATTTGAGGTTTTTCATGTTGCGTTCACATTTTCTAGTCTTTCAAGCCTGTCGTTTCCCACTGCAGGTCTGATTTCTCCCTTCAGGCTGTCCCTAACTCATCACTTTACCTATGGTCAGACAAAGTTCCTCCTAAAGACCCAGATGATGTTTTGTTTGATGATGTTTTGTGTCTAGATCACAGCTGTGATCTAGAAGGAGATGCTTTTTAAGGGAGACAAACAGATTTGTATCTGTTAGGACTTCCGTGAATGCACTGAGCAATCAGAGATAGCCGTTATCCACCGATACCACCCTACAGGCCTGCTTTCAGGCCATCACCTGCTCTTAAATTAATGAGCTGTCCCAGGAGGCTGTCCTGTGGAAGCTGACACAAGGACCTGATACCCCAGCACCTCCTGTGACTGCAGAGTCCTGGTGCCTGGAGCCCACCCTCACCACCACCCACCACCTCACTGCCCCAGTCACCAGCAGCTTGCTGCAGCTGGTGAGAGCATTTACCTATGCAGCGCAAACCTGCTTGTCTCCCAAAGAAGGCAGATATCCTTTTGTACTGGATATGAGCGTTGGAGGCACCTGCTCTAGTTAAGTTTTGGGATGAAGCTTCTCCATACCTAACATAGTTTAGGGCTTCCCTGTAGCTACAAACAAGTAAGTGAGGTGTTTTATAAGCTATAGGAAATCCAGACTTGGTGGCTGGAGTTATTTGGGAGGCTTGGGATGTCTTTGACTCCTGTGATTCACCTGTGATTTCTGTACACTGCCTCACCAAGTGTTTTCTTTGTAGTTTGGCCATGAAGTGAATTTCAGGTGAACTTCTTATTCATTTCCAACATACAGAGTATGCTCTGGGTGCAGTCTCTAGGAGAACTCTAATAACATCAGAAATGCTTGCATTAAAATACTATCTACCCCCCTTTAGTAAGCTATTTGTCCCATAAGCCTTAATAAGCATTCGAACAGACAAGTTGTCTTTTCCCTGGGATTAATTTCAGTATTTAAGTGCACTGACCAAGAAAGACACAGACAGGGCTGAAGATTTTTAAATACAGGATAAGGAGCACGTTTCCATGCTCTGAGGTATTTTTCTTTTTATTTGACGAGAAACCCATGAAAAGAAGGGGAGAAGTATCCCAAGGGAGTACGAAAGGACACATCTGCCCACTGATAAAATGAAAGGAAGGCACTAGACATAAAATAAAAGATGTGTGCTTCCTCTTCAAGGCTTCCCTCTGGAAGTTCATAAAGTAGCTTCACTAACGGAAGAGTAATTTGTGGTGTATGCAAGAGGTCAGAATGAGAACAGACACACAGAGGGAATCAGGAGCATGCTAGAGTCTGAAAATTTGCCATTCACTTTATAATTCAAGGCACAACAGGCATAAATAAAATGGGATGCAAAAAATCAATATGGGTAAATAGTAAAGGACACTTTGGGGGAGATTGGAGAGGAAAGGTGTAATTGCTGCTGAGGAGCGTTTAGAAATAACTGAGATAAGAGGCATTAGGACAATGGTATATGGGACTGGCTCACGGTGATTCAAATCAGAGGCTGACCCTAGCTCTTGCGACAAATTAAAGGATGGCTTAAACAAGCTCCTGGCTGGGGTGGCTGAGATAAACCTGGCCCTGCCTGATCTCCAGAGGACAGAGCAGAATCACCACTTTGCCCTTTCCTGGGTTTCTCTGCCTTTACAGCCCCTCTGGCACCCCTTGCAATTTAACTGTGACCTTTTCTGTGGTGTTTGGGAGAGCTCTGCGGTGGGTCTGGTCCACCACTCTCTTTTTTACATCTGTCCAATCCCATCGGCTTCATCACGGCACTGAGCCAGCCCTCAGCCAGGTATCTACAGTGCAGGCTGTTGGGTGCTGCTCTTGTCCTGCATCAAAAAGGCATTTGGCTAATGTCCAAAATTATGTTCTGACCTCTCCCAGCTGTTTGACATGAAGGTCAAGTTATGGATGAGGACTCATCCAAGAGCCCGTGTTTACCATCACCAGTGGCAGCTCAGGACTGGGTACTGCAGCATCCCCAAAGGCTGGCACGGTTCTCGGCCCAAGCAACTGGCAAGGAAGAGCTGTGTTGTGTCCCCTGGTGCTGAGCAGGGGTGAAGCACAGCAGGGCTCAGCCCACGTCAGTCTACAAGGAGAGCTGGCAGGGGCCATCGGACAGCATAGCCCCATGGAGCTCCAAGCTAAGTTTGGGCTCAGCCAGGTGCTTATGGTGCTTGATGGGTGTGTTTGGAGCTCTCACCTGGAGAGAGGCAGAGCCTGTGGTTTCACTAAATCCTAAAGTAAGGTGGAAGCAGTTTCCAAATGGGGAGAATCAGAGATGTCTGCTCCTAGTGAAACTGCCCAGGAAAAATTGAGAAGTATTAGTAAGTTTGAATGAGAAAAGACGTGAGGTGGGCTGGTAAGAGATGAAAGCCACTGACACGTAAATCACAGCCCATCCACCAGTTTTATATGTCAAACTAACAAATACCACAGGAGCTAAAACAGGGCACTGTGGATGAGTATGGAAGCACAGAAAATAATCAAGGATAAGAGAGGCATACACAAAGTGCAAAATGTTACCCCAGAGAAGGGAGGGAGGTGTTACAGAGTAGAGAGGAGAAGTGCAAGAAGTAACACACACACACGTGCACACGCAGAGACAAACACATAAAAGCAAAAATAAGGAATGAAAAAAATATTGTGCAGGAGGTTAAGGTAAATAAACAACTCTTCTGGTATGCAAGGAGGAGACAGCAAATTTACTTGCAACACATGGTAAGGATAATTTATTGATGTGAGTTGGCCACTGGTAAATGGAAAAAAAAAAAAATTAACTGTTTTCCTTAATACTCCCAAAGGAAGGTAGGATGAGAGAGGCCAGGGCATACCCCACACTAATTTACATTGTGGGAGGACAAAAAAAACACTGGGAGAAAACAAGGAGAGCGTGGCCTGACTATCAGACCACTGAAGAAGTGGCAAATCTCTGTGGGGAGGTCAATGAAGTGCAGGAAGCCAGAGGTTTCCTGAAGGCAGGGAGACAGGAGGCGGGAGTGGAGGGCTGGGAGGATGAGGAAGCCTCTGTTGTGGGCCCCCCAGGACAGTGAGTGCCTCCCGCATCTGCCCTGCTCTGCTCCCCTTGCAGACCACTCTGCTTGATGCCCTCTTGGAAATTATAGAGGTGCCCACTAGTGGAAGGCCCGGCAGAGGTCAGAAAAGTTTCCGAAGCGCATGTTTGCCTTAAAGAATGCAAAATAAGCCATTTTACAGTAAAGCAGAGGGGACAGAGCAATAGTGGAAAAGTTAAAATCAGACTGCAATGTATGAAGTGTGGCAGTTTTGCCAAGAAGAGGTGCACCTCTCAGCCCTGGCCTGCAGCAGGGCTTGGGCATTGCCAGACTTGGTGAAACTAGACATTAAATGACTTTCTGATTTGATACCCTAAGATGAAGCTTCAGCGGTGTCTGCAGTGTTCCCAGGACTGGGTCCTATCCTAAGCACTGTCTTCATGTCTGTTGCCACCCCAGCTGAGTGTCAAGGGATGGAGGACCAGGGGAAAATGCATGCCTGTGCCAGTGGGGAGAGCGGCTGTGTCAAAACCTGTCAGCTCTGCCAATCAGCAGAAAGCTTGGTGTCATCCACCAAGGGGCAGGCCAGGATGGGAACGGCAAGGGTGCTTCAACAAAAGGGGCCAGGCGGCTGCTGGAAGGGTGCTGGGGATGAGGGGAGGCAGATGAAAGTGCCATGTGGCTGGGTGGCTCAATCTGGAATGACAATAACACTGTTACACACAAGTTTAAGAATTAATGGGATTCAATATTATGTGGCTTTTGTGACCAATTTGATGAGCCAGTTTATCAGGCTTGCTTAACCTTCCCCTCAAAACTGCATTATCAGCCTCTCAGTGTCAGGGTGCTTTTTTTAGCCTCCCCTTCTATGTCTGTGTAAGCTCCAAGGGCAGATACTGTATCCTGTAAAAAGGATTGTGTTCAGGAACTGATGAATAACCTGTGCCAAGCGAAGGCAGCAGCATCCCTCATTTGGTTTTGGAGGACAACTCCCAACTGTACCTCTGCATTGATGCCTTGACTGCTGAAAGTAAAGTGTTGTTCATCTCTGCTCTGGATTTGGACCCTGCCTCTTGCCTCCTCTAGGGAGCCCTGGGAACTGGCCAAGGACCATGTCCTGGTGGCTTTCCTTTCCCTACAGGTCTCTGTCAATGACAGCAGCACCAGCAGCATGCAGCTCTGAGGGGTACAGGCAGCAGCACATCTATTACAAAAATAGTATACTAAGTTTCTGGAGTAGAAAACAGTTGTACTCAATTAAAAGACAGCAGCACTTCTTGATACTTATTCTCTAGGTCAGCTCCTAAGGCTTCCCTCCCATTTCACCCAGCGAAATATATGTGTCCAGCTCCTTGTGTAGCCTTTAGTGGTAGGAGGCAATATGCAGAAAAAGCCCTGCTTCTGCATGCTGCTTCCACCTGCCAGGATCCCCACTTCTGGACAAGCCCTGGTCTTAAATGCGCATTTTCTCCCCAGAGGCCTATTTCCCCAGCAATTTCCCATGATTCATAAACTTTATCCAGACACTAGTTTTCATCGCATGCCCTAAAGATTAATGGTGTTGTAGTTTCGCTTTTGTCCTGGTTTCAGCTGGGGTAGAGTTAAATTTCTTCGTCGTAGCTAGTATGAGACTATGTTTTGGAGTTTTGCTGGAAACAGTGGTGATAATGTAGAGATGTTTTAGTTGTTGCTAAGTAGCGCTTACACTGGCTCCCATGCTCTGCCGAGTGCACAAGGAGCTGGGAGGGGGCACAGCCGGGACAGCTGACCCCAGCTGACCAAAGGGGTATCCCACACTATATGACACCATGCTCAGTGCATAAAGCTGGGGGAAGCAGAAGGAGGGGGGGACACGTTTGGAGTGATGGCATTTGTCTTCCCAAGTAACAGTTATGCGTGATGGAGCCCTGCTTTCCTGGGGATGGCTGAGCACCTGCCTGCCCGTGGGAAGCAGTGAATGAATTCCTTGTTTTGCTTTGCTTCCGCGTGCAGCTTTTGCTTTCCCTATTAAACTGCCTTTATCTCAACCCATGAGTTGCCTCACATTTACTCTTCTGATTCTCTCCCCTGTCCCACCAGGGGGGAGTGAGCGAGCGGCTGCGTGGTGCTTGGTTGCTGACTGGGGCTAAACCACAACAGCTTTGGAAATGCTTGGTAGAGCCCTCTCCTTCACAGACAGACAAACTTTCTACTCCCTGGGGCTGGGAGCCTAAAGACCAGCCTTGCCTATGACCAGCTCATATCATCCCCACAAATGGAGGTCTCCCTCCAGACTGGCAAAGCAGCTTTTGAGCTGTGGCTCATAACTTTTTGCACCCTGACGTCTTTCACAGAAACCCCTGAAGTGCTGGCCTACCTTCCCAGGGACAGGAGACAGAGGCAAGCCTGGAAGCTCAGCCACCACTCAGCCACAGGAGGGACAGGAAGGGAAGAGACTGTGTGAAGCCTTGAAAACCTTCCTTCTCATTCCTCATTTTGTGATTTCTAATCTGACGCTGATGCCCCAAGTCACTCAGCAACACTCTTCTTCCTCTGCTCTTACCAGGGGAGCCCGTGGGTCTGGTAACATCCACGAAGCTCTGACCAGGATAAATGATTACAGGCATTTGACCTCCACCCTCGTGTTTGTGGGAAAGCTTTCTGTGTGCAGTCTAAGGTGTGAATACAGTGCAGCTATACTAACATAAGCCACCCAGTAGATAATTCTGTTTTGCAACAAAAATGCTTTTTTTTGTGTGTGGCTAAACTTGGGAAACAGATGAACAGCATATGAAGAAGGCAGTTATACTGCAATAGTAGTGTCCACATGGAAGTCATCTCTGGGTTAGGGTGCCTGGCAAAACATCTCTCTGCAGGTAACGTCTAGGGTAGTCAGTTGTTTGGGATGAGGCCTGAGCTCATTCGGGATGTTCAGACAGATCTAATCAGATTCCCAGTCACAGGAGAAGAAAAATAAACCATAAAGTAAAGAGATCCCAATTTTGAATAAGCCAGGAAAGAAAGTGCCTGTACCTCCTCCCCGCAAGACACTGTCATTTTTCATTTTATTTGAAGTCTTCTGTTACATTTTATATTTTTACTTTAAAGATATCTCATTGGGAAAAAGCGTGTATTTTATGTCATATTTTGAGTTGGGGCATCTCACCTGTTCCCACTGAAATAAGTCTAATCAGGAGGACAGTGAGATAATGTGATTTCCCACAGGAGCCTTCTCATACCTGGGAACACGTCTAGTTTGCTCATGGGCCCAGCTCAGGCAGGCAACAGCCACTTACCGCCCCTGCTCTGCAGGCAGCCAGGGCTCAGCAAAAGGCAGATGACAGCTTGGTCAGGACCAGACATGAATTTTTCTCGACATCTGAGGCACATCTTTCCCCCATGTTGCCCTGGGACACCCTGCATGTTTACCACTCTCCTAGTTTTTCACAGGGCAGCGGTGCTGTCCTTCACGCATTGCCATGAGGATGCTGCATAGCGCCTTGCTGCCCCAGATCCAGCGCATCCCTCCTCTGCTACGGTCCTGGTGCGTGCCCCCTGGGGACCTCAATAAAAGTTGGCTTGGTAGGAACAGCGTAGGCTCTCTGCTCACTGTGCTTACCTCCTGCATGTCTGCACCAGGCAGATCTGCCTCACCCAGTGCGGGAAAATTGGTGGCCCCATATATTGAGGCACCTTGTGCCCTTTTAGAGACCTGAGGGTATCTGAGGTGGGCAGATTTGGCAGAGGACATGCTAGAAATCCCTGTCCTCCTGGAGCAGCAGCTGGGAAACAAGTGGGATACCCTAAGGCATCTCAAATGGCACTAGACACCTACATTTAGGCACCCGAATCCCACCCAGTGAGTCAGCAAAGCCCTTTCCCAGCAGATCCACTCCCTGGTGATGAGGTGGGGCAAGAGGGATGAAGCATGCCAGTATTTCCCTGTGTGTCACTGCTAAGCATATCCTGAAGGTAGCAGTCACAGGAAACTCCCACAGAGTATAAGAGAGACGGAGAGCCTTTCAACAAGTTTATTTTTAACCATCCTGCAGAGCTGTATCATTGCCTGGGAATACTACAGGCTTGTTTGGGGATTTTGCCATTTTCAAATAGGTTCTTCAAAGGGAAAAAAAAAAACCCAAAACAAATAACAGGCCCTTTTAAATCTTTGTTTGAGTCTTGTTAGACTATGTTGGATGTTATTTCTAAATATAGTTCATTTTTAATTCTGCATGGAGTTATGAAGGCTGCCTGGGGTTTTGTGGGACAGGTATAGTAAAGAAAGGGTCTGTCATCTCCAATAATATGACACACAGGCTATGTGAGGGAGGAATACATACATTCAGAACGAAAGATGCCTTTCCTTGGTGTAGGTTGTCTTCTAGCCTCTGGATGCTTTGAGCATATTGCAGCGGGTGTTTTTGTTCTAATTTTCTTGCTTTGTGAAGCAAAAGTGAAGTGACTGAGCCCCAGAGCATCTTAACCCCAGGGAGCCTGCGGGCTGCTTTAACCACAATTACCCAGAAAAGTGGGGGCCATCGCAGTCCTCCATGCTACTGGTCTCCGGTGCCTGAACATTGGGTCAGCTCTTTAGCCTGTGCTGGAGCTGACTCCTGCAGGATGGGAAAAACCTCTCGTGGGGGTAGCTTAATCTCGAGTGTTTGGGTTTTGCGCCTGAAATGCTCTGATGCATGTCCTTTCCCAGCTCTGCAAAGGACAAACACAACTTTTATTTCACCCTTGAGCAAAAGAGAGAAGGCACCAGTGACTTGTGTTTTATTAAAGCCAGGCCAACTGCTTGGGGCCTTCTTGTGACAGGAATTATCAATCTTAAATATATATAGTGGAACAGGCTGGCTTTGCCTAAGGCCTGAAGGATGAGTGAGGCGTTGCACTGCTATGTGCCTTGTATAAACACCCATTCTTTGGTGCCTGTGTGTCTGGGGCAGGGGCAAGCTTTCTGGACTAAATGTTACCCCTTCACCACCAACACATCTCCCAGAGATGCTGAGATGCGTTGCACACATAGACAAAACCCAGCATATCGCCCTAAATACACCATTACGCTGTTTAGAAGTGGGGGTGTGGGAGCTGTCACAGTTTGTTTTATCAGTTCACAGGGTATTCCTGCATTCCCCTCACTCGGGCAGGCAGCCCTCAGGAGCTTGCACCTACGCTGCGAGCTCCCTGAGTGCCCCTGGCTTTTCAGCTGTGCCGCCAAAGCACCTACTTGTGTCACGTGGGATCCCCTGGTACCCAGCACAGGCTTCTCTATTCCCCTCCGGTGACCGGGTGCGCAGGAGATGGGCTGTGATTCAGCGATCAGCAATTTGGCTCTGAGCCTCGGATCAAAGTGCTGCAGCATTATGTGGTACCCAGAGCCCGGCGGTGCCGTGTCCTGCAAAGCCTTGATTCACTGGGAACTCACTCTGCCAGTTCAGCGTCACCAGGAGCCGTTTGAAGGCTGTGGGCTGCCAGGCGTCCTGTCAGCTCAGGTATTGTCTGTCCTCCCGCAGCCCTCACAAAGGCAGCATAAAAGCAGAAAGGCGTATTTTGCTCTCTGGCTACTTCATCCACGCCTGCTGCTAGGCAAGTTGCTAGTGAAGGGGGATGCTGCGGTTGCAGAGGGGAGGGGAAGCACCTCATTTTTCCGTGGATGTGCGGGGTCTACGTTCTTTTGTTCATGATGCTCGACAGGCTCAGAGAAAGAAATTATTTTTAATATTTCCCCCCATGAGAACATAGGATCTAATTCCTCCCTCCCTAAATCAAAAGCAGGATGAGAGGGCAAGAATCCAGGTTTGTCTCATCTCAGATCTCTGTCTCAGGAGGATACACGGCTTTAAGATCGTTGTGCCTCAGTAGCTTCCAGCTAAGAGAATGACATCCAGAACAAACATCAAAATTGGTTAAAAAGGATCACTTAGAGAATAAAAGCAGGTTGGGGATGCCTTCCCATCTCAGATGAAATTAGTGTAATTGCGTCAGCCCTTTCCTCTCAGGACCAAGTTGCCACAGGGCAGTTTGTTTTGCTCTTCCTCATACACACGATTTGTTTTGTGGACTCGTTCTCCAGTCACCATGTGCCCTGATGGCTGCCTTCCCCTCCGATGCACGGGCAGCTGCGAGCAGCTGCTTCCTCTGCGGTGCCTGCGCTGAGAGCCTCTGCAACAGGGGAGCCGAAAGGGGCTCTGGCACTTCTTGTCACGCTCCTTTCAAGGGCTGCACAGCTCTTTCCCTGTCTTAAAAGACAAGAGCAGAGAGGGCGGGCTGCAGTCCTACCTCTGACCACCCCGCTCTTTGCCAGGGCAGTACCTCTTTCCACATGACAGAGATCAGCATCGCACCCCAAATTTTAGGTAGCGTTTTGTGGCAATGCTTCCTTTCTGGCTGTTAGGCTTTGTGTCCGGGCGTCTGTTAGCACAACTGCTTATTGTCTGGAGAACCTCAACAGAAATTGCTGAAGGTAGTCCCAGAATTTCACAACTGCTAAATAAGTACAGACTGTGCATAAAGGCGGATTCAGTGGCCTGCCAAGCCATTAGCTTTTGTTCATTTTGCTGTTTAGGAGGCACCTTTAATTTTTTTTTTCTGTATTACAATGTGATAAATACTTAGTATTTATTTCATTAGCTTGGCTACAATACAGACATTCCATGATTACAAACCAAAGTCAGTAAGAGCCTAATGTGAATGGTACTTTTTTGTACCACTGGAAATTAAAAATCAGTTGCACTATGATTAAATTGATTCCGGGTGGTTTCTTCTGAGTAATTATGTTCAAAAACTGTCTGCCAGTCCAATTTGCTATCAAATCTCACTTTATCACTAGCATTCCACATGCAGGTGCCTAGACAATATAAACCCAACGTCCTACAAAATTATCATTCTTTTGTAGGAACGAAATGCTGATTGTTTATTATCTGATTTAATTTCTGGTGGTTAAATCTGAGCCTTCTGATTTAGTAACATTTTCAATCAACCTTACAAATATTTGAATGCATTTATGTAACGATTAATGTGCAAAATAGCACAGAGCAAAGTCAACTCTTCCACTGCTTAAATCAGGGGGCGCAATTCCTGTCCCCTAGGGAATGGAAGTCCCCATGGCAGCCTGGCACAGAACTGCACATGAAAGGAGCTGTGCTCCACATGATGTCTGGATGGAGTCAGGCAGCCGGGTCCGCTGGCCCATCGCTCTCGCAGTGCTGTCCTTCAGAGAAGGGCACCATCGTCAACACGTGACAGCCCCTTGCAGCAGCCGCTCCTCTCTGTGGGGCCACCAGCAAGAGGGACTGGAACCAGGGCACCCCTGGGATGCATTTGGGCCTGTGACCCTGTCCCAGATTGGCGCTAGTGCACCTGAAAGCTGAATTACAGCCCTGTGTTGACAGCTGAGAGTGAAGCCTGAGGCCGGCTACAGGGCAGGAGGCTGGCTGGCTGGGATACAGTACTACTGCCCTGAGGTTTCAGGGTACCCCTCCCTTCTCAGGCATGCTGAAACAAGGTCATGAAAGAGACCGTATTTATTCACTGTGGGGGTGAATTCAGCCAGGCACTAGAACAGCTCTAACATAGCGCTGTCTACCTTTATTTATCAGAGACATTGGATGGAGTCAATATTGCCCATAAGCTTTCAGTCATCTGTTCTCCAAGCCATGAGGGGCCATCCCTATTTGCAGACACGTGGAGGCAACTCCCGAGGCAGCGGATGGGAGCTGTGCCGGCTGATGGAGCTGGGATGGGGACCCCCACCCTGCACAGCTCTCCAGTGCTTGTGGAACTTCTTGCTGTTAAAGAGTACTAAGTGCAGGCTGGGATGGCTCTGGTGTTATTTTTGTACAGCCGCTGTCGTCTTGGATGTCTTGCTTCCCCTCTACACAGCATGCCGTAGCTGGTAGCAATGCTATTGACAAAGAGGTGACTCATTTCCACCACCGAATGTCTCTCGCACAATGCATCTATATCCTGTTTAATTTCACACCTAGCCTGTTTGCTTAGTTACATAGCATTACTGTTCTATTTGGTGAATTTTAGATTGTATTATAAGGAGTGAATATTATATTATATTCTACTATATGCTAATTGCTCATTTAATTTTAACTTGGTAATATGTTTATACTGCAAACAGTTAGGAAAATGACTTATAAGTGTGTTTTAAATAGATGTGTAATTTGAGGATACAAATTTAATATGCTATACAAAGTCTTCTGGGGCAAAATTGCTGTGCCCTTACTCAGTTAGGTAAATGGGAGTTTACTTGAGCAAAGAAACATTCGTAATCCAGACAGTATTTTGGGACCACTGTTTAATTACAATAATTACTACTCATAAGTCGCAAACTCGGATGTTGTGCATCACCAGAACTGTTCCTGGCTTTGCTGCTGATAGGCAGTGTGATGTTGAGCAAGGAGCACACAACCTGAGCTGTGAATCTCTTACTCACCCCTGCGAGGAGTTACTCATGTTGCTCATTTTGCCACCGGAGTAATGAGAAGAGGAACACCCCTGTTTTCACCAAATCCTCAGGAGTTCCTCAGGTGGAAGGATGCTATCAGAGCAGAAGCCACATTACTTCATCACGCTGCTTATTTTTTTGGCCTGGGCTAACGCGTTACACCCAGTGGAGGCTTGATACCAGAGTGCTGGGAGTTTTGTGCACCTCCCTGCCAGTGCCCCACTCAACCTCCCTGCTGAACACCCTTCCATGAACTAGAATCATCCTGGGTACACTCTCCTTATCTTCCCAACCCTCTGCTCCTCCTAACCCCATGGAACTAGCCCCTTTAAATTACTCCTACACTTATTATAATTTAATGGGGGCGCAGAGGGAATGGACAGGGATGGGGGGAAGATCAGAGGGAGATGCTTAGGTGGTACTGCAGATCTTTTCAGCCTGCAAGAGGCCCCACAGCAGGCTGGGTGGGCAGTTTCCAGCTTTCCCCACTGTGTGTGCCCTACATAGACTAAAAAGTTTCTCTCCTTCTGTCTCTGTTTCTGCGGTGGATTTTAGTATTGCAAATACTGATCAGACGAATTACAATGAAAGAGACTGTTCAGAGCACCTGGAGGTTTGGTAGGTAATATAATTTGGCTTGCTGCGAACACTTGTACTTGAAATTTCCAATTTCAGTGTGGAATTAAATTTTGACCTCATCAGCATACCTGACTTAGCACTGCTGGCAGGTTTGCTAACCCTTTATTTAATGTTCTGATCTACTGTTTGTTTCAACTTCAGCAGAAACCTTCTTTTTCTTCAGTAAAGTGTAGCAGCCAAGCTAAACAAATATCAGAAAATCCTTTTAACTCTGTCCACTTCTTCTTTTGTTTGAATGCCCGGAGCTTCCCACCCTATCACAGCACCCGTCCTGCGCTGCAGCCTCGCAGGAAAGGCACCTCATTTCTGCTGATCCTGACACTCATGAGCGCCAAGGAGCCCCATTGTCCCCAAGTGCAGAGGAGTTTGACTTTCCTGTTTCCATTTACTCCCATGTAAGAGGAAGAGGAGCGTTGTAGCAGCCTGAAAATACACTTGACTCTGGTCTGATGTCTTCCCTGCTTTCCCACCGGGAACCACACAGCAGAAGGTCCTACCTTTCAAGGTGCAGGGCTGCTGGGAGAACCAAGCCCCTGGACACAAAAACGCTTCACCCACCCCACAGGGGCGCAGAGCCTGGCTCAGCTGCCCGTAAGCTGGGTAGCCTGCTGATGGGCAGGCAGCTGGACACAAAGAGCTGGGCAGGGAGCCGTCCTCTGAGTAGGGCTGCAAAGCAGTGGAAGCAGGTTTTTAAGGTAGTGCGAGCTCTGCCTCCCTTTTTCCTGTCAGTGCCTTGGCAGGGTAGGCTCTAGGATTGCTTGGGAGCAACCACATGTATGGGGCAGAAGAGGAATCCCTGCTAGGTCACTCATCTACTTCACCTGAGGCACCTGCTGGAGCTCACCCCACCCTGTGAAGGCTGGAAAGCACTCTGGGAAGCCAGGGCAAGTTAAGGGATGTGGGGGAGGATGTACAGTGCAGTGTCCAAACTGAGACAAGCTGCCATGAATGGGCCTGTCAGGAAACAAAAACACCCAGCCACTGGGATGCATCGCTTTGTGCATGGCTTGGGTATGTCCAGAAGGCAGGTGTCCTGGAAGTGAGCTTTGCACTGCACTTTGAGGGTGGCCAAAATCTGCCCAAAGATCTACACTGAAATGTCTGTTTCTCTATTTGTGAATTGGAGGATGGCCTGGAAATGGCAATGTAACCCTGGATGGAGCCGGCTGTGTTTGCCAGCAGCTACAGCAGCTCCCACCAGTGCCCATAAGCCCACATGCTGCCTGGCAGGCAAGGCGAATACCTGCTGCCCCTGCAGAGGCTGGGTTCTGCCTGCAAACGGACATCATGCCTTGTCCCCACGGGCTTCAGGCAGCTGCCCATTTCCCTCCTCGTTCCTGCTCTGCTGACCTTCTGGCTTGTGGCCTCAGGACCTGGGGCTGCATCTGCAGTCATCCCTGCAGCACTGGATCACACCCTCCTAAGTCAAGTGCAAAGTCAGGGGCTAAGCAGAGATTAGGGATCAGGTATTTTAGTCAGTGGACATCCTAAGAACTTGATCCAAATAGCTTGGCTTAAAATAAATAACCCATTTTGAATCAGGTGTTACCTGTGACAGACAGACCTCCACGAACATGAGAGGAGAAGTAGGAGAGGGGTGAGACAAGGCTCTGGAGCAAGTCCTCCACAGTCATGCTTGGCAGTAATACCATACTGAGCAACAGACTCAGTAACACTCATGTTTCTCAGTTTAAGCAATATGTCCTGGTTTTCCATCTATGTAGTGTGCAAGTAGCCTTGTTTCACTGACAGCTTGTGTTCCTGTGGGACTGCTCCCATAAGACCAGTCTGGGAAGAAAAGTCTCAAGGGACTAAATGGATTTTTTCCCCAGTGGTTACACTGGCTTTCGAATCAGGCTTAAAATGTCGCTGATGCTAAACGTATACACGCTTTTGGCTTCACACAATTAGCCATACCCTTTAATAACTTGATCCAATCCCCTTGCAGAACCAACAGTAATACCAGGATTGGGGTGATGCCAGGTGATGATGAGCTATCCTAGTTACACTTTACTGGTTCAAGACAACAAAATTCTACCACTCCTGCCTAAGAAAAATGGGTCCCTTTTAACTCCAGCAACCAGATCCTGCTCCCCCTTAAGCTGCCAGGTGCTTTCTCCCGTGGGATCCTACCCTCCATGGTCTGTGCCCTGTGGGGTACTGAGCGTGCCTGCATCACTGGCACTTGTAGCCCAGCTATTAATTTTGCTTTTTCGCCTGCCATCACACTGTCTTCTGAGCTGCGGGGATCTGAAAGGCTCTGGAAAACATGCCGGTGCTTCAGCTGCCAGTGACAGGCCATTTATAGCACTCTGAAGGCTCTGTTTTTGCCAGGTCTCAGCATGACACACAACAAAGTCAGCCGTTATGTGTCATTGTGGTGAAGAGGGCCCAAAGAAGAGCCTCTCCCATGGGCAGCCTGCAGTGCCAGTGCATAGGACTGGTGCTGCCAGGGCCATGCTGCAGAGTTAGGCCAGAAGGTGAAGACCAGGAGCAGTCTCTCCTGTGTTCATAATGTGGAAAAGGGGCTTACGAAGGCACCTTATGATTGCAATGGTTTTGCAGGTATCTGTTGTAATCCTGCCAAAGCAAAGCCTCCCCACACATGCCATTTCTGCACCTTGCCCTTGGTCCTGTTACCCTTGTGCTTTCCTGGTGCCGATATTCACTCCCTCCCCCTGCACCCTGGTAGGTGAGAGCTTAGCCTCAGTGTGCTTACGTTTGGCTAGTGATTTTTAAAGTCGACTTCTGAACAAACTCTTGTTCAGAAGTTCAGAAGTTCAGGTGACTGCTGAGGCAGTCACTTTTACTGTAAGTAACTGTAAATACTGTAAGTAACCCCGTTTTTCCTCCCCAAACCCCAGGAAGAATCTTTCACAGCAATCCACTTGTTCCCTTTCCACGCAGCATGCCAGTGGTGCCAGACTGATCTGAGTGCACCAGCCTGGGCTGTGGGAAACCCATTCAACTTTTGCTGGACCCAGATGCCCGTAGGCAGGAAGATTTCAGCATGACATCACCAGTGCAGCACAGGCATGAAGGGTGACACGGTGGGGGAGTGGGTGGTTTGGATGGCAGTGGAGGAGGGGGAAAAGAAAAGAGAAAGAAGGAAGAAGGCGGTGCTGGCCTTCCTGGGTTAGAGCGAGGTCTCTGTCTTTGGGATGTGGTGAAACATGTGGATTAAAAGGTAAACCATCACTCTGCCTTCGACCCAGCCAAATTCTGAGCCACTTTCTCACAGTATCTTCATTGCCTCCAGGTAGTAGGAGGCTTGCACTTGTTTCTCATCTTAATTCTCCTGCCCTGGCATGCTGCCAGCTCCTCTCCCCTCTGACGCCAGGAAGGGGGTTCTCCCCAGGGCTCACCACCTCCAGGCACCATGCCTGGGCTGTTGTGGCATGATACATTAGAGCAGCTCTAACCCTGGTAGCCCCACTAATCCCTCCATGGTGGGAAAACACTATTTAATGGGGAGGGATGCAGCAGTGCACAGAGACCGTGGTGGCAGGAGCAGCGGCAGGGTCAGTAGGGACGTGACAGGGTTTACCAGAGGCACGGGTAACCCAGACCCTGATCCCCAGCAGTAGGTTTCTGGGCCTCCTGAGGACACCCTGGGCCCAGCTGAAGTCCACAGATTTGAACCTGAGATCTCCAGGGCTGCGGCCACAGCTTGGTCCCTGCACGGTGTCCACACCTCATCACAACCACCACATACGGAGTCTCGAGCTGCTCTTTCCGCTTGGAGGGTTTCTTTCTTCTTGACTGATTTATTGAAAAGAGTAGGGTCTCCTGGTATCCCTCAGGATTTCTAGGAAAGGTATTTAAAAGGAAACCCCTCGGATCTGTAGGTTTCCATCAAATTAATGGTGCCTATGATGACAGGCAAAGTATAAACGCTTAGGCAGACAAAGATAAGCATTGGTGCTGTGGCTGCCGATTTAAATCAGATCTCCGCAAACACTGGTCTGGACAGGAGAGACCCAAAGCCTTTCTTGCTTGTTACGTGAGCCTAAGCAAAAGACCTATATCTGAAGCTTTTTTCTCCTTTCATATGTCACAGCAGCAGTATTCTCCAGCAGTGGAGGGCAGCTTTTCTCTAATTTTAGATCCTTCTCTCGAAAGATGGCAGCTGACAACGGAGACAGGCCTCTGAAAAGGACAGATTTGAAGGCATGCCTTTTTACTAAAGACGTACAAGCTGTGCAGCGCGGCGGTTCTTGTGAGATCAAACTGAGTGGATTTTGGATTCAAATCCCACCCTACTTTGAGGTCAGACTCCAGGCAATGTGTCCCAAGCCACTCGCCAACAGAAAGGCAGGCGTTGTTTTTTTAGCAAAAAAAATACAAATAGTGAGAGCTGAGGAGGGGGAGCAGGAGCAGGGATAAATGATTTACACACAGCTAACCCACTGAGGAAGTCAAACAGATGCTTTATTGTCTCTGAGGGCTCCTGGCTGGATATATCCGTTTCTAAATAAAGCTTGTCATATATCAGTGAATCGTTTCAGGCAGCAAATTGTCTTGCAAGGTTCAAGGCAAAGCTTCTCTGTTTCCCTCCTGAATAGCTCATTGCACCTGAGAAAAGGCGGAGCCAACCCACCACATGGGCAGAGGTAGGAAAAAGTCCCACCAGGCCATTTGCAATCCCCCATTTTTGTGTCCATGAAGTGTCTGATGGGCTTTCAGTAGCAAGCTTAGGAGATACCTCAACAAGCTGCCTTACAGCATCTGTTTAAGTTATTAAGACAGTTCAGTGAAAACCTTGAGGTATAAACAGAGCATTTTGACTGGGTAGCCTTGTGGCTTGTAATATTTTGCTACTTAGAGCAAAGTTTCCGCAAGTATAGGGTCAAAGTGGGCAAGCAGAAGCTACCAGCTGAGTTACTCATGGGGGGAGAGTTCATCTGTTTTTTCTGTGGAGTTGCTTCTGTACCACAGAGGTGTCACCCTTTGTGCCCTCCCTTGGGGCAAGTGACGCGTTCTCTCCAGGGCTCCTTTTTTGTCATTAGAAGGCAATGTAAATCATGTGTCTATGTATCTGCCTAATCTCACTCTGGCCATTGCTGTGATGCCCAGATGACAGATATGAAAATCAGGCGCTGTCTAGCAAGGCACAGCTTTCCTTCTGAATGACTTCTGATAGGGAGTGATCAATCTGTATGGCACAGAGGGCTGTCCTGACAGACAATCAGCAGCCTGGAGGCCAGGCTTCCAACTCCCACATGCGTTTGCATTCACTTCCACTCAATTTTTAAAAGTATTTTTGTATTGAACTTTGTTCAGGTGTGCATTCATCGTAGATCCATGCATTGTGGAGCTGTGAGCTTTAAAGGGATGATGTTAGGCTAAAAATAATATTGGTCAGTTTCCCTTTCGCTAATCAGTTGCTGACGGCCACACGAGCTGAGTGGGAAATGCCTGTCTCTGGTTTGCCCTCCTCTTGCACATCACAGGAGATAGAGACAGGGCAGAGCCCACACAGGGTTTCCTTGGGAAAGCCTGATGCAGAGAGACATCCCACGATGTGGCTCAGATCCGTGGACCTTAAGCATATTCTTTCTGGAGTGTTAAGCAGTTCCTTCCCTAACTTAACGGAGTGAGTTTTAAATATCTAATTTAGCTTTCAGCTGCATGCTATTAGCCTTTTTTTCCCCTTTTGGTTTGAATTGCAAAAAAGAAAAAAAAAAAGGAGAAAAACCTAGGCTTCCTTCTGTAACCAGCCCCCTGGTTAGTTTTCCTTTGCAGTCTGATGTGCAAGGCTCTACTGCAGATTTGCAAATGCTGCTGGAAGAGTGTTCATTTACGTCAGAACATGCTGTTCGCAACTGATTTTTTAAGACCCCTTTCATTCTCTATTAATTTTACGCTGTGAAATAAAATTGTGCAAAAATGATATGTTCAATGATTTTGACAGCAAACTAAATAAGGGGCTGTGTAGGAGGTGCCATCACTGATTTAACCCATTCTGTTTAGCTGAGAAGGAGAGGAGGAACACTTGCTTTAAGAGAAGTCATGCTCCAAAGAGCTGCGGACAGGGAGGTGGAGGCTGGTAGGCAGTTACTGACTGAGGAGTACCTAAGTTTGGGACCACTTACCTACAGGCAGTTGTTTTCCTTTTGCACACATAGGGAGCTACGTGTGCTACTCTGCCACTCAAAGAGGAAGAGGAAGAATCTCTCTTATCCTACAAAAGGGGAACTTTTCCAGTGTCTCACTCTTCCCTGCCAGAAAAAAAGGAAGTATCTGTCTTCATCTTCTTCCTCTCCTTAGACTCAGAATGCCCTGCAGTGCCAGTCTGTCTTTAAAATAACCTGGGGACCGTGCCTGCAAGCACATCTTGGAGGGAAAGAGTGCAGTGCAACCAGTCATGGCAAAGGCTGTTGCTTTCTACAGGGAGCAAAACAAAACAAGATCTTCAGGTGGGAAAAAAATGCAAATGGAGAAAAAAAAATGCACAGCCCATGCATCATACAAATCTTACGCTTGTCTGTGTGCTTAGGTCTCCTGTGATGAGACCATACATGGACAAGAGGCTGTTAATATTGTTCAGATAATCATGACATTCCCTTCCTCTGCTTCTGCTGAGAAAAGCACCCTGCGGTGGTGGAGAACACAGCTTTTCCAAGAGCCGGAACACAATCCTCTCCAGCACTGGTGAGGTGACCCCTGGGTGACCGAACACCTCTTTCCCCTCTCCCTGGTCTGATTTCACCCACCTCAAGGTGCTCTTTAGTGGTCTCATGTCCCTTCCCGAACCCATGGTCCCCAGGGGGGCTGTATCCTGCTCAGCACCCCTGGGCTGGCTCTGGAGCAAGGGGCCACTGCCTGCTGCAGGAGCTCCTTTCTGTGATGTTTGCATCTCTGGCAGTCACTAGTGTTGCTGGCTGGGGACTGGCACTGCGCTTCAGCCTCCTTAGCACCAAGCACGTTACCGGTGCTCACAAATCATCCTCACAATAATTAGCAGCAATTAGTGACTTAATGGAGAGTCTTTGGGGATTCCTAAGCACGCCTGCTGACCGTGGATGTTTTAGGACAGTGGAAGTTGAGAAACCCCTCAGGAATGCTGGTGGCACCTGCAGAGGCGGCTGTCCCTTACCTCTGCACCTGCCCAGATCGGTTTGTTTGCATGCACCCTTCCTGGCCATCGCCCCGCTGGGGGAATACCACCTGGCTGCGTGCCAGCATTCCTGGCCGGCCCCTGAGCAGCCGTGGTGGACCTCCCGCCATGGCCCCTGCCTCACCTCCAGCCCTCCTCCTGGAAATGAAACCCATGCACGAGCCCATGGATGGGCACAGGGGTAAACTCCAAAAGGTGGGGGGTGAGCTCACCTTCTCAGTTTGCATGAGAAGGGGGAAAATGCAGCAGGAAACACTTTAAAATCAGATTAATTTCCTTTGCCCTGGTTGGTCCTTGGCTCTGCCAAGGCTCGGGCTGCTGGGTGGTGCTGGGCAGTCACACAGGGCTCGCTTGTCGAGGGCGCGAGGCATGAACTCCTATGCCAAAAAGCCTTGCCTAATTAAATTCCTCATTCTGAAAACAAATAATGGTTCTCAGAGGAGACAACGGAATCTCCCTGAGGTTGTTACTGTTGGGCAGATTTTTGCAAGTCATTAGCAACCTCAGGAAATTGTTGATCAAATGGCTGAAAATGCAGCTTTCCAGTTTTCCAGTAAACCGAGCGTAGTAAGCCGCTGTGGCATAAGCATCTTCATAATGATGTTTCTGAGGTAACAGGAGGGGCCTGGGGTGTTTTAATTGCCTTAGTTTCTAAATAAATGTAAAGACATTTGTACATGTCCTGGATGCAAACGGCCCCTTCTAGAAAGGCTGCCTGGCTTTCCTTGTGGCTTTTTGCCTCTGAAAGAAGGAAGAAAAATCCCATTAATGTGAGTGTGGTACTAGCATGTGCCCAAGACTATAATTAACCTGGACACTTACCACTTCTCATTTTGAGCAGCACCTTTATATCTGTGAACCTGTCTCAGCTGTTTGGTTGCTCACCCACTAACTCAGGTTGGTAAGCACTCTTTGGTCTAGCTGCATTTTTTCAAGATTTCTATGCTGTTTCACTGGCAAATGACAAGCGACAGGAAGACACATCAATAGAAATAGCAAACTGCACAATTACAACAGCTCAGTAGATAGACGGTTCTTAGGTCAGTATGTAAATTGCTGTTTTTAGAAATTGCACATTTTTCCCTTTCATGTGGGATCTCGTCTTTTCTCTCTGTAACTGTGGGGATTCTGCTATATAATAGGGTCTACTACTGTATGACAAGTTATTTCATAACATGTTGGCAGCAGTTTCAATTGCACAAATCGATCCAGGCATTGGAAATTTAAAATAGAATTTTTCCCTTGATTGCCTAGTTTGGTTTCTACCTGTTCTCTGCAGGTACACAGGGAACATTAGCCTCAACTATGTCATTTAAGTCCAAATTCTAGAAAACTATTTGCTTGGGGTAATTTTAATTGAGCTGGCTGAAGGTGAAACTCACTCCAATGAATAATAATACCTGCTCTTTTAGAAGAATGACAGAGATGAAAATAGAATTAATTCAGAGATCTAGTCCTGTAGTCTAGCCACTGGGCACACATCCTCCAAATTAGATAGGACAGAATGGGAACTCCTTTGAAATTACCAGGCAGCCGATTTTAAATAAATGCGAAGGAATGCTTCTCCATACCGCACGTAGTTGAACTGGGGAATGTGCTGCCACCAGATAATGGGGAGGCCAACCCAAAGTATAAGCAGGCTTCAGCAGGACTTAGAGTTGGCAAGATGGACTAAGTGCTGCAATGCACAAAGGACTGTCAGCCCTTTAAGTTTCACATCTGCCAGAACCTGAGAAGGTGGCAGTGAGATGGATCGTCTTCTGCTTGCCATGTTTCTCTTACTCCTTCCTTCCTCATCCACCCCAGCTGCTTTTGGGCGTAACACACCACATGCCGATCCAGAAACCCTGTACACCGCTCTCGCCTTCTGCGTTGCAGTATGGTGCAAGCCAAGCCATGTGGCCCATAGGCACAGTGGACCATGTGCCCAAACATGTCAGTTCAGAGATGCTGTTTGCACACCTGCTCCAGAGACAAGACTGTTACAAACATCTCTCCTTTTCTAAGTACCGACGTTTGCAGGCAGAAAACCATATTTTACTGGAGGGGCTATAGGCAAGCCAGCACATTCAACCCAGAGCTGGCTTTGCAGTGCCTTAGTGACCCTCTGGAGGAATTCAAGGCAGACTGCATTTTTTGTGTGTGTGCTTGTTATCTTATCTTTGAAGTCCTTTGGGAGTCCGTGATCTGCCTTCAGCTGACACGAACACAGTCTGACTGCAAATCTTTGTTTGAGGAAGCAATTGTGTGACTTTTTAGCTCCCATATAAGAGGTAGATGTAAAGACCCTGCCCAGTTCTGTCTTGTATTCAACACATGGCTCCTCAGTGCGTAATACACATTTCATTAGCATCACTACCAAAGATGGCAGGTCAAAGCTCAGCCCTTCATCTTCAGGGGACCCAGCGTAGTCAGCGCTCTCAGACCTGCCTCCTCTGTTCCCTGCTCTGTCTACCCCAGGGCTCAGGAAACAGCCATTTCCCAGCTTTTCCAGAGAAAGCTAGGGGTGTGGGTTTCCTGCTGGTCTCCTTTCAGGGCACCATTTTCCCACATGTAATCACTCCCCCTGTTCATTTTAAGGCAGTGAGCATGCTGCCAGGGACAGAAAATGACCCTGTGGTTCAGCAAGGGGGAAAACCGTAGATGAACACTTGTGGTGGTAGAGATGGTAAGACTACTAACAAAATACTATTATCATGATGCAGGAGACTGACTGCCTGGGTCCCACAGGTGACTGCCTGCACGGCAATATATCGTTCATTTTCCCCCATTCATGCAATTCCGTAAATGCTCACAGGTATCAGTTTTCTGTAAATACTTCAGGCAGGCTCTGCTAAGTGATTGAGGCATCCATTTTTCTGTATAGGTGCCTACATCCCAAGGGTGTCATTGGGCGTGTGCGAACTTTGCCTGTTTGCAGTCACACCCAGGAGGCTGATTTTCATTTCTGCTCAGACCCCTTCACACACTCTGGCTGCGTGAAAGAGACACAAATTGCAGGCTGCGTGTAGTGGCTCTCCACAAACTACAAGCGGTGGCTAAAATTCACCCTGCCAGGCCTTTCTCCAGAAGTTTAGAATTTAGACAGGAGGATGGTGGGAGCAGCAGATCTATAGAGAGGGCTGTCGTACCACTGTGCCATGAGAAGTTTTTCCGTGCTAGCCTGATAGTCAAAATGGAAAACAGCGGTGACGGAGACAGATCAGAAGGGCACACAGACCTGAGGTGGGTAAAGAGAGAGAGCCTAGAGGAATGTAAAACTAGCAAACTCTCATCATCTTGGTTATCTGTCTTGGTGGCAGGGCTTTTGGATGAGATTTTTCTGAGATTTCCATGAGAGATCTTGGCACCAACTGACACAGCGCTAACTCCATCCTCTCGGTTCATTCTGTGCCTGTGGAAGGTGAGGAAAATCTCCTAATGCATGATGGGGTCTGGATCAGACTCTGCACTGCCGGCTGATCAACTCCCCCGAGGCTCAGCCCTGCTATTTACCTGGGCTGGAGCAAATTCTCGCCTCACAAACAGGAAACACTCCCAGCTTACTATGGGGTGTTCTTGTTTAACTCAGTTTTTCTAATATAATGGTGTCCCCTGTGACATAACTATACTCATTCACCTGGCTTCAGGCTTGTTAATAATTGAGAAATACTTAGTGGCACCTGTTGTGGAAGTACCAATGACTGATGCCAGCAGAACCATGTCCTGTAATGGGCTGGTGTTTATCTACAGATCCTTTCAGATTAATAATTATCTGATTATCTCTGTGTGTCTTAAATATGAAAGGAAGATGGATTTAGCTCTCCGCTTCTCTTCTAGGAGCTGCGATATTTGGAGAATCCACCAGATAGTAGGAGGTGGGGTTGTAAATGAGCCCGTTACATGGCAGCCTGGAATATGTCTCTAGCACTGTTGCCTATGAGTAAGCTGGATAGCACCAGCAGGGGTTCCCTCAGGACCCTAATGCTCACATGGTATCTATAAAGTGTGACTCTACCCTAAGTATCACAGAAAAGGACTGAGGAAGGTCAGAGGCATCAACCCTCACATTACCCTGAGCCAGCAGCTGTATCCCTTTGACCAGTGGTCGTATCCGTCATTGGAGATGAAGAACTGGAAAAGCGATCTTAGAGGTGTCCGGGGTTTTTTTGCAGGTGAAGGAAAAATCCTTCTCCATGGTCCTCCTCCCTTGGCTGCAGCACAATTACTCCAGCAGTTGGGGTGTGCTTGGAAGGACATACAGCTAAATGTTGAAGTAATTTATTTCTCTAGTTAGACTATGCCTATTTACCAAGCATAAATGCGCGTCTCTCTAGCCTCACATGGGCACTCACTTGTTTTCTTCTCCCGTTGCCAAGAAATAGTCGAGTGTTTTGCAACAGCTGGCTGGGAGCACCCACAGCCCAGGGCAGCTGGAAGACAGAGGATAAAGAGACTCTCCCAGTAAAAGGCGGGAGCAGTGGATCACATTCCCTTGCACAGAGTGGGAGTCTAGCCCCAATCCCCCACACCCGGCATAGATGACTCAGCCACCTCTCGCTCTGCTCACCAGCAGGTAAAAAAAATTTATGTTAATAAAAATGCAAACCACATTTTCATACAGTGTCATATAAATTGTCCTTGCACAAAATGTAGATTCTTGCTTTCAGTAGGAGGGGTGTAGGTTAATAATTTTTACCATACTGGCACCTTTCATTCCCAAATGCTTCACTTCTTAAAAAGAAGGATGGGAGAGGAGCTGGTTGGGGTTTTTTTGTTGTTGTTTTACCCTGTAAAGTATATCGAAGGAAACAGGTAGGTTTTAAGGGCAAAGGTTATCACAATGACTTAGGAGAAGAAGTAGAGAAGTAGCACGCATCTCATTGGAACTGCAAAGGGGATTTAAGTAAGTAAAATGAATAACCTGTGCTGGAGTCCAGACACCATGAAGGCCTGGAGTCAGTCTGGTACTTGTAGGCAACTTGCTGAACTGATTCTGGGACAATTTACACCACTATTTGTTTTATTAGTGTCATAAACTCTCCTATCTGAACTAGTGCTCAGGATTTAGGAATGGGTCGATATTGAAAAAAATCCATTAATTGATTATGGTTTTGTCAAGCGTTCTGAACTGCCAGCGCTGTTTTGTTTTGTCAGCGTATCTACGGGAGGAGGCTGTTTGCAGAATGGGTGGCTTTTTTAAACCTTCTTCCTCATTAACACATTTGTCATCTGACAAAGGCTGTAAAAATGCCATGTGAGTTCAGCCACCAACTGCAAGTGGCAAATTAGACACAACTGCTCCACAAAGGAGTTCTAGTAAATAGTTTGCAAGGCCTGCCTACACTAAACCATGTTCAAAGGAAGGGATACCAAAACATGAAAAAAAAGCCACCCAACCTTGTGGTCAAAGAAGGAGGCTGAACCTGGCTGACGGTTTGGCCACCCTTTTTCTGCCTGGGGCTTGCCTGTCTTGGGTCTTGAATGATGTCTTCCAGAAATACGGTGCTTTACCTTCAGCAGCAACGGGGCTCTCACTGCTGTGCAGTCACCCTGGCTCAGGGCCACCCTGCAGGGGAGAAACCCCCTGAGTCACCAGCACCAACCTCTTCCCCCTGCGGCTGGGTCTTTCGTAAAACACCCTCTCTAAGCATTGATTTGGCCTCGTTCTTCGCCTGAACTTCATCCAAGAACAGCTTGAGGCGGTATGGCTGGAGGTGCTGTTTGGAAAACCTTGTTCATGAAATGTAAATACTTGTAGGTGATTGCATAGATAATATGGTCTCATGAAGGAACCGCTTGATATGTCAGTGTTAATACTCGCATCCCTTCATTCCCCCGGTGTTTGTATGCACAGTACATATTTTGCTTACAGAATACAGAGCAGGGTTGTAATAGAGATGTCTTCAAGCTACATTTATTTGATGTATTTGTTTTTACATTATTTTTATGCTACTAGTGAATGGGCTGTTTGGGAATCAAAATGCCAAAGCTGAGGTATGAACGGGATCGCTCATCTCCATCCCCCATCTTCTATGATAAAGAAATCAGAGTGGTATTGATCGTGGCAGAGAGGGGAACAGAGTACACTGCACTAAGTATGCAAGTCCATGTTAGTTATTTAACACCTTGGAAAAGGTGGTATTTTTGCCTTAACTTTCTGAGCAGTTTAGAGCCGAGCTATGTATTGTGGGACAGCATGATGCCTTTCAGGAAGACATAGGGGGAAATACCTTTTGGTAAGCATAATTAACAAGCAGCTTCACCAAATAGTGGTGATTAAGCATCCTTCAAGGTTGAAAAACGTCAGGGAAAAGACATATTTAATTTACCAGCACACCAGAACTCTGCAAAGAGGGATCCCGGCAGGGCTAGTCCCAGGGCTGTCAGTTCCTGAACTGTCAGTGTCTCATTGTGTCCCAAGGGCATTTCCCCCCGGTCCTGGTGACTTCAGCATGTTTGCTGGCTCTGGCTTCAGCAATTGCAGCCCCGGGAGCCAGCTGGGGCAGCTCCGACTCTCTGCTTCCCCAGTGAGAGGATGCCACTATGGCTGGCCTTGCCTGCATGCTGTCTATCATGTCAGGGCTGCCGTGAGGCATGCCCCAGGGTTTATTTCTGTTTTGGAGATGCCCACACCAGGGTGAGTGCTGATGCTTGGTTAGCTTCAGCTGAACCCCAAAAAAAGCTTGATTTCAACCAAGATAAACACACAGTCTGACATTTGTGTGCTTTTGGCCAAATTGCTGTCAGGCAGTGGCTTGTTCCCCCAGTGGAAACCGTGGCCAGGGCAGCCCCACTCCTCTGAGATCCCAGACCTCAAAACACTTCTCCCTCTATCTGTCGCGGCTGCTGCTTCCTACAGGTTTTCATCTTTTTGTCTTTCATCCTCCTGGATGAGGTCAGCCAGACTGCACCTTCCTCCTGCCAGGGAGAAGCTGCTGAAGACCCATTACCTGCATTGTGCAGAGCATGAAGGATTTGCATTTATCACTGCCCTGTGTGTTTAGACCCTGCAGAAAGTGCTCCTTATCTCTCTCACCCATTGAGCAAGGGATGTAATAACTTGCAAGCCCTTACCGATACCCAGGATACCAACACCGCCATCTCCAAACAGCCTGTGACATTGTGTCCGTCACCCTGGCCTCAGCTCTGCAGGAGCTCTGCTCAGATCAGCTCTGGACAGGTGCACATGGATTATGTATCTCTGCTTCGAACCAGAAGATTTTATTACTTTCTCAGTGGTTATAAAATATACTCTTAGGTCTGTGTGTTCTTTATCCTTTTCTCTTGCTGAGAAGTGTGAAAAAACAAGGTCTGAGAGTTTAAGAGCAAAGAATTTTTCTGTGTGATTAGGTTTGAGGTCAATGTGTGAAAAACCTGCCTCTAGCTCCTAAAATAAGCTGTGGAGGAGTCACTGGTCTGTGATGTGCAACTGCCCAAGGAACAAACGTACCTGCACAGTAAAAACCGTGTGCTAATTGATCTGTGCTAATTGATTTGTGCCCATACAAATGGGCATGCTTATGTGTGGACAGACCGGTAGGTACCAAACAGACAAAAAATGGAAAACTGCTATACAAATGGACAACAACATTTTTAAAATGCAAGCGTTTGGTTTTATGGTGCATTTATAACAGGCTACTCATATGCCTGTACCCCTGGTAGGCTAGTGCAAAAGCAAAGTGAGATCTGCAAGGAGAAGTAACATGTTTTGTCAGACCAGCTGATAACAACCTGAAAAAACATGTCTATTGGGACACATAAACCCTTCCTCAGGCTGGAGCAGAGGTTTCTGTTCAGATCCAAGATGAAGTCCATGTACCCATTAAACTTGTCTGTTTTTCACAGCTTTCAGTGGTTACAGTTGCTGTCAGGCTGTGGGATGCAGCTGTCAGGAACAGCTGGGAGCTGGCTAGGGACTGCACACCCCTGGGAATGCCCACATGCGGTGTCCCGGCTCTCCTGCCGCAATGCTTACTCCTGCTGCTGTCATCTCCCTGCCAAGGGCCTCTCTGGAGCCCAGCCTGAAACTGGGCTGCCCAGAACAGCTCTTCCATGGAAAATGTGGATTTGTACGGTTAGACACACTCTGTGGCGATATAGCTGGGACATCAATGGTCTCCAGCAGACTCTTTAGTCCCCAGTTTCCTCCTGGTGCTCAGACCCATGCTCTGGAGCTGCCCAGTTTGCCCAGTTTACCAGGATGGAAGAGGTCCAGAAGGGCTGGGAGCTTTGAGGGTCTCACAAAGTTGGTAGCACTTCCCTTCCTTGGACATGGACCAACCTGCTAAGGAGGGTGCATTGGAGGATGCTGAATTGGAGGATGCTTATATTGAAGTGGGTGCTTAACTCAGGGGTGTTCAGCCCTTTGGGGTTCCCCACTTATCAAATAGTACACCCCCAGTGACATCCACAGACTCAAAATACATTTGAAAATGTCAAAATAAGTTGTTTGGACTCCTGGAAGGAAAAAACCCTGTAACTTCTGTTTTATATCACTTTTTTGTTCCACACTGGAAGGAGATCTTTTGGGGTTGTTGCTGAAATTTGGAAACATCCTGTAAACTCACCATTCCTTGACTGGTTCTTTCCAGAGCCCTTCCTCAGGAGCAACTCTGCAGACTCCTCTGGGCACACTGCCAAATGGAGGGGACGCTTTCACAGGAGCGCAGAAGAGAGGTGCAGAGGGGCCATTCAGTTCTCTCCTATCTCTATATTTGCACCAAGAGAAGCTAAAAAAAGAAATGCTTCCATACCTACTAAATGCACTAAATATAACCATCTAGCTGGTTCTATATATACATTTTAGAAAGCATGACATGCAATACTCGGAAAGAGATGAGACTGGAGAATAAATTACAATGCCAGAGGGCCAGAACTGTCAGTCACTCCATGCATGGCAAACCACTGATTGATTTGATCCTAGAGAAGAGCTGACTTTTCTCTTTGTCTTCCTCTGACATAACAAACTTACTGTATTTTCTGGTTTGCAAAAAACCCCCCACTCTAAAAATAATAACTTATATAAACTGAAATCCCAGGGAGTACTAAGGATGTGGTATAGAGGAGATTTTGGTTCATCTAGGGTTAAAACCTCCAGCCAGCAGCTCCAGTGATATCAGTCACTAATAGTAACCTTGCGTAGCTGCATGCATTAAGGTGGTATTGGATGATAAGGCTGAAAAGCGAAGCAATCTGTTGGGCTACAGCTGAAAACAGAGTCACTGCTGCAGAGGGGAAAACTTCATTCCCTCCCTGGCTCTTTCTTCAGAAATGAAAAAGCAGGCAGTCATGCTGAGGGAAGGAAAATCTGATTTCCCACTGCTAAGAGACAGGGTGGCACTTGTGAGAAGGATTTCAAGGTCATGGTGGTGGTGCTATCAGAGGTGATGGGGGAGCCAAGCAGACAACAGGAGAAGGTGTTACAGAGATGGTGGTGCGCTGCTGAGGGAGATCATCCGATAGCTGTGGCAAGCTGCCTGCTGGGGGGCACCTTCAGCCCTTGTTTCCCACATGGATGCATGGGAACCTGGCCATCAAGGTGACAGTCAGGAGGGGTGAGAGGTAAAGGAGCCTCAGCTAATGTGCTTGTAGATAACTGGGGTGTTCGTGGCCATACTGTGTGAAAGGACTCCTCTGCTCACACCTTTAGGTCTCTCCCATTGGTCCCTGGGTACCTCCCCATCTGTATTTGCATGCTGACACATAGGTACGACCCAAGCTAGTGTAATCTAGACAGTCTATGCAGCAGTATGTCTCTGAAGTATGGGTCATCATCACACCCGGGAGGTCGTATCCAGAGATGGGCGCAGTCCCCTCTTGTGTGACACAGGGGCCAAGTGATGATGGCTGCACCATCCACCATCACACCCACCAGGCGGTCCTCAAGCATCCTCTTTCCCATACCGTACACTGTCCCAGTAAACCTCCTCCTGTTGCGGGCAGTCCTGAGGTGTCAGCAGTGCAGAGTCAGCCTGGGAACAAATTCGTGTTTCCTTTAATCACACGGATTCAAAAGCAAATTAATTAAATGGCCACGAATCAGGAGGCTCAACAAACACCAAATGAACTCCGGTGGTGTCTTAAAGACTGTGCAGTCTCAAAACTGCAGCTCTGTCAGTAAAAGGCAGGGATTTGAAGGCAGGACCCTGTATTTCCATTGATACCTTATTCCTCCAATTGTGTTCCCCAACAACTCTTATCTTGGGCAAAAATCACTTACCAGCTTGGCACCTCTGTTTACTCCTCTACATGTGACAAAGAGAAATACTAAACCACTACACAGGCTTGCGTTAGAGTTTGATAACTAATATTTACATGGGTCTTGGAGATCCCTGGCTGGGAGGTACTACAAAAGGGACATCTACATCAAAGGTGCAACTATACACAGAGCTTGTTCGGGGAGTAAAATAACTGGCTTTTGCAAACTGGCTGCTTGAACTGAGGGCAGCAGCATGAGCAAAGGTTGCACAACCCGGTCAGGGTACATTCCAAGGTGATACTCAGACCATACTTCACTAAGGCCTTTCTAGAGGGCAATAGGAATTTCACCTTGTTAAAAACCAGCACAAGGCATTCAGGAACTCATGAGCTGAATCTGGACCAACTTCCCTAAGTCATCGGATTTGTGCGGAGAAGAAAAAAATGTCTCTTAGCATGGCAACAAGCACTCTGACCTACCACTCGGTTTTTTTGCCAGTCTTTTTTCTCCTTATATGCTCTTGTTCTCCGAACTCCAGAACTGATCTGGACACTTGAAAGCCTGCAGTCAAGGATTTCTCTGATTATGCCAACACTCAGCAATTCCCTTGGCAGAAACACTTGCAGATCCTTGGTGCTCTTTTGCAACTAGGGAACAAGTATATTCTTGCAGTTTAAGTACTCAGGAGGTATGTGGGAGATCTGGATTAAACACCAACTTCTACAAAACCTTCTTGGAGAAACTTCCATAATGCTGAATCTTTCTATAAGTACTTGTACTCCTGAATACTACATGGCTCCTATTTGCTGGCGATATCTATATAAAATGTCTTTGGTGGTACTGGCTAGCGGACCTGCTCGGTGCTCTGAAATCCTACCGATGTCCCTTACAGCTATCATTACCCACCTCTTAAATTCAGATTGTGATTCCTTTCTCATAAAGAACACAGTGCAGTCCTGCCCGATATCACCTGGAAATTCTGTGCATGATTTTTGGACTGGTAACAACACTGACATACTTTTTGTCATACCCATAGGACTAGGAAGCTACAGGAACCTAAGTAATCTTACAGGGTGAGCTGGAAATGAGCTAGGACTCATCTTACGTGATATTTTGTTTTGCTGGTTTTTTTCCTGGCATTTCTCTCCATTTCTCCGTTTCCTGTTGCCCTCACTGTGAAACTGAAGACTGCCAAGGGCTGACACCCTTGATGTTTGCCTGGGCTGCTAATTTGTAACTTTAAATAAGAAGAAAAGTGAAGCCGACTTGTAAGGCCACGTAGGGCTGGCACTGTTCCAGCAGGGATCAGCGGGAATGCAAAGGCGCTTCTTACTCCACACTGGCCCCGAGCACGGGGGAGCCGAGCAAATAGCTGCTGTCACTGCGTGCCGTGCCATAGCTGCACCCTACAGACCTGAAACAGCCTGTCTAGCAAGGTGGATAACAAGTCCTCTGAGCCAGAGAGTGAAACTGAACTGGAAAAATGCAACCAAGCCAAAGACAGCTGCAAAAAACCTGCTGTCCTGCCTCCTTTCACCCTTTTTCTGGGGTAAGGTCCTGAAGACCATATCCAGAGCAACTTCACTGGGACCATAGCAGTGCACTACCTGCTGCCGCTGCTTGTGTGCACAAGGGTCTAGGGGGGAGAAAAGGTTATTGCTCATGTAGGGGCAAGGAGGATCAGTGGGATCATTTAAGAATCAGCATGGGTGCAGCTGCCTATAGTTAGTTTTGACCAAAAGCCCTAGATGTAGCGGACAGGACTTTAGAAATATAAATACAGAAAAATAGTCCCCCGTTGGGCACTGAACTCAGTGCATATCTGGCAAAACAGAGTTATTATGGCTGTGTTATATTCACCATTGCCTTCTTCAACCAAAACTTTCCTTGCAGCATGGGCCAAAGCCTTTGTAGGGCTTTCCAGCCAATGCTACCATGTCATGAAACAAAAAGCATCACATTTAAACATTGAAATTAGGTTTTGCTAGCTTCCAGGCTTGGTCAGGGAAAGAAAAACACCGCACCATTACTTTGTTACAACAGAATATTCCAAATAGAAATTTAATACCTTTTCTAAAGTCCCTTTTATAAGAAATACATCATAACTTACTATGCTGGCAAAGCATGCAAGCTATTCTTTGTGAAAGAAAGCTAGAAATTAGTCACTCCCCAGGCAGATTCGCTGCTCAGTGTCTAGCAACATGTTGTTGGCCATGTCAGGCTGTGGCTTGCAGGTCATTAGTGACCTGTGAGGCCAAGACGCATGATCTCCAGCTGGGCTTCACAATGCATCAGGACACTCACCCAAAGCGGCCCTTGTAGGTGGCATGTGTGGTAGCCCCAGTGCAGGGGCTTGGCTTCTCCCTGGCTATGGTGACCTGACGTGACAGGTATGACCCAGCACATGGCAGTGGCCCACATGCCATGGTCTGTTCGGCGTGGTGAGAAGTGATAAAAAGGCTTTGGGCACCACTGGTGTAGGTTATTACAGTTTCAAACTGGGCTGCATTCCTAGCCCTGCTCTCAGCACTTGTGCGGACACTGTGTGGGAAAGGACAGCCTAAGGGTCAGGGCATGAGACTAGAAATCAGGGGAATTGCTTCACTTTGGGGATCATCCATAAAATCCTTGTGTGACAAGGAAACTAGACATCCCCCTGCTTCAGTCACACAGAAGGAAAACTCTCCCCTAACATAGACCAGGGCTGTAGGCACGAGATCCTTCCCAGACATCCTGCCATTCTCACTGCTGTGATGCCTCTTTCTGCCTTCCAGAAGGGATGTAGTGCTGTAGTATAAAAGCATGTCCAGCATTTAATGCAGCTGCACACACAGAGGCAGCAAGATAGCTTGTGGCACCCACCATTCCCCATATCCTAGCATTTCCACTTCTAAGGGTATCCAGAACCTGTTCTTATCTTTCTCGGAGCCTCTTGAAGCATGTTGAGATTTTAATGCCTGGAAAATGTATTGAGGAATGAGCGTCTTAAGTACAGCCCCATCCCCTCAGGTATCTCCTGGGTCTCCTGTGGGATCAAGCTCTTTCCTACTTCTGCCACCAGCATAAGGCTGTGCCAGTGGGATGACTGCTTCAAGGATTAAACTAGGGCTAGAATTAGCTCAAGATTTTGATTACTGGAGCCAGGCCTAGAGGAAAGTGGCAGAAATCTAGAAAGGGGGCTGTACCCAAGCAGCACAGTGGGTATCCTGGGCTAGAGTGGGTGCTGAAGGCATGCTGCACACCAGTGCCCAGCACTGCACTGAGCAGCACAGATGCACCCAAAGCTGAAACCCCAGGAAAGCTGTGCTAGCTTGGTTTTTCCAATAGCCTTCCTCTGCAAAGCAAACCCACCAATTTCACTTTTCAATTCTTTTACAAGGTTTGGAAGGAAGGGGGGACAAGTGATGTTAAGGGTAACCCAGAGCTTCAGTCTGGTGTTGTCAAATCCCAGAGGAAAGGAGCCAGGAAAGGGAAAAAGGGAAGTGGGAGGAGAACTGGGGTTCCTGGAATTGTTAGCTACACATACAGGAAAAATAACACTGCCCTCCCTTTCACAGTAGCACAACAAGGAGCAATGGAGACACTTTGCCATAAACACTGAAAACATGTATGTCTTCAGTCGTGTGCCTACAAGTGCCCATGTTTGCAACAGTGGCCAAGGAAAAGGCTGAATTATCTTAATTCTGAATTATTTGTCAAGCTACATTAGATAGAAAGCAAACTCTTAATAACTACCTCCCTCCCCCATCCTCTCCTCTGCTCCCAAAATATTAACTGTTGTGGAGCCCCACGGTCTCAGCAGCTTTCAGACAGTTCCACTGCCTTTATGTCTCACGAAGAGCCCAAAGCTCCCAGGGCACCATACAGTGAACAGTGAGCAGTGCTCCACCTACACTGCTGCCTGCTTCCTAAAGATGGACTTGTTTAGGAGGAACAGGAGTGATTCTGGATGATTTACTAATGATCAGGGGTATGATAGGAATGTTGTCTACATTTTACAAAAACTAATTTCTGGGTAAGAAATTAAGAAAGGGAGAGTTTTTTCTTCTCAGATTACATTTTGCAGGGCAGAAAATGCATATGAGCAAAGCAGTTCTTTTGGTTAACAAATTGATTTAAAATTTCCCATTCCTGATTTGTCTGCAGTCTCCCTTTCTGAGCAAATCTTAATATTACTGCACCTTGAGGTTCAATTTTGCTCAGTTTCAAAAAGAAAATGAGTTTCTATCTTGCAACGCTTTATGAGGGTGCCAAAGACAATACTTGTATGTATTTCATCGGTCTTAATCTTGTCTTCTCCAGAACTTCCAATAATTTCTGTGAAAACTTTGTAGAATTGTCCCCTTCATCTGCTGAAGAAATGCAAGGCCGAGAGCAGGAGCAACCATTCCAGATCCCTCAAAGACATCTTGATTATCAAATATCCTATGAGATATCCTGGGTGAAATTTAGTCCTGCTGTAAACTAGTGTTAGGGTGTTTAGGGGAGTCTGGCTTACATCTGTTGAGTATCTATTTGCCTCTGTTTGCTTAGATAAATGATCTCACACAAAATAATATTCATTTAAGGGATTTCTTTAGGAAATCAGCTAATTATCTTTCATATGGGGTTCACAGGTTTAACTCCAAGTCTACTGAACTTAGAACACGTTATCCTGTTTCTGTGGGCTATACAAGAGGATCTTTATGGACACTGACTGTTGTTTGTCAGTTTTCATCTGTTTGTTTCTTGCAGATTTTTAACTTGGACAAACCTAAATCTCCAAGAGGGACTCATGTACCACCTTGCTGAGGCAAGAGTCAAACAACAAAATAATTTGATTATAATGGGCTAGTTCAGGACCCAGGGAAACATGGGTTTAAATTTCGATCTGCCACAGGCTCCCAGTATGATACTGGTAAGTGACTTAGGTCTGGGTTTATTGCACCTCATTCTTGCTATCTCACTGGAAGTCCCTATGGTCTAAATAAGCATGGTCTAAATCTGGAAGCTGTGTTGCCTTGAGGGCCAGTGAAGGCATCTGGGAGCCTGAATAAATTACTGTCTTGTGTTGCGCATATTTCTCCATGGACTATGCAGAAAATGTTGTCTGCTACCTTAGGCACTTATGCTACGTACCTAAAGGCACCTATGAAAAGTCCAGGCCTTGACCTTTACATGGGATTGTTCCAAATGTGTAAAAAGATACTTAGCATTTGGTCCACACAGTAGCACTGTGATGATAAATATTAAATATAGTGAAGTACTGAGGTCCATCTTTCTATTCCAGACAGAGAAATGGATGGCTACTGGTAGACTTTAGAAGAAAATCTGAAGGTTGGTTTGAATGCTGACACAGAAGTTGGCCTGGGTCTTTTAAGCCTGCGCAGGTTCTCCTTATGTTTCAGAATATTAATGTGCCTCTGGAATAATGGCATAACAGTATTTTGTAGCCAAGATGACTGAAGGTCAGAAGAGAGAACATTACCTCTTCCTACATGCCTTGCCTTGCTTTGGAAAAACAAAGCCTGAGACTGAAGCTTGAGACTAAATACAGAAGTCCCCTTTTGGGATGATTTTTGGAATTCAGTGTGAGCATTGGCAAAATGCTCATGTTTACTTTTCTCCTTGCCTCTTGTTGTTATCTTCCATCATGAAATGCAGGTTTTAGAGCACAGCTACAAGCTTGCTGCGCTCTCTGTGCTGTTACAAGCCTTTGATCACTTTAATCACTGTACTTAAGAGTAGCTCAATATATTTTTTTCAACTAATTTGACATTCTACAAGGTAAGAAAGTAATTAGTGATGTCTGCTTTACTGAAATAATATGGTATTTCACTTGTTCCCCCCTGAGCTTTACAGTTTGGCTATAGCCATTGTTAGACAGAAAAAAAAAATGTTTCTTTCTTCTTAAAGAATGAGGAGCAAAACACAACTTTGGGTAACCTGATTATGCAGCTTGCTCACGTTTCGGCTTAGCTCTGTCTTTGATGCAATACAAGCAATGAGTTTTAGCCTGCCTTTGCCCTGGTAGGTCTGGTTTCTGGAGTAGCCAACACTACTTACCTATCCAGCACTCTCTTGTGTGTCTGCTGACTCTGTACTCTTCATTTGGCAATAGGATCAGGTACACAGCAAAAAACTAGGTTTTCTTGTCTGGGGCATCGGTTTGCGCCCCTAGGATGTTTTAAGCAGGAGGTTCTGCTGCTTTTACTGCCTGATCTTATCTGAGTCATTTAGAATACTGAGTATTACCTAATTGCTCAATTTGTGTGTGTTTGTGCATGCTTTCATAAAAGATAGGAATTGCATAGGAGGGGTAATGCTTTCACCTTACCAAGGGGACTCTAGCTGTGTGACCTGACAGTGTTACACTGTTCATTGCAGAACGACACTGGTCTGCTGCCTCTTGAGCAGTGAATCTGACCTTTGTTTAGGTAAACCATCTGCTTTCCCTGCTCTCTCTCTCTTTCTCTCTGATCTACGGACACAAAGGAAAGGAGTGGCCAGAAAAACTTCAAAAACCTAGAAATATTTAAGCCTGGATTTGTTGAGATGCCTGAGGTCCCAGCCTCTCCTGGGAGGTGGTGGCTAAATCGGAGCTATCCAGTGCATTCCCAAGAAGGAGATGCTTTTGCAGGCAGCCAGTCAGTTTATTTCCTCTGCAACCTGGGCACGATGCACTGCTAGGGGACGGCTGGATGGCCTGCCCTCTGCAGCAATGGAGGCTGCTTCAGAAGCTCCTTTCCACGTTTTGTTGATCAGCGCACTTTCCAGTGCCAGCAGCAGCATTCTGAAGCCTGGTGCAGGACTGCAGTATTGGTAAAGCATTTTCAATCCCTCCTGCAAGTGCTCTCTCACCCGTATCTTTTGCAAAGGCCCAGGCAGTCCATCCCTCCCCATCAGCTTTCAGTTGTACTGCTGTGAAATGAGATGCTATTAGGTCAGTGCTTTACCAGAGCAGTCCCATACATTGCTTCGTGCTTCTAAGTGTAATGGTGGGAAGGATTTGAATGTGTCGGGATTTCCCTTTCCCTGGGTTGCTCAACAGGGCATGAGCTGCATGTGTCACTGCCCATTAGGAACTGGCAGGCGGCCAGGTTTCACCAGGTAGATTTGGCTGAGCTCAGAGCAGCAGAGCGGGAGGCGGGGGATCCTTAGCTCATCAGGAAAGCCTGCCACTGCTCCTCTGCCCTCCCCAGTTTCCATCCCTCCAAGGAGGTGGGCTGCTACAGCTGAGAAAGCAAAGAGGAGTCTTTCCTCTTTGAGTTCCATCTCAAGGCACCTCAGGGCTGTCTGAGGGTAGGGCAAATGTATGCCACTTCCCTAAACATCAAAACTTTAGATTCTTTTTAGAAGTGGAATAGCTGCCCCTGCTTGTATAAATCCTGCATCCTCCCTAAGCAGTGAAAAGAATGTAGCACACGCAGCTCTTCAGCGCATCACAGGGTTTTATTAAAGCTTTGTATCTGTATTACAGCAGTATGAAGAGCTCCCAATGTGTTTTCCAGGTCTTGCTGTGCAGATGCTGGACTGCAGTCAGACCCAGCCCCAGAGGGGTCAGTGAAGGCACCAAGTCTTCCAGCTTCTCTCACCGGCCAGGGAGTGACAATTCCGATGCTTCTGCAATCAGCTGATGCCAGCAGGGATGGAGTGGACTTCCAGAGCTGCTCACACCACTATGATCCACACTCCCTGACTATTTAGCTTGTATAGTAAGGAACAAAACTAGGGTTACCTGTTGTTACTGTACAGGGTCTATCAAAGTCCTGGTCTCTAGCTGTCATGGGATGAACTGCTGATTACACACAGATTTTGTTGTAAATGAACGGCTCAACAACCCCCCTGCTCCCGAGGTAACAGGATTTCTTCCACCAGCACATTATAAGCAAAACTATCAGCATGTCCATTAGAAGGATGGGAGACAGGTGGCTGCGTTAGGATGGACAGTTGTTAGAAGAACAGTGTGGGATTCTTATAATTCAAGAGCTGATAAGATGTTTGATCCTGTGCTACAGAAACCACATACTTCAAAGGCAACAGGATCTAGGCCATAAGTAAGTGACAATGGGGAAAAATCAATCCACCTTATCAAATAAACGTGTGGCTGGAAGCACGTGACTAAGACAGTGATTTTTATTTTTTTTTTAATGCATAAGAACTAACTGTCTGCCGAGAATCTGCAGTTCTTCCTTAAAATGAAATCCTGGGGGGCCCATGTGTTTTACATTATCCAAGAGTCTGGACCCTGAGCTGGTGCCTGCGGTGCCCTCAGGAGCCCTTGCTGTGGCCATGTACTGGGCTCTTTGTTATGGTCACCTCGCAGCTCTACCTCCCTTTGCTCTTACGAATAAAGAGGCAGGCTTCAGGGAGGGCCACATCCACAACACCCCCATGCCCAACTCCTGAATATCTTAAATGTTACATGAAGAGTACAGTGGTTTTTTTACAGAGAGAAGGCTCTACATTTGCTGGCTTCTTGCTGCAGTAAACTGGCAGATGATGCTCTAATGAGAACAATAATGCACCCACCCTACTGCCTTCCATCACTTATGTGCTCTTTTGCAGCTTGTGAAAGGCTCTAAAAGCTTTCACCAGACAGGTTGTCTGATTTTTAGGGAGTGTCACTAGCGCTGTTTACCCTAGACAGGCAAAAGCCTGTTTTTACAGTGTGTGGTTGCTGGGACAATTAATGTCAGGCTAAGTGTCCAATATCTAGTCTGACCCAAGAAGTGCCTGATTCCAGCCATTTGCCAGCAATTTCAGCAGTGGAGGCTGCCTCAAACCAGCATATCCAAAGCGAGTGCTTCAATAAACTGCTTAATGGGTGGCATGCTGGGGTGCAATCAATTGGCATCAAATGTGCTGTGCCATTTCGCACCAGCTGATGGTCAGCAATAGTGATTGTGTGTATACTGGTACTAGCTGTATTCTCGTGACAAAGTGATCTGTGTTCTCCAGCCTTTTCCTTTACTCAGAGATACACACGCAAGGGACAGAATTGTGTTTCAATTTGCACAGTTGTTTCCATTTGTTCAGTTCTCTAGCTGCAGCCTCGTGACCATCTTTACTCTTTGTTAAAAAAGTTATCTGGCAGCTCAGATTAACCCCCATGGGAGGTTGTCACCAGGTTGTGATTAAAATTACCCACCAAACAGCTGTTTCTTTAGAAGAAATGTATTTTTTCATTAATCCATAAACCCACAGCAATTAAAATTGGGTTTTGAAACAACAAAAAAAAAGCTGTATGCATCCTATCTCACCATTTGGATTGCCATTTCTCACATGTTCTGCTCCTTGCAGTCACCTCTTCCTGCAGCATCTCAGTCTGAGCGACTGAATTGACAGGTGATCTTTTATGACTTTCAGCATACCTTTGTCTACTCTGGGACCCAAATCTGGTCTCTACTTATTTATGCATCTTTATCTGAAGGGGAATCGACTCTATTTTAATTGCATATGAACAGGACGATAATAAAATGTTAATTGCTTTTTCTGCCCATGCACTGATCTATATCTAGCAGAATTTGCCCTTGATGATCCTGTAACATTGGCACAATTGCAAACAAATAAACACAGACATGCTGCTCACATTAGAAGAAGCCAGGTATCTCTCCCATTGTTCCCAGACTGCTCGATGCTTTTTCATTTCAGCAGCTGCATGCAGCATCACTGATGTGGAACTGTTCGGCACATATGCTAATATCACATATCTGCTACACTGCCCATCCCTACATGGGAGGTAATGCGGGATTTCTTTTGGAAGAATGTTGTGCCTTTTTTCGCAGGACTGAAATCTTCATTCTCATTGATTAAATGACCTAGAAATGGCCCACTCATCTAACTCAGAGGAATCTCAGGTTCACAGTACCCTGTTAAAATGTAGAGCTGCTCAAACATGTATCCGTCATCCATAGCTTTCCATGTCCTGTAACATACCTACTGCTGTGATAACTGAGCACCTGTCAAGATACTATATTGCTAGCCATGGAAATGGAAGTCCTCTCAAATTTATCAACAGAGAAGCTTACATGGCTGCCTGGCAAGTTCCTCAGCTTTTGTGACTCAACCTTGACCTCTAAGGATCTACTTCTCAGGGCGAGAAAGCAGCAAATTCTCCTTGCAGATTTAATCACTGTTTCCTCTGCTGCAGGCTATGACTGTCAAGATGGTAGAGATATCTTTAGCTCAGACAAAATAATCTGAAAGCAGTCACTGCTACAAGACACAGACCACGCACTTGTGCCATAAGTTGGCTTTGGCATCCCAGGTTCCCAAACAACACCCACAGTGAAGTGGGAAACTGCCCACCACCTGAGGCCAGCAGCTGATTGCCAATGTCAGTAGGCCACCTTTCAGACACCAAGACTCTGGGCCATATTTGAACTGCTGGCCCAAGTGCAAGACAATCTATACCCTCACTGTCCTTTGAGGTTCAGAAGGATGCTTACAGCCTTGCAAAAAAGGCCATGTTACAGAGGCATCAAGTGGTACGAGACTGCAACTAGAAACTACCAGAGGTGAGTGCTGAAAGATTCCCATTTCTTAACACTAAATTGTTCCATTATAACTTCCAGTAAAAGCAAATGTGATTTTTCCTGTCCATTGATATCTTTCTCAAGTAATGCTTTTCACAGAAGTTCAGGTTTAAGGCATCTCCTGTTCTTCATACAGGCGCTCCCTGGTTCCCAGGACATATCCCAGCGCTGGAGCTAATTCCATTGCTGAGATGCTGCATTTCTCACCTGCTGATTGCAATTAGCCATTGCCAGCTGGGGCCTGGTGAGCTGCTGAAGAGCTAACAAGAAGCGGAGACCAGCATGAGGCCTCAGCAGCACATATGCTGCGAATAAACAAGAAATGCGGCACTGTGTTCCTGAGGTGGCTTCCCCACAAAACAAGGTTCCCACATCCCCACATATGTGTCAAAGTCTGCTTTCAGAGGCTCCGCTCGCTCCTCATGCCCTTACACATTGCCATCACACACTTGCCAGAAAGGAAATATGGGGAAATAAAGGTTACTGTAAGTATAAACAAACCCAACCATGGCCTTGTTAAGAAATCCTCCCAGTCGCCTCTATCCTCAGGTAGCATCAATCACCACAGTGGAAAAATTGCTTCTGGTTATGGTGCTTGCCATACTGGGGACACACCAGGTGAGTTCTGGAGGTGGGCAGAGCCGCCCCCATCCCCTGCCAGCTGCTGGGGCCCTGCCAAGCCTGCTGTGTGCTCAGAGGCATCTGCATGGGCTCTAAAGCACAGTTCCTAGTAGTCTTTAACTGGTTCTTCACCTATTTGTACAGAAGCCTATAGCGATGCTGACTTATCTGCTGGGGCCAGGTAGGTTTTCATCTCAGATCACCAAGTGAAACTCCCCAGGAGGCTGTGAAGAAAAGTCAGCCTCCCTCCACCTGCCCCAGGAAACCATCTCAGCATTCTCTCAGATTTTCGCTAACTGCCCAGTGCAGAAGGTGATGCAAGACAGGCATGCACCACACCATTCCTGAAAACATCAGTACATGCCTATTTCAGAGGAAATTGTGTGAACAGCAGTTATGACCCATAGTCTGTACTCTTATAGCAACGGGAAGCAGTAGCTGCATCTACTTAGAAATTCATAACAACTCCCAAGCCAAGGTGTTAAGAATGCATACACTACTAAGGTCTTTCCCAGGACATATGCTTCCTCCTTCTTATTAAATTAAAAAAAAAAAGCAGTGAGACAGTTTGTCCTTAAAACTGGAGAACAGAGCAAGGGTGAACATCAGACTGAAAAGAAGCCCCACCAGCTCCAGGCGCCAGGGACCTCCGTGGCGTGCCAACAGACTCCTCGCATCGTGCCAGGCCCCCTCCTCCCCTTTCCCTCAGGGCTCTGTGCAGAGGAGATGGCACCTCTCCATGCTCCAGGGGCAGGGCTTGGGATGGGGAGGAGGGGCCCATGCAACACTTGGCAATCGGCAATTCTTTTATGGAGTACAAGGAGACCTTGTGGAGGCCGGCTGGGTCTCCCTTTCCTGCCAGTGGGATGTCTGGATGCTTCGCCTCCTCGCAGCTGCTGTCAAGTGCAGGGGGCTGTGCCACTCGCAGGGAGCTGGGTTAGAGGGGTCACTGAGGACCCTGGATCCCCGCACTTTTACCACCATCTCATCCAGGGGACCCCAGGCATGGGATGAAGGGAATGGAGCCTAGGGCACACGAGTGGAGGGCAGTCCTTGCGACCAAGGGCCAGCAGAATGGCACAGGGGTGCGATCTTCAGTAAAGGGGCCCTCAGGCCCCCCAGCCCTCCTCCTCCTACAGTAGGGAATCTTTCAGGCCACAGGCCCCCCAACTCCCAGAACAGCCATCTTTGGCCACATGTATCACCACCACAGTGGCTTCCTGATGTCATAAGACACCTCACTGCCATTTGTGCTGGGCCCTACAAATACAGGGAAGCCAGCAGCTGGCCCACAGTTCTCTGAGATTTGAGGCCCTCTCATGCCAAGAATGCTTGGAAGCAAGACGTCCCAGATCAGCAAGGCGGGTGGCTGCCCACTTTTGAGTGGCAGAAAAGAGACATGGTTGCAGGAGCCATAGAGGAAGAGGAGGTGGCATCAAATGGGGGGCACCATCAGCTGCATGGTAGATATGGCATTCACTCATGTGGCTGATGGTGTGAAGCTCATGAAGGTAGATCCACCCGAAGATCAAGAAGAACCGATGGAAGTGGATCCACCTCCAGAATGGCTCCCCTTGCACCACTACACTGTGCCATGGCTCCCCTCCATGTTGCCATGGCAATGGCGTCACAGGAGCACCCGGCCAGTGCCGTACCATCGGCCCAGCCTCAGCACCCAGCATTCGCTGGGAGGCCCAGCCTCTGTGCCTGTCCTGCAGGCTCACCCATTACATTTCCCAGCAATCTGCAATTATTTTGTTAATTACCATGGGTGGTACAAGCCCTCCTTTCCCATCCCTCCCCGCCCTCACCCCCCATTGAAGGGGTGCCATCTCTACTCTGGGTCCCAAGAACTGGGGATGAGACAAACTGGCTCCAACTAGGCTGCGGTGCCCTGGGCGGAAGTAGTTCTCCCTCAGAGGGCCACCATGGTCTCTGGGGCCTGAAGGTGGGTTTCTTCAGTCTGAGAATGAGAAGACTGCCTGATGGGCCGTTGAAGATGAAGCCAGACCCTCAGTGGCAGTGCACAAAGAATAGCAACAGGTCAAGCAAAGAAGTTAGAGAGACAGCTGTTCCTTCGGAGGAGCAGAAGACTGCAGTTCTGCCAGGCAGAAATGTTGGCCTTCAGCTTTAAGGTTCCTTCTAGCTGCATCACTAGGAGTTCTTTTCAAGATTGGCAATAAAAAATTTAAAAAAATAAAAACCCAAAATAAGAAAAACAACAATAAAAATGCTTTCCTCCTTTCTTATTTGGTACTCTAGCAACTGCATCCAGACTCCTCTGGCCCCTCCTGGTCTCCCCAGTCCAGGAAAGGTAGCCGTGTGTGGCATGCAGGTCCAGCTCAGGGCCTTCAAGATGGTGAGGGACTCCGGCACCTGGCACATGAGGGCAGGCTGAGGGAACTGCCTCTGGTCATGAGGGTGGTGAGGCACTGGAGCAGGCTGCCCAGAGAAGATCTGGATGCCCCATTCCTGAAAGTGTTCAAGGTCAGGTTGGATGAGACTATGAGCAACCTGATCTAGTGAAAGGTGTCCCTCCCCATGGCAGCAGGGTTGGATGATCTCTAAAGGTCCCTTCCAACCCAAGCCAGTCTATGATTGTACGATCTCCCGCTTGCCAGGCACTTGCCCTTGGTCTGTGCCGGTCTGCTTTGGCCTGGTGTCTTGGGTCATGCCTGATGTTCCTCTGGTACCTCTGAGAGGTCATGTTGGGGTCTCTTCTCCTCCTCCTGATGTCCCTGTAAATCTCAGAGTAGTACAACAGCTGCTTTACTCCTGTGTATATGTTCCTGTGCCTAATTAACCCCTGAGCTTTCCCACTTTATGTCCCATCTCTCAGCTCAGCAAACCTGTTTCCCATGCTAAGGACAGCTCTGAATTTGCACTGTTTCAAAAGGATATAAACTTTTTGTGGATTTGGGATGCTATATTTTTTAGTAATGCCAATGGCATTATTGCCAGTGGGGCCTTTCTAGATCGTAGAGCCACGGTAAGGCTTCCCAGCTTAACCTCTTCATGTAAGATACCCCTACATAAAGCATGCCAGTTTATGAGAGACTATTTTTCTCTACAGTTTGTCCTATTTTGTGCTTCCGTCTTCATATTTAACTGACTTCTATCTGCAGATATTTAACTGAACTTTGGGTAGTGTCGTCAGATGTCTCAGGATTTGTGCTAAAGTGAGCTGCTTTGAGACTTGTCAGGCTGTTCCTACTCTGTAGGTTCTCTTTCAGGGGACCCTCCTCCCCTCCTCCACTGTATCTGACACTTTAGTATGGAAATAAGGTGCCATCCTTGTGAATCCCTGGGGAGAGACCTGTAAACACCACCTCAGCCTTGCCAGGCTCCCTGCTCATAATTCTTGGCAGAAAAAACAGCTCTGGGAAGAGGATTTTATTCTCATCCATTGCCTGCCTTGTGGGACCCAGCAATGACTCATGACTTTCTCCAGCCTGGTGCCATGCTCTGTTATAGTGTATGCTGTATATGCTCATTGGCAGGAGCTGCTAAACTGAAAGTCCTCCATTAACTGGGATTAGCTCACCATTATTTTAGTAACAAGAGATACCATTATCATGGGAAGCATCCAGCCAGAATGACAGACTTCTTTTATATTGAAGGAAGGTCCTTGTTGGTCCTTCTTATTTGGCTGTTTTTTCACTGAGGGGTGTAAGGAAAAGGATAATTCCACTTTCTGACTCTGAATGCAGAGGATTCAGGATGGTTTTAAACACTTCGAGATTATGTGCTCCTCTTAAGAACATACCCTGTTGGCATCCACCTCCCCATGCACAGAGTATTTGCGTCCTTTCAGAATGACACGAGGGCAACACAAAATTATTTCATGGAAAAACTTGTTACAAATTAGACAGTTTACAACCTCTGTTATGATCTAAACGACACAGCTGTGGAAAGAAATTATCACAAAAAGATTGACTCCCATACATGCTATGTACAGAGAAGTCAAACTGTAACTTCCTATAGATCTGTAGAAGACTGTCAAAGCTCGGTAGGCTAAAGGAACTCCTTGAATGATTAAACTATGCTACTGTCCACCATTAGTGTACAGATGGAGTCCAGAGGTTTTCACAGTACAGCCTCTGCCTGTTGGTAAAAGCATGATGAACTCACACATTTTTAGTTCTGCAGCACATCTCTTTTTGCCGTTTGGTTTAATCTGGGAAGGTTGCTGCAGCATCCTCATTTCGGTGGATATAGAGGATCCAACTGAGAAAAATGTAACAATTTATTCAGCAAGACAAATTTTTTACTGGTGCATTCCACCTTCTTCTGGATTGGTTCCCAGGGGAATCACCAAGGTGTTTGACCTCGCCCTGGGCCATTCAGCACTTTGGAATGTGCTGAAAAATTATTTGCCCTGAGCAGCATTACAGAAGAAGCATCCATCAGTTAACTTCACCATCAGCCTTCTTTTCTGAGGGATGCATTGCTGATGATGAGTCATAAAGACATTGATTTTAAAATTTGCTTTGAATCATAATTGCAGTCGTAAGATTACACAGTGGGTCCCAGAGATCTTCTGAGTTTTTAAATCCATATTGATGCCTATTCTTCTCAGTTAAGTACTGTATAATGCATAAGATGACCTGGCAATTTTTTATTTTTATACTCATTGCTTTTGGAAAATGGTGTCTTACATCTGGAAAATGGCATTAATATGGAAAAAAAGCTATTTTTTCTCTTCAGTGGTAGCCTTTGTTTTAAAAAAATCCAGCGTAATGGTTCCGTTGGGTGACACAGTGCATTATAATTGAAAGTTAATATCCATATTGAGTTAGTATCTGAGGGGTTCCCATCATGATTTGAGATCCCAGTGTTCTAAGTTGTTATAAATCTAAAACAACTTAGATTGCTGTTTAACAATGGTTAAAAGTATACAACGAAAAAGACGTACCTAGGAGTGAAAATGAGGTGTAAAGTCTAGTCACCAGGACTGTGGAATGACAGGCATATTTACAGTCCATATTGCTCCGGACTTGTTTGTTTAGATAAATATTTCCTAGCTATGCTAGAAGACTGTTATTATTAATAATAATATTAATATTATTTATTATTTTCTCCCACTTTGTCTTCACAAAGTGAACTCTCCTTAAAATACACTTTCCTTTTACTTCATTCCCCTCTGCTGGTCTTTACCTACAGAGTGTTTGGGCAGCAGGCAACATCCCTTGAAGCTTCCTGAAGCCCTCTCAATAGACAATGGGCTCTCCCAGTTTAGGGGTAGTATTTTTTTCATGCACCAGGCAACCTACTGCCATCATGCTCTGCCATTCAGGGAGAGAAGGTGAGCTGTTCTCTAATATGGGTCTGATGGAGAAGGAGATGAGAGCTTCAAGAACAGACCTATGTCCACAATTTACCCTATTTGATGAGAATTTTATGGTCTGGTTGAGCATAAGAACATCAGATGGACCTTGATTGGCCCTCTGGTAAACAAAATGTAGTCTTCACTTGTATAGTTTGTCTTTAGTGACCATGAAGCCAGTAAGGAACTTTCTGCCTTGGTGTTGCAGTCAAGGAAATAAAGCACTGTCACTTTACAGAACTGACATTAAGAAATCTCTCTTGCTAGCCTTAGGTTCAGCCACTTTCCCATTAATTTGCTGAGCCTAAATAATAGAATAAAAGTCTCAAGGCATTAGTGAGGACAGCAAGAGACAGGGGAGAAGTTGATCCATGTTAGAACCTGACAGGGTCTGGTCTCTCCCCAGCTGGTTCACTTACTGGTCCCTGCCTCTCCTTTCCGTGCTTTTCTTCCAAGTACTTTGCATAATAAGCTGGTGGGAGGTGGGAACCAAGATCTTCCCAAGGTTTAACAGCAGACAAGAGGATTACAAAATGTGATTGTCACATCTCAGAAAAACCAAACAAACGAAAATCCTGTCTCTCCACTCAGAAGCCCTTAACAGTACTTCGACTATGATCAAAATCGAAGTTGTTCATTGCAACCTACTTGAAACAGGCTGGTTTTTGTTCAACTGGCCTGTGCCTCTCAGTAACCTGCTGGACTCTTGCTGACAATTTCTGACCACGGCAAGCAAGAGCCCCACAGGGCAGGCTATCTGTTCAGGCAGATGACGAAAGGGGCATAATACAGGGGATGGTAAAGGTGCCTGAACCCGCTGCTCTGTTGGGGCTGTGAGGGTTCCTGGTTCCTGGTTCTAGAGCTATTAAGATTTCAAGTGCTACATAAATGCCAAGTATTGTAATCCTGAGGCTAAAAAGAAGGCAATCTTTCCTTATCCTACAACTGTAAGGTCAAGGTAAATGTGACTGTTTAGAAACACTGCAGTCCTGAAGCCCCCAGGGAATTTTAATGTGTTTTATAAGCTTGTTTCCAAACCCAGCTATTAGGAAAGCAAGATATTTCTCCATAAAGCCTTTCTTTTTCTCTCTTTAGGGACAGTACTGCCTGCCTTACAGTGCTTTAACTCAATCAGAATCATCATTTTTATAAACAGACCATTCTTCATGACTTGCTTGATCAACTTGGGAAGGCAGCTTTTAAGAAGTTATAGTCGTACACAGGGAAAAAACCCCATCTTACTCCATCTGTTGCAGGCAGAGATGTAATAGAAACCATGTCCTTTCTCTGAAGGTAATGCATAAGGGAAAATACAGACATATGCACTTGTTTTCCCTTCACACTCAGCTGCAGTTATGCAATATTAGAGGGAAAGGAACAAGCTCTTTCACAATTAGATTGCAGAGCTAAACCTTTTTTTTTCATACAGATGCTTATGGTGGGAGATGCTAATATTTACCCAAGGTTTCACCTGTATCAGGAGGAGATTTCAAGCCGGTGGCTTTTGAATACTTAAGTTGAGACAAAGGGGGCCTCAAGGACAGGCAACCCAAATAACCATGGAGAGCTATGGCAGCACTGAGAGCCAGCAGGGGCTTGCTGTGAAATGAAGAGCAACTGGTTGCTCAACAGTGGATCAGCTCTGGGGAAGACAAAAACATTGGAGGTCTTAATTGCCCGCCTTTGTCTTTACATCCAAGAGGTGGCCTATGTACATCAAGGGGATTGAGATTGGGGTTATTTTTTGTCTCAACACAGGAGTGTCAAAAAGTTGATACCTGGGGCACATCTGACTCCATTGAGGGGCTGAGAGTCAGCCAGAAACCTCAGCAAACTTCTGAGTCTTACAGAACTCACTCAAAGTAATTTCAAGCACTCTCACTGGCCTCAGCAAAGCCACACTATCTCTGCCAGAAGTGAGAGCTCTCTTTCCCCTCCCCTTTTCATACATGTACTTCAAACATGTAAAATATTCAATGAAATAAAGATTTAGTGCAGAATCTGAAAGAAAAAAAAACCTTAATCTGAGTCAAAGTGGTCTCTAAGCAGAGCTGTCAAACTGGGAGTGTAGAGAGTGATCCAAAGAGGAGGGAGTTTTGACACAGCTCTTTTAGACAAAATGTGGTGCCACATGCCTCACAGAAAGCAAATATGTGTAAGAGGAAATATCTGCTTATCTGAGAATTAGTACTACCCAAACATGCCTTTTGTGGGCAGGAAAGAGAGGCAAGGTCTGCAGATCGAGCTGCTAACAGAACACCTCAGGCAGGTGTTCCTCCCTAGGAGTGGACTTTGCACCACAACATGGATCTAATTCCACCCCAGCTCACGGGAATAGAGTTTTTTGGTTCTCTCTGAAATGGATCTTAACAGCTCTCTACAGACTTTCCAGGTGGAAAACTCAGCTTCCTAATGTCACTTGAAACTTTTACAAGGTCTGAGAGATTGAGAAAAATTACACATATGTGTAATTTCTTCCCCTTTTTTAGTCTCCGCAGCTCAGACATTTGGCGAGGTAGTTAGATTATTCTCAGTTTGAAAACTATGAATAAAATGCTAAAATGAAAAAGTAGTTTTAAAAAGTTACTGGTTTTGGCTGAACTCTCACTGTGTGTCAACAGTGGATTCTCCTTTGCAGGTGCTGGTGCAAGTAAATTTTTTAATCAATAATTTCTTTTTTTCAGTGCAGTGCTATCATTGTTAACAAATGACTCTAATCAATATTCTGCATCACTTTTTGAGAAAAAGCGTTGACTGGGAGGGGCTTACAGCAGAAAGGAGCAATAAGTAGTAAAACATCTCTTTATTTCTATACACTGTCAGACAATATGAGTAAAGAGAGGAGGAGGTATTAGCAAAGGGGGGATAGAAAAGAAAGGGGTCAAACAAGCTACATTGGGTATAGCTGTTGGAAGAGACCGTATATGGTTCTCAAAGTATGAGTCAGCTATCTCAAGAGCAGAGCGCATCACTCAAATTTCAGAGACAGTACTGGGGACTTCTCTGGGAAGTTAGCGATGATACGGTGAACAAAGAGGAAATATTATTAGGCCTTTATTACAGACTGTGAAAAAGTAATGTCTGGGTAGTAGTGAATGTTGAGTCAGAATGTTATCATGGGATGTGTCTTTGACGTAATGGGGATGTAAATTAACAAGTCCATTAGGAAGAAACTTGTGAGGCAGAAAGAAGGGTCTGTGTTTCCCAGTATTGCTCAGGGTGCAACAGCCACCTGACATCAGCTTGTTCAGGCTGGCATGTTTTACGTCTCTCCTAGGCTCAGTTTACCCCAGCAGAACTAAATGACCCATTCAAGGTTGCTCAAGGAGCATATGAATGTCTAGTTATGAGTAACTGAAAGCCTCCCTATCTCTTAGGCAATTTCCTTAACTACAAAACTGTCCTTCCTGTTTGATGCCTTGTCTTAAAGCAAATCCTTGACCACAGTGGTGCTCTCTTCTGCGATGTCATCAGTCGAGCCTCCTGTTTCTCTGTTGCCAGTAAACACTTGATTGCATTTGTCACATTATGATATTTTTGCCTCCTTGGCCAAACTGTCCACATCGCTTAGCTTGCAGCAAAGTCACAACAGAACAACCTCTGCTGCCATTGCTGGTCCTGTTTCTTGCTTTCTGAGGTGCAGATGGAAATCTGACCTTCACCTTGGAGTGATTTCCCATTCATCATCAAGATGAATAGCTGTCGATCCACCCTGCGCTGCTTAAAGAGGTGCCTCGCAAGTGACTCGGTGCATACTTCCCAGCTGCACCAGCAAGACTACTCCTCTGCAGTGTTTGCATTGGGTGAATAGTGCTCATAATCTGAGACTTAACGTCAAATATTTTCTGCAAGGGAAATAAAAATGTCAACAGGAAGTGAAATGTGACCTGATTAACAGTTAGACCTCTGACTCTGCTTCATTTTTGACTGATGTGGTGTTTTACAAGGATAATAATACCACCGATTCCCCTTAATTGATGGACCCTGATGGAAATATAAATTAAGCAATTAATACAATTCTCTGAGACTCATAAAAATAAACTGTGCGGAGAGATAGTCATATTTATTTTTTGAATTACTTTAAAAACAAGTGTCATACAAAGCATTACAACATTTTTTCTAGGGAAAGCCAAGGCAAATTTGACCTCCTTAACAGCCAGAATGTGCCAGAGGAGGCAATGCAAATGATCTGCCACAGACCAGGGCAGCTTATGATAACCCAAGCTGCCTTTTGTCTGGGGAGTTCTGCAAGCCCTGATTTTCAAGTGTTTTGTTTAAAACAAAACTAACCAAAAATAATTACTGTTTAACATTTAGAGTCGCACCCGGAGGCCCCATTCAGGATCAGGAGCCCTTTGTGCTAGCTAAGAGCATGGCAAACACGGTGGGAGAAACAGACTTTGCAGTAAATGGCTCGCAGTCTGATTCCTGATGCTTTTAATGGTTTCTTCTGTGGGAGGCGGATTTAATAATGAACAGTAGACCAGTGTGACCTTGAGACATCCCAGCTTGAAACCAATGGGAGTTTTCAGGAGAAAGCAGGAATTCTGGGAAAGCAAAAATTTAGAGGATTTGCAATACCCAAGTGATATGAAACAGTATTTACAAACATTTGCTAACAGGCTGCTGTTGGATTCAATTACGTTTGCATCCCTCCATGCTTGCACTAATGAGCTTCCTGTGACCGATATTTGACTCATTTGACTTCTGTTTTCTGAGAAGACAGAGTTCATATTCAAAAGCTTTCCTCTGCCACCATGAAAGCTCAGCATTTGGGTTAATAGAACCTGGGATTCTTTTGTAACTGACCAACCTAGTGGCTTTCTGTGATGGAGTGACTACATTGGTGGACAAGGGAAGAGCTACAGATGTCATCTATTTGGACAGTCTCCCACAACATCCTTATCTCTAAACTGAGGAGATATGGATTTGATGGGTGGACTGGTTGGTGGATAAGGAATTGGTTGGATGGTCGCATCCAGAGGGTAGTGGTCAATGGCTCGATGTCCAAATGGAGACCGGTGACAGGTGGTGTCCCTCAAGGGTCCATTCTGGGACCAGTACTATTTAATATCTTCATCAATGACATAGACAATGGGATCGAGTGCACCCTTAGCAAGTTTGCAGAAGACACCAAGCTGAACGGTGCAGCTGACACGCCAGAAGGATGGGATGTCATCCAGAGGGGACCTGGACGAGCTCGAGAGGTGGGCCTGTGAGAACTTCATGAGGTTCAACAAGGCCAAGTGCAGGGTCCTGCACCTGGCCTGGGGCAACCCCTGGTATCAATCAATAAAGCCTGGTGGATGAAGGGATTGAGAGCATCTTTGCAGAGAAGGGCTTGGGGGTACTGAGGAAAGAAAAGCTTTATATGAGCTGGCAATGTGTGCTTGCAGCCCAGAAAGCCAAACGTATCCTGGGCTGCATCAAAAAAAGTGTGGCCAGCAGGTCAAGGGAGGTGATTCTGCCCCTTTTCTCCACTCTGGTGAGACCCCACTAGAAGTACTGCACCCAGCTCTGGAGCCTTCAGCACAGGAAAGGCATGCACCTGTTGGATCTGGTCCAGAGGAGGGCCACAAAAATGATCAAAGGGCTGAAACACCTCTTGTACGAGGACAGGCTGAGAGAGTTGGGTTTGTTCAGCCTGGAGAGGAATAGGCTGTGGGGAGACCTTATTGCAGCCTTTCAGTACTTAAAGGGGGCCTATAAGATTGGGACAGGCTTTTTAGCAGGGCCTGTTGCGATAGAACAAGGGGTAATGGTTTTAAACTAAAGGAGGGTAGACTAGATATAAGGTAGAACTTTTTACAGTGAGGGTTGTGAAACACTGGCACAGATTGCCCAGAGAGGTGGCAGATGCCCCATCCCTGGAAACAGGTTGGACAGGGCTCTGAGCAACGTGATCTTGTTGAAGATGTCCCTGCTTATTGCAGACAGGCTGGACTAGATGACCTCTAAAGGTCCCTTCCAACCCAAACTATTCTGTGATTCTATGTCTTCAGGTATAAAACCCCCCAACTTTTTCACCCAAAGGTACTCAGTGACTGCTGTTCTTTAATTCTCTTTGAAAAGTTGCTCCCTGATACCAGGAGCAGAAGCCACACCACAAATTACAGAAACTGAATAAAGCAGGTTTGTTGCACATGCAGTCTCCTCCCTGCCTTTGAAATATGAGCACTGAATAATTCAGAAAAGGGACTTGACTCCATTTAAAATCAAAGTGAAACAGATGCCTGTTTTCTGACTGTGATTTGAAATGTCTGCAGTAAATGTTCCTGTGAGCTGGGCATCTGGCTGCTGGTGCCAGAGGGAGAGTTATCACAGGGGTAGCCCTGCCCTGCCATTCTGCCCCTCCAAAGGTGCATGAGAGTGGGTGAAAAGGGGTGAGGGTGGAGGGTGCATACATGCACATCCAGCCATGCTGCATCTGCACTTCTGGTCAAATGGCAGGGTGGCAGGGAAGTCCTATGAGAGACACCTCAAGTGTCAGCTGTATGACAGGAACAGTTCCTGTCCTGGGAGAAGGGCGGTGCCAGGGTGCATGGTTTTGCATGCCTCCATGACAGCCCTGTGGCCTACCCTCATAGCCACGTTGGCTACACCAGTGGAAAGGCTCAGTAGTATTGACTAATCAGACAGGTTACAAGGCAGGAGGAGCAGGTAGCGCACCCAGCGTGGCCCCTGTGCATGATTGCAGAAGTACCCAGGCTGAGGGGAGCCAGCTCTTGCCATGGACCCTAGCCTGCCACAAGGAGAGGAGATGCCTTAATGGACTCAGTCATTTCTGTTTCTGGGGGAAAGGCCTGGAGCAAGAACAGGAGCTACCTAGCTGTGCTGGGGCTTGTGCATTTTGTGGCTGCTTCACAAAAGCTGAGTCAGGAAAACAGGTCTGAAGAAGCAGTGGCAGCATGTCTCCTTCTGCCTCCCTGCACTGAGGCTGTTGGGATCCTGGACTGGCCCTAGCAGTGGCATTTAGATAGCTTTCAATTATTTTTCAAAGATACTCAGCACAATATAAGTTGTTTTGATTACACAGTGTAGCCTGCGACTGCCACCATTTTTATACTCTGCATTGACATTTCCCTTTATGTTTCTCTCCTCCATCTCGCCCCTTTTTATATGGACAGAATAGAAAGTCTTACATCATGTAAGCTAAGCAGGACAACAACCCCCCTCACCTCACCATTATTCCTAACTAGCTGCTGTAACTAGTCAGACAGTCTTTGCAAACAGCCATTGGGGCAGAGGAGGAGTTTAATTGTATAAGTGTGTGAGGGTACCACTGCCAAGTGGCACTGCACTGCAGGAGTTGCTGAAAAACAATGCAATGTCCTCCATTTCTTTCCTGGGAATTGTCCTGGTTAGGTGAACAGAGCATTAGTTTTGTGATTCTGTTTCAGAGGAAACAGAAAGCAACCCCATTTATCAGAGGGAAACAACTGGGTAGTAGGGGTGTTGGGTGATTGCAGTTCTTTTCCTTCAGCCACCTGGGACTTCCTGCAGCACTCTGCATCATGGGTTAGCAAGGGCTGAGAGCATGGCTTTGCCACTACCACGGCACCTGCACCTCTGGGCACGTGCCCAGACACCCAGGCCTAGAAGTATTAGGGCTGTGATTACTTAGCAATCTGCAGGGCCTTTTATGGTGGGTACAGCATCACATCAGTAGGGCTGTACCGATCACTTTCCATTTCCAGCCCTAGCTTAGGGCCCCTGCACAGCTCCTACATTAAGGTATATTCACACAACTCCAGCCCATGTGTCTGCCTTCCTAATACGCAAATGGCATTAGTTTCTCATTACAAGGTTTGTTTAATTCCTTCAGAAGTTAGTTCTGTTACAAGGACATTCCTTTGTCATCAGTCCAGTTTCAACGGTATATTGATAAACATACAGGTAAACATACTTATACTGTAACTGGTCTTTCACAACTCTTGTACGTTGAATATTGCCCATTCATATGCAAAGTTAAGGGTGGTGAAAGATGCTGCCCTGCAGACTTTATGCTTGGGGATAGACAGGAAGGACTGGGAGAAGATCAGAGAAATAAATGCTGATTCACATATACAAGAAGCCCATTTTTCATTTTACAAAAAGTAGAAATGAAGACTGATAAGTCAAATACTTACAAATTAGGTACATAAATTATCATTGAACATCCATCCTTAAATTGGCCTTTTTGTGCATGTACATTTCTTACACGCATGCTTTAACTATAACTTACAATTTTTACTAAAGCAAAAAAAGACAACTTCCATGACCCCTCGCTCTGCCTCTGCAATTTTCCAATACAACTGATACTGAACCTACCCAAAAAGATACGATCCAAACAGGTCTCCTTTGGCAAAGTTCCAGACAAACCAAAATAGGAGGCACAGTATCAGGCCACCCTAGCGTAAGTTCTGGCTTTGCATACACACAGGCATTGCTAAGGAGGTGGTTGTGTCTAACTCATACACAAAAATAAAACACAGAAGAAAAAAATGTGCTTTTCAGGGACGTGTGTGAATGATGTTATGGGAGTGACTGAATTCACATACATTTCTGCTCTGTGAAACCTTCCCTGCTCCATCTTGATGACAAATGATAATAATTCCAAAATCCTCAGATTAATTCCAGCTCCCAGCACAAGGATAAAAGCTCTCAGTAAGAGCTCTGTTCCCAGACCACCTGGGCATGGCAGAGACTACTTTCTCAGCTTTCTGAGCGATGTCTCTACCTTGCAGCGGAGACAGCGCTGGCGGTACTGGTGCCTTGTGCACGCATAGAGGGCTGCAGTTGGCATATGTTTCATCCAAAAGGCAAGGAGACCATTGCTATCAGCTTATTACTGTGTGTGGGGCAGGGCACCTTTACTGGTCACTGTGACCTGTGGAGAGAAGAGATAGTGGGAGAGGCTGGTTTTGCTGTGTTTCTCCCCCAGCTCCCTGCTGGCTCCGGAGCAGGAGGGGTGTTAAATGGCTCTGCAGAGCACAGTCAGTCACTGTCCTTGGGATCCAACGGGAAACACAGGTTTATGCTGCTGCTCCCCGAGGTGCTCTGGGCTCTCAAGGACACTGTGTAAACGTTGATTAGACAGAGTGGCGTTGACCCAGAGATCATTAAGTGTCACAGCCATTACTGTGGGTATATTGGATTGCTGCTACTTTCTGGCTGAGAGACCATGTCTCCTACTAGACTGCGCTCTGTAGCAGCATTTTTCAGAGCAAAGCTCTTCTGCTCACCACTGCTGGTGCTGCAGTATTAAAAATGCTGTTTATAAAGTAATGCAGATGTCCTAGCTTTGAGTCCCTTAACCTCTAGGCTACAGCCTGTAGCAGGGTATTGAATACTCCCCCTCTGACACCTTTCTTTCTGGGACATATGGAAGGAGAGGTCAAAAAACTTGTTTTGTATTCAAACAAGAGATCATGGCATGGAAAAGGCTGAGAAACCCCAAGCTAGTCTTTCTGCAGGACAATTAACAGTTAAAGGAACCTGGTCCAGTTTACGGATGGACTGTCTGCAAAACCCTGTGCTGGTGGTGTGCTGCAAAGAGGCCCAGGGAGACATCCTCACTCCTCGCAGATGCTGTCCCCGCTCTGAATACTGCTAAATCATCTTGTCTGCAGTGACAGCCCCCAAGGATTATGTATCCTTCCCAAAGTATGCCACTTGGGTGGAGAACGCAGGGGGGTGGGGGGGAGCCTGAGGGTGGCAGGGCAAGGTCCTTCAAGATGAAACAGAGGAACAAAAAAACCTCAGGACAGAAGATTCTTTTCCTCCGCAGTGTAGAAAAGTAACTGAATTCAGCCTGCACCCTACCAGTGCTTGACTTTGATGCCTTGGCTCCCTCTATCTTGACAGGCAGGTCTGAAAAGCTGGGGACTGAATCCCCCATGGTCTTGAACTACACACCTGAATAGCTGTCGCAGTTGTGTAGGATGTCTGAACACAGTTTAGACATTCCCTGCTGTACTGGTTTTACCTGAGATAGAGTTAAACTTCTTCATAGTATGTATAGCACTGTGTTTTGGGTTTGTGATGAACACAGTGTTGATAACACAAGGATGTTTTAGCTATTGCTGAGCAGTGCTTGCACAGCCTAAAGGCCGTTTCTGCTCCTCACCCCACCAGCAAGCAGGCTGGGGGTGCACAAGGAGTTGGTAGGGAACACAGCCGGGACAGCTGACCCCCTCTGACCAACGGGATAACCCACACCATATGAGTCATGCTCATCTTATAATTCTGGGGGAAGAAGAAGGAAGGGGGGGATGTCTGGAATGATGGCGTTTGTCTTCTCAAGTACCCATTATGCATGATGGAGTCCTGCTTTCCTGGAGATGGCTGAACACCTGCCTGCCCATGGGAAGCATTGAATGAATTCCTTCTTTTGCTTTGCTTGCACATGCAGCTTTTGCTTTACTTATTAAACTATCCTTTTCTCAACCCACAAATTTTCTCACTTTTACCCTTCTGATTCTCTCCCTAACCAGCTTGGGGGTGGGGATGAGCAAGTGGCTGAGTGGGACTGAGCTGCCCACCAGGGTTAAACCACAACACCAGCATTTTAACTGTAGGCCCCATCTATGTTTACTTGAAGCCATCAATCTGTTGATCTGGGTCGCCTCGGGATCAGGCCCTTTCGTTCTCCTTCGGTGTCTACAATTTCAGCAGTGGGGACAGCCTGTGGTATGTGCCTCTCTCACTAGCTGTGGAGAAGCCACAGAGATTTGCAGGAAGACAAAGAAACAGGTTTCCCAATTGCTGTGTCCTTTTGTCTCAGGTTTTGTGGTGCATAAAGCAGCTTGAAAAGAGATATTTTGTGAAGACCCTTCTATTGAGATTTTGGACTAACCTTGTTACCCTGAATTACAGTTCCTTTGGAATGTGGGACTGAATGTTAGCTCTCTAGCATAGAAGAGGTTTTATTCTATGGAATTAACATTTCCTAACTATTCCAGCACTGTCCAGAGGACAACCCCTTTTGCATAAATATGACTCACTTTTCCTAGCCGTGCTAGTAGACATTCCTGACCTGCAAATATTTCTCTTCTTCAGAAAGTCTGCGTTTGCTTGATCATGACTTTTTTTTTTTGCATTTGGCTAGGGCAAAAGCCAATGAAAGAAAACCCACTTCTAGAAAAATCACTGGGGTGGTTTTGTAATGGGGTATGTGAGAAGTTTAGTTATGATCTATTGGTAATGGTGAGTATGTGCGTAACTGTATTCTAGAAGGTTAACATAGACAGCGTATAGTGTGTCTTTCTTCAGCAGAAAGCAGCAAATCCCAGTGGCCTTACTTGCCCTCCTAAATAATAAATCATTTTTATGAATTATTTCAGGAGAAGCTACCTGCCCTGCTGAAGTTATTCAGGTGCTGTTGTCAAGAACAGCTTTGGTGTCAGGGGCTGAGGACGTGATGGCTGGAACATCACTGCTTGTGATATTTAGTCAGGCAGGTCACAAGCAAATCAGGGTTTTTTCTTTATTATGATTTTTTTCTTTATTAGGATTGGGGGAACACAATAACAACTTTGGGGCATTTTTAAATTAAACAACAAGGGTGAAATAGAAAACCAAACTGAATGTAAGTGATTGATGCTGCTTATTCACTCGTATGTTGCCAGGGAGCTCCAACAAGAGCAGGGAACAACCAATAGCAGGCAATGGGGGTGGAGGAGGCCTTTTTAATTATATCACATAATTTTTCAAAATAATATTATTTTATATCTCACAGGATCTTAAATAAACATCTTGGAAACACATCACGTTGTATTTTTGCATGTGGATTGCCTGCTCAGCTACGGTTAACCACTGACTTCCCATTTAAGTTCCTGTTTAGGTAGGCTGCTGTTGGAACACAATAGTCTAGAAGATAGGAAATTGGAGAAGACCTGCAAGAATGAGTTCAACATCTGAAGGATCCTGCACTTAAGGCTGTCAGAAAACCCCTCCTCCGCAGCATGCAGGCAGCAGGATGAGCCAAGCAGTGGCCAACGCAAAGGGCCGTCCGCAGGCAGGACAAGTCAGTTCTGTCACCGCAGAGATGTCCCCTCCCTGGGGAATGGGAAGGGCCACACTGCGTGGGGGCAGACCAGGCAGAGGTGGAGAATGACCAGGTGAGATCTGTGGGTAGCACACAAAAGCTACACTGGTTGTGCTGGAAACTTTTTTTCCATCTGTTCCTGAGAAGGTGGAGCAGCTGTGAAACACAAAAAGCAGAGAGATCCTCTCATTCATCAGTGTGCCAAGTTAGCTTGGGTGTTTGCTGTTCCTATGGTGCTTCACTGCAGCTGCAGTGGTCTCAAGAAAGATGCAAGAAGGGAAGTCCTTTCCCCTGGCCCTACCTGGGCTGGAACTTGCCTGCTGTTTTACATGATGTATTCTCCAGATTGTGCACTGTGATACAATCCTCACTGTGACAGGCGCTGTTCAGTCCAATGTACATTAAGCCCTCCTGCTGCTTAGGCATCTTTTCACATTAATATGGGCACCTGAGGACAAGTTTCAGTACCTCCAGGGTAGCTTCCCTCTCAGGCACAGGAGGCATTTGTTTAGGCAGTGGTTGCACTGGCAGGATGCAGCCCTATGAAAGCAGGCTACGTGCAATGGAAAGCTGTGGGAAACAAAGTAATAGTTCTTAAGGAAGATCTTGAGAGTTAAATTATGCAATTAAGATTCTGTTCTGGAGTGATGTGAATAATTCACATGAGCATGCTAGGGTATGCCACAGAACATCCCAAGTTCTTCCCTTTGCAGTGGTCCAAACTGGGTGCCTGCCCAGACAATGTCATTGCTTACCAGCAGCCCAGGTTTCCCTTGTGTTCAGAACCTGGGACTGTGGAAAGAAGGTGGTGGGGAGGTGTGAGGTCTGAATGTGATGGAGCAAATCTGGAGCTAGGAACTGGGAACTGCTGACCAATTTGGTAATACAGGCACAGTTTAGAAACTGGGGCTTCCTGCAGTTACGTCAGTATCGGCTTGTACTAAAACAATCAAGACGGTGCGGATCCACAGAAAACCTTACAGAAAAGATTGAACACAACTTGTTCCACGACAACTGTCTGCACCTACAGAAGACCCCACACATCTCAGAGAAGTATTCAGTACAAGACCTGTGGCTGCCAAGGAACCACAGTGACACTAATTCACAAATGAACTTTAGCAGAAGGTGGCGGTGGGCATAGTTTTATTGCCCTCTCCTGTCCAACAAAATATCTGCTGTGGGAGGCTCGGTTACTGCTACCTCCACCAAGTGACCTGCATGACACTTATCACTCAATGTGGCTTATGGGGTACCACCACAAGGTAGACAGGAGGAAGCACACCTCATGGATCTGCCTAAGGAACACTCTGTTTAGGGACCAAAATGATTTTCACCCAGCCCTAGATCCAAAGCCTGAAGATATCTGTAATAAGAAGAGAACAGCTGGGGTCCCAGCTCTTTTTTACTCCTTTCCTCTACTTGTTTGTGAAAGAGAGATGCACCTTTCTTCTCACAGTTAAAGCCAGGTGCCTTCTTTCCCCTCAGTTTCCTTCAGCACATTCCCAAAAGAATTAGAGGAGGGAAAAACATCTTTTCCTGTATGGCACGTTGACACAATGCCAAGATACTGCTAGGGCCAGAAAGAATTGCAGAAATCAGCTTGATATGTAAGACCTGAGACCTTCATGGCTTCAGATTTCCAAGTCTCCAAGTCAGAAGGCCTGACATCATATCAAACTCTACTAACAGATGATTTAAAAAGCAAAAAGCCATACAGGTCTGATGAGAAAGATGTACATTTCACCCCAGGCCACTAGAGAAAAGATAAATAAATGGGTGGAGTGACAAAGATTACAATGGAGGCTGACTGGCAAAGTTAGGGAGAGAAGTCCCCACATTTCCTATGTGGTTTTATGTCCGTAGAGTCTGCTTTTGCAATGATTAATATAACAAACAAGGGACTCACAAAAAGGCTCCTAATGCTCACTGATCAGAAGTATAATGACGTGTAAGCTGCAGCTGTTCCAGTGGATTTCTGAACAGCAGGCTCTTGTTGAATGAGCCCCATGATTATTTATCTCCATCGTGGGCTCTTTATTCCAAGGTATTTGTTGTCTTCCCTGCATTTTGACCGTCTGTCCTTATGCACAGAAAGCTCCGATAATGGATTTTTTTTTATTAGCCTCCTCTTCCTCCTCCTTCTACAAACACAATGCGTCCCCGAATCACTGTGTTATGAAAGGGAAGGCGCTGCCAGAGTTTTAACAAGGGCCTCCCACAGCATTCTCCCCCATTAGCCTCATAAACACAGGGCAGTGCTGGAGCACGTGCTGCAGAGAGAAGGGTCAGGAGACTATTTATTCTCCCCATTTAAACAAAAATGCTTTCTCGTGAGCAAGGAGAGAAGCAAACAAATAAATTAAGCTGTGCCTTGATGGAAGCATTTATACTGTGTCCTTGGGAAATGTACCGAGTGTGGGGATAGTGCAGGCCAGTGTTTAACTTGGCTGATTTGAAATGGTTTGTGTGTAAGTGGAGACCTTGCAGGGGCACTGAGTGCATTCTGCCGCTCGATTCTTTTTTTTCTTTTTTAATATCTTGTGTCTGGTGCAATCTGCTCTGTTTCAAGGTAAAGTGCTCGTTCTTTGGAGTCACTTTGTGACAGCACTGTGAGCTAGAGTCACAAGCCTGGGCCTTGGAGGGAGAAGACCAGAGCTCTAACTGTGGCTGCTGCAGACCTGCTACCTGATGCTGAGGGAACGCGGTTTTCCCGTTTGCCAGATAAGGATAATGTTTGTGCACCCACCTCACACCTAATGTATTAGTGCTTGAAATGGCAAATATGTTTACTATTTTCTTGAGACCCACTGTAGGCAGGCATGGCAGACCACAGTCTTATCAAACAGGAGACAAAACTCTAAGCCAGTGGCTCCTGGCCGCGTCCCCAGCCCTTTGGTTTATCGCTGCTGTGAACCTGCACACTTAGTCCAGTTGGAGGCTGGAAGTTATACTCAGAAATTCATTGGCTCAAAGCAGAACATTGTTAAAGGAAAAGCTTTCTGGATTTGGACAGTGTGAACTGGCATAGCACTCCTGATGTCAGCAGGGTTATGCTGACTTACATCCAGCAGTGATATGGCTCTAAATGTCCGTATTTATCAATATTTTAATATGAAAAGACATGTTTCTATTATCGTATTTCATTTTCAGCCGGTTCTTTTTCTCCCTTTTTTCCCCTGAGATGACATCATTGGAAACCTGTTAATAACCCCTCTCTCCCTGTCACTCACTGGACCAACATGCATTTTCTCTCCATATGATTCTATTGGAGCTGTAAACTAAAAAGGCACTTTGATTATCATTTTTATGCAAGATCAGCAGAAAAAGCATGCCTGCTCTTTTTAAGAGTTTTAAACATTATTTTACATTTTTTTTCTGAAGATGTAAACACAGAAATAAAACGGCTGACTCTTTGATGTGTTCCTGCCCTCCTTCCCCACCATACCTTCTCCCTGGAAACCAGCATTACATGGGCTGTACAGAGGAGGGCACCGAGCCTGTGCATTCCTTGAGTGGTTTGGCTCCACTTTAAAGTAGGTGATGAGTGGCAATAAAACAAAACCCAACGTACAAATGAAGTATCCAAACCAGTATCAGTGTGGGCACGGGCTCCTCCAGTCAGGCAACTTTGGATGAATGAAACATGCTATTAAAAAAGGAGGGCAGCCTGAAATCAAAGTCTTGCTGTGGCAGAAGTCACAGCAGCATGCCATAACCCCTGGTCTCCCAGTGCTGGAGGCACAGCCACGAGGCTGTGTTCCTTCACAGGCTCTCTGAGATGTGAAGCACAGGCAGCAGGGCAGGCATGTTTGGGGTTTTGTTGACATATCCAGGCAGCCGCTTACTCAGAGAGCCAGGTGGCTGGGACTGTGACAAGATGCAACAGCTGAATGGACCAGGCAAACGGGGGCAGCAGCAGGCCTAAAGGGCAGTAGACAAGCCTAAACTCGCAGACTGGGCGGCAGCTTTGGCTCACCAGCTGCCCCTACCCGCAGGGCGGGAAGGTTGTATCACATTCAAGGAGGGGTCAGTAGAGGTTGTGGTTGGGTATGGGGACCTTGGAGAGGATAGGCATGACTTGTGCAATGCAGCAGGAGACCTCTGCCGTTCATTCTTCACTTCAAGTACTTCAGTGGATTCATCAATGACTGTGCAGCTCTTGCGGTCCACAGACACTAAGGTTTCCTTTAACCCTAGGTTTTGCTTGTTCTGGATCTCCTACAAGAATCTCTTCTTAAGAGACACTGAGCACTTGCTCATCATCGTGGCTGCACTGGCCCTGGCCATGCTCTTGCGACATACCAGGCTGAGCCTGAGAAGAATACAAGGCTTGCAGGGAGTCAGGGATGAAGAAAGCACTGCAGTCAGTGCCTCGATTCTTTGTCTGGGGGATGAGCCTGCCAGGGAGGTAGTCAGAGCTGGCTGAGCTGTAGCCACTGAAATGTAAGGGCTTTTATGGACCTGCAGGATGGAGGCAGCAGGGAAGTCAGACTCTTGTGCAACTGTATTGATTGCATCAGGGCTAAATTTGGTCCTTTAAGTGCTGAGAATGCATTGTGATTATTTTAGACACTGTTTCTTTTCTTGGTGTGAATGGTTGCGTATATTAATACTCATAGGAACTGGACAAAATTACTTGCCCACACCTTTTTATAATATCTAGAGTTTGAAAAAAGCACGGGGCGCTTTTATCCAGTCTGTAACATTTTTGTCTCACACAGCTGATGGGATATCTGCTCTACATCCATCCATTTTCTGCTTAAAAGGTCATGTTTAATTTTCTAGATGAGCCCACCCCACCCCCCCAGGTGCTCAACTCTAGACAACGTCTTTTCCATGGCAAGACATCAGTGCATTTTTCCTTCACTACTATGCTGAAAGGGTGCTCATGCTTACAAGGTTTGTGTGCAGTCAGGGAGAAAAAACATCTGCCACCAGTGACTTCCTAGACATGGTATATTTACAAACCTTGTTAGTTGCCATGAATATGTCATGCCTGGTTGATGCCGTTATGGGCAAAGTAAAATTCTATAAAGGGTATTCTCTTTTCTGCTCCCCTAAGGGAGAAGGCCTCATTTTGTAAAGGTAGCACATAGGCGTGAGAGCCCCAGGGGATGGGGAAGAACCTCCTTTAATTCACTTAAAACTAAAACCAACTGGCCATTTTTAAAAGTCCTGTCACAGGCAGGTAACTGCAGTTTCTCTCCTGAGTCCCACAGCAGCATGGGACCTGACACACGCCAGTTTTGGTCTATGCTTCTGCCTAACAAAATGTGGTGCCAGAGGAATGGTATAAAGTATTTTCTATGGTAGAGCTGTGCACCAGTTATTCTTCACCCGTAGAAGTGGTTACCTGATGTCACCGTTGCTGTTAGCTTTCCCTACCCCAGAGGATGCCCTCCCCAGTGTTATCTTCCGAGGCTCAGTCACTGTGAGAGGCTCTGAGGGGTGCATCTGTACTGTTTCAAAACCCCAAATACCAGCTCATGATAGACAAGGAAGGTGCGTGTCTCTTGTAAGTATTCTTACGACTTCTGAAAAGGCATGTCTTTTTCAAACAGCTTCCTTTCAATGGGATCCATTTTAATGAGATCATCTTTCTCTACTGTTCCTAGGAACAATTTTCTTAATTTCCTTTAGCCTACTAATACCTCCCAACAACATCTTTCTCTTATCATTTGGGTTACACATTGCAGTCCGAAACTCTTTTCCTCTCGTAGCTTGGTTCTTAGGACATCACAGAGAAGTGGCTGAGCCTCAGGGTCTCTGCAAGGCTGCTTATTCTGTAATGAGGCAGTAGATAACCATTAGAAGTTCATGTAAGCAATAGTTAAACCTTCTGTAATAAGTCTGACTCAGTCTAAGCAAAACAGACACTCTGAACACAATGAACATCCATATGTCAGTAGTCAGAGGGCTGGAATCCCTTTTCCAAGCCAGCACCTATTTCTGTAACAAGACCTTTTATTAGTCCTGATTCAATTTTCTCAGCATTTAGCTGAAGAATTTGGGAATGCTCACAATTTCTTGCATTGGCCAAATAATCCTCCCAACAAGACCCAAACAGTGAAATCTGGGATTCACCCAGATAGAAAGCTAATTAAAGACTCGCTTCATAGCTTTTTGTTGAGCTTTAAAATCTGAACATAATGAAACAAGTACATCTGACTGTTCCTCTAGTATCTTTTCATAAACAACTGCCTCCCACTTCAAAAAAAAACAACTCTATTGCTGCCTCCCTGCTTTTACAATGTAACAGTAACAGAAAGCGACTTGTAGAGAATACTGTCATGTCCGGAAAGGTTTCAAAATCTTCTCCCGCCTAGAACAGAAAGCAGAGAGAGGCAGAGTAGCAGACCATTGCCTTCAGCTTTCCTACAGGAGCACTTTACTGGTGTTGGCTCGCATTTTTTCCCCCTTGAACTATGGAGCAAATCTTTGCGTGCCCTCTTGGATGCGTAAGTTGCTTTTTGTTTGGCACACCACCTGAATGTCAATGGGCGCAGTTACGGTGCTTTACAATGCATGGTACTTTTGGGTGCATCTGCACACAGGTACACAGTTATCCTCTCAGCTGTGTTGCAGTTTGTCTCTGAACTTGCATTCCTTTTTCCTCTCACGCTTGAACTCTCAGTCAGGTTTGCAAATACTGCCGCTTGCCAGCTAAAGAGTGCTGGGTCAGAGACTGCTGCATGTAGGCTCCCACCCTACCTGCAGTGTGCAGCACTCTGCAACAGACACGGCAGGCTGAACAAATGCACTTTCCTATCCCATTTGCCTTTTAAAGGCATACTACGGAGCTGGTAGCTACTGCTCAAAGAAAAGCAAATGTAGGAAAATAGGAGCGCATCATGGGCCCAGTCAGTCCTGCACCGTAATGAGCACACTCAGTAATTCCATGTTGCCGAGATCCAGCTCCCAGGTCCTTGCACAATTTAGCATCAGAGCTGAAATGCCTCACTTAAATAAAAAGCGGTTTTCAGGGTTTGTAAGCGAGGAAAGCTCCAGGTTTGGGAAACACGGAAGTGCAAACTGCCAAAGGTCTATGGTATGGCAAACAAAGGGCACAGAGCCAGAGCAGAGGTAAAGGATGTGATTACAACAGCAGTACCAGCAGGTGAAAGGCTGTGGTACAAGCAGGGACAGAGTGCACCTCAGTGCAGTTCGATTGGAAAGGACGCTACCAGACAGAGACTGAGAGGCTGGAAAGAGGCTGCTGGTGGCCAGAAGACAAGATAAATCTGGAAGTGGCATGAACCAGTCTGTTATCTGGCTGAAGCAGTCAGGCAGCACTCGCTGACAGACAAATTCAGGAAGCAATGACATTAAATAGATGTAAACAAGCTGTCTCAGCACTAAAATTTTGTTACTAACCAATTAAATTTCATCTTCAACTCTTAGCTGGCGGCCCTGGCTCACAGCCCCTTCGCTCTTATTGTTTCACAAAGATAAAACATGTTGTATGCTATTTCCATCAAAATCGGGAGATGGATGGAAGGCCCTTCCCTTCTCTAATGAGGCTGAAAGACTCCTTACCCTACGTATCAGAGAAGCCTGTCACATTTACATTAATTGATGCTGAGAGTTTTAGGGTTGTTCAGAAAGTGTTCAGGGCTGAAGGAGGAATGGGAGGCCCGTGAAAACGTGTGGTTAAAGTGGATCAGCCTGTGCATTAGTGAGGCCTGCAATTTCCAAATCCAGTGTTCCTTCCTAAGTTTTAGCATTCATGCCACACCAAACAGTGCTGTGTGGGGAGCCAGAGGCCCTTTGGCCAGCTGCTGTTTCATCCTCCAAGCACGCTATTTTGTCCACACAAGAGTTTTTGTAACTGTAAATGACAGCACTGCTTTTAATTCTTACATTTCAGCGCTTACCTTTTCAATCCTTTCAGTGTTCTTGGAGCTAATGATTTCAGCACAATTTTTATTCTGCGTCACCCTCACCATTTACTGAAATGGATCTGTCCCGGGGACAGTTTCTTTTTTTTATAGCAGCTTTTACTTCTGGATGGAGCTCTTCATTTCCAGGCATGGTCTGTTGTGTAACGACCAACAGTAAAGTTGAGAGAGAGAGAAAAAAAGTAAGTCATGATTTAGAGAAAGCAGAAACTTCGGAAACAGCGCAAAGCTTAAGCTGTTAGTCTCAGTGGGCCAAATGCTGGCGGTCTTTATGAACAACAAACATCTGTAAACATGGAGTGATTCCTGGCCAGGACTGAGCTCAGTGTGACCTGCATTCCCCCAGATACCTCCTGCACCCTGCAAAATGTTGCCTTTGAAATGCAGCCATGAGCCCTGCTATATACCAGTGAGCTTCTCCTTCTTGACAGCAAATGCTTTTAAAGCCAGACCTTAAAAAGAGCATTCCCTGGTCATTAGGGTGCATGGTCGCTCTCCCACTGCCCTACCCCTGCAACAGCATTTACTGTGTAGCAGGCAAAGAAAGATGAGGTCGGGGGGGGATTCATCATACTAACATTAATCACAAGCAATAAAGCTGCCCAGAGGCTGGGCACCAGGCCCTTAGTTAACAGTGGCCACAGCCCTTGGGGGAGCAGGAGGGCAGCCTGCCCCTCAGCCTCCGGTGGTGGCTGCCCCGGAGGGCCGTGGCCAAGCCCCACGCTTGCCGAAAGGTTGGTGAGAGCGAGGAGGGCAAACAGGCGGCCATGGCTTTTCCATAGCGGGGGCTGTTTGTGACAGCGGCCGGCCACCTGCGGCGACCACCTCTGCCCATGAGTGCCCTGCGTCCCCCGAGCGAGGCGGTTGCTTTCCCTGCCGTGGTGGTGGGGTGCCTGAGGTGGCGACCGCAGGGTAGCCCTGCCTTTTGGACGTGGGTTGTTGCTGTGCGCTTCCCCAGAAATGAATTCACCTTGGCCATTCATCATCACCACAGGCAATCTAATTACAGCCCTGTCTGAAAAGGAGAGGCTCATTTATAATAGAGACTTTGTTATGAAAGTGTAATACCTCGAACTACATTTTTGCAACATTTTTTAAAGGAAAATTAATTAATTGTCTGGTGCATTTTAAAATAACCAGCCTCCTGAGGTTGGCGCAGCGGCACCTCCCAGCGTATTCCCTCCCCACCCAGATCGCCTGCTGTGTGACAGTGAAATGCTAAAATTCTTTTGGCGGAGAAATAGTCTCAGAGGCTGTTGTTTATTTTCTACAGCAGAGGAATATCTCAGAATGCAGCCTGCACCTCTGCCCTGTGGGACTGTCTCTAATTGCACGTGGTACACTGCAGAAGCATTCACAATGCACAATTCAGAAAACAGAATTAAACGGGGTGGGGGGGAGGAGGGGGAAGCACCCTCATCTAGCATGCACCCAGCTTGGTCTTTAAAAGAGGCAAATGTAAGAATACGCTTCTCTGAGAAGCACAAAAATGGATAGTGGAATAAGGCAGCTAATCTCCTACTGACATGCATGCAGCACAACCTCCACTGAATCGGCATGAGAGCTGAGAATCTGGGCCGGAACGCTTGCATCCCACCAGCCTTTCTCACACCCGTTCGCGTTCCTTTGTGTGAGCAGTCTCGGTGGTGGGACAGTTCGGGTGGGTGCTGCTCGGGACTCGTTTCAGACAGAAGTGGGGCCAACTGCAAAATGGCACAAGGCAGAGAAAAGGCACGTGTCCCTGTCGCTGCCGAGGATGCGTTAGAGAATGCATGGCATGCACCGCAGCACTGAAAAGCCTCAAGCAGGCTGCAGCACCTCCTAATGTGAGGCGGGTTCTTTTCTGAGCTGCTGTACTTGCTCAGGACAGACCATCTCAGGTCACTCCCAAAAAAATGTGAAAGCATTGGATGGATGGCCTTAACCCCTCTCCTTTTTTGTTATCTCCAGGCCTTGCTTGATAGTCCTATCTCTTCTAACCACTTTTTCATGGGGAGAAGCCAAGTATTAGATGAGGCTTTGATGCAAAGGAGCAATCACAAAAACGAAAAGTCAGATGAAAGAGGAAAAATACATAGTGTCATGTGGGATGACACATCTTCCAGAAATTCAGGAAGGGATCAGCTGTGTTTGGAAGTGAACCGTAGAAAGTAGGATGTGGAAGAAAGAAATACTGGGAAGAAAGAGAGTGGGATGTGCAAGAAGATACTGGGGGAATGGTTTGCCATTTTCCCTGTGCAGGAGAGGAGAAATGGACATCCAAGGTTCTTAAAACCACAGCAGGTAAGAAGGGAAAAAGATTTTCTGAGGGAAAGGCTAAGGATGGGGCAGGACAGGACCAGTTCTGAAATATTGCTTACTGGCTTTTTCCTGTTGGTGGAGTGCTACAAAAGAGGTGGAGCCAGAATAGGGACCATTAGGAACAGGACCTCCCAGAGACAGAAAATTTTGGATGCTTTTGCCAGCTGAAGTCTTCCTTTAAGTAGGGTGCTGTATAAGTATCTGCTGTGTTAAGGCTGTACACGTCTTACACAGTGGCACTTCTCACTACACCATGAGTTCTCTCTTACCCTCATGCTCTCTCAGGTAATGCTTTTAAAGCTAATCTGCTCTTTGGACTTGGACAGAGGCCCTTGTTCTCGTTGCATGGAGGAACAAATCACAAGGCACGTAAGATACTACCCCATGGTCAGTGAGAACAACAGGTTTTGTCAGTGTTTTGCCACGTGCTGCTCTAAATTCTGTCCAATGCCAAACATAGACAGACAGTCTCTGCGCAGAGCAGCCTGTCCTCCTAGGTGCATGGACAGGTTCTGGCAACCACAGGTTTTTCTCTTCCCAAGCTCCACACTAACCAGCACAAGCCAGCCAGGGCTGGAAGCAGTGTAACCACATTAGCGTGATGCTGGGTCTGAGCTCACAAACCAGGTCAGCATTTATCTCGACAGGTCTGCCTTGAGTATACCTTGCACCCACAGGCTCAGTTCAATTAAAAGACAGGAAGGTGTCATTTCAGGCTGGAGACCTACACCCCTATGAGCACAGGGAATAAATGCACAACTGGGAATGGGTGGAGAACAAGGAGGACTGCAATGAAGAGATTAGACTGGCTGCCCAGCTAAGGCATGCTTTCATCTCTGCAGGATTTTTTTACTTGACTGCTAATGGTTCTTACTTCACAGGGTTTTCATTACACATTCTTGTCTGTATTTTTGCAGTACTAACTGTGGAATGCTGCATGCTTTAACCCGTAGTTTTGCGATTTTTTGATGCTGAGCTACATGTCTGGTCTAATTAGGTATTCATAAAGTAATAGAAGCTCATTTCTTATACATATTATGCAGAACTTTGCATGTTTTCCTGTGTTTTCTTTTATTGCTTTTGTAGTGTTTAAAGCAGAACATGATTCGTTTGAAAGAGGAAAAAGAAAGATTTTGATAACAGGGCCCTGCACAAGCAGAAAAAAACGCAAAATGTAGTCTTCATAAAACTGAAGGCCAGCCCAGAGCTCAAGACCTCTAGACTTTTTGCTAGGTCTGGTGAAAAATGTTATGGAGGTCCACTAGCTTCCACCAGGCTTATGGGTTAATTTTATACAGGTCATTTCAGCAGGAACCTGTGCACTTGCTCCACTGCAGCTCCAGATCTGCTAAACCCACCAGGTGCTGTGTTACTGTCTGCTTGCATGGCAACAGTGGGAGCTGCTCTGCAATAGACCCCAAGAAATGCGGGATTTCCTTCAGCAATATAGGGAACATCATATATTTGGGGTCTTACCAAAATTTGGACAGAATGTATTAACTTATTTAATTTATTAATCTAGAGCATAGTCTGCTCTCTGTATATCCCTGGGTGGATCTGAACAATTAAGTTACGCCACTCATGGTGTTCTCTTTCTGCTTGCCATTCATTCAGAGTTAACACTACAGAAATGTCAGCACTTCAGCAGTAGGTATCTCTGATGTCTGGTGGAAATCAGAAGGCTAGCTGCTATGACTTTACACATCCTGCTGCATATCCCCAGTTTTGGCCACCTTAATACCTTCATGTGCATGTTTTCACTCTTGCCATGTGGGTTATGTCAGTATTTTAATGGCTCAGCCTTTGGACTTGATTTCAATCTCATGTTTTCTGGTATCCATTGACAGTGTCTTCAATGAAGTAATAAACCTGCAATAATACAAATGTGGTATGAACAAGAGGAAAGTCAATCCTACAATTTTTAAAGGGAAAAAAGTATGCCAGAACTTGACAAAAGCTTGAAGTCAATGCAGAAACTTACTGTTGTCAGGATTTATTTGATCAATTTGGTTCCTTTCAAGGGAAATCCACAGACAAACACAAGCGCGCATGCACAAAACGGTTATGTTAATGGGCTTGTGTAATAAAAAATTGATTCATTTGAAAAAAATTTAATGTTACTGACTGTTACTGTATAACACGTAATACAGCCTAAAGCTATATGCTATGTAAAATGAAAGGGCATGCCAGAAATAGTTTGAAAAAGTATATGCTATGCATTGCATTGTTTATTGTTGGGGTTTTCTGAGATAGACAAAGGATACTATGTCGAAATGCATTGTTCTGTACAAAGGTGATTTTACAAGCATTTATATAAAAATGATAGATTTTACAAATCTATCTGCCGGTCAAATCCTGCGCTCGTTTACACTGAGTATTCAAGTAAGCAATTTCACATGGTACATGTTAAAGCAAAATTTAGTGCTGTATGTATTGTACACCTGGAAAGAAGGAAAATGGAGAAGCACAGAGCTCTTTCAATTTAGATTTTTAGATTGTGTGATACATGCCTTTCTTCTTAAAACCACCATGAGAAAGCTTGGCAACTATTATTAAAGCAACCCTGATCTCCAGACCTGTTTCAGCTTGCAATCCTTCTCTGCCCAGCAGGCCCCTCTCACCCTGTATGCCAAGAAGCCCAAAGATTAACTATCACCTGGAACCTTGCTAGTGTTGTCAGGTGCATTTTTATGCCAAACTTTGCAATATGTGTGGTGCTTCTTAATGTTCCAGCTTCTGGATTCATGTGCTTCCTTCAGCTTTAATGTAAAGGCTCGCAGGGCAAAGCTTGGATATGTAGCTTCAAGGATCCTAATGAGCTCAGAAAGTCGGGGGACCTCCTTGTCACCTCTCCAGTGCAGCAAGTTTGATGGTAAATCCCAGAAACTGTGCCTGTGCTCTCATTCTCTCACATCACTGGGCAGAGCACCCATCAGCTTCTTAGATGCCATCAAGGCATGATGGGTGCTACTGGGCATGCTCTGCTTGATGTCCCCTCCACCCAGTTTTCTCTCAATGCGTGTCTGGTCCCATGATCCTCACATGCCTTCCCTTTATTTCATTGTTGTCCCCCATAGTCAGTTCTTTTTCTCCTTTTCTTTCTTTTTCCTCTAGCCCTTTCCCATCCTGGGGAACTTTGAGGTTTTGTAAGGGCCAGCCTGGTCCTAAAAGCAGAACTGCAAAAATGAATAGCTGGCTTTCAACGATAGAAGTCACATCTGTGCCAGCAATCAGTGAAGCTGCACAACTTAGTGCCCGCTTAGTGCTCCTACTGTCTTGTGCTTCATAGCACAGCCAGGTGGGTGGGTGGAGAAGACAGGGAAAAATTTCTTCTTCACAGGTGTTCTTAAGGTGCTGAGTTGTCCCTGAACACTTTCCCTTGGGCTTCCCCCCATGACTGATTTGGGGTTCTACCTCTCTCTTGTCATTGCAGCTGGAATTTTCCTTCCAGGATATGTAAGACTGCCCTGCGGCTCTGTGTACTGCAGACTGACAGGTGCCAGGACAATAAAAGGCCTCTGTAGGCCAGAAGAGCCTGCATGTTTCAAGCCAGAGGAACTTCATAATGTTCAGTGGAAGAAGCAGAAACATGGTTTTGAGTCACCCAGAGAAGTCAAGCTCCACTTCCTTTTTAACGCGGTTCTGCTTCAGGGCGCATTCATTTTTACATGAACTTCCAAGAAATTAGACTGTGCTTTAAAATTTCAGAGTTACAGCAGGCTTTAGCTCTAGAGCCTCCAAGAGGCTGCATAATCTGTATGAACCCTTTCATCCATCACAGAGATGACACATCAGGTGTTTGGAAGCACAGAATGATGCTACACAACAGTTGGGGAGAGGCAGTGAAAAATGTCATGTTCTATGGAAGCTGTAAGAAGGAATTAGATAGACTGAAAGCATTCACTCAGTGGGGACTTGGCTGGGACACATGCATGCTTTTTGAAAAATGCAGCAGTATCTTCCATCAGCAGAAGCAGTTAGAGCTCTAGAAATGTGCCTCCTCCAGATGGTAAGGAGACTAGCACTCCTTTCCCATACGCTGAAGAGAACGCTGCCCACTGAATACTTCTCATGGGCCCTGACCATTCAGTATTGGTCCCCAATCTAGCCTTTACAAAGCCCAAAATTTTTCGGGTGGTTCTTGGGGGGAGTGTGCGCTTTCACTGAGCTGTACCTGGTCTGCTTGCGGCCTGAAGCATCGTGCATCTTCCTTTGTTTATTTGCAGATGATCTTTGATTTTTCATCTTTATTGATGTGGGTAGTCAAGTAGTGGAAATCATGTCATAGGAGTTCCTATAGCTACTCACTAGAGGAAAGAGACAGAGAACAGCACATTTCCTCTAACAGCAAAAGAGACAGAACATGGAGGCATTCAGGGGAACTGAGTGTGGAACCAGTGTATCACTGAGAGACCGGACAGGAGTGCCAGAATAAAAAATAATCACCTGCTTTAGTTTTAACTGCCTCAGTTGAATTATTTCATTAGAAATATGAGATCTATCATAATCCATAGGTAGGCTGATGACTTCAATTGTATGAGATTCTTCTCTGAACTGAAAAAGATGAGCACGGAATAGCCAGTGCAATTTTTGCTCCAGAAGCAGGCTAGAAATTCAAGGGAAGGAAAAGTTCCTGGGGAAGTGCACAGGTGCAGAAGACCAAGATTTGCCTCACGCGGCACTGTTATGGGAAGCTTTTCAGTAAAACAGATTGAAAAAAAAAAAAAAAAGAATTAGTGGAGTGGTCTTCTCTTGGTAAAAGTGTTTTGTCAAAATGTAATTATTTTGGGGAAATGTGACAAAATTTAAGATGCGAAAATGAGAGAGAATTATTTTTTGACTTTCATTCCACTGTGATAATATCAAACTGTTTTATCTGTGCAAGTGAAAATGTTTCATTCTGATTTCCTTGTTTAGATCTGGAGTTTTCTATTGCAACTTTTGCTATTGTATTTACATATTTCTACCTATATATTCCATATTTATATTACCTCAGTGTTGCAGAAGTACAGAATTTCTGGTTCTGCAGAAATATTTCTATTTTTTTTTTTTTATGATTTGAAAAGTTAGTTTGTTTTTAAAATTGTGATCTTCCCACCCCCCCACCCCCCCCACCCAGAAGAGACATGCAGATTTTTGTGGCACCTCTGCTTCTAAATGAGAAGATTTCATTTTGCTCTCAATTTTGTGTCCACAACAAAACCTTCTGAGGCCAAGGGGGCAGTTGTGTTTTGTATCAGCCCCTGTTCTGAGCTCAGGTTTTTGTTCCACAGACTCACAGTGACTAAGTAGTAGTAACGAACCCCTGAATAATACATCTTAATGCTTTCTAGAGTGATTCAGATTACTTTCATCTACTTTCCCTGCTTTCTTTAAGAGTCTTTCCTCTCATGCCCCGGTGGTGCCACTCTCAGTACCACCGCGCAGTCAAGTCATGACCCCTGTGGAAATGTACACCATGGTAAGAGCAGCTGCCCAGAATGTCTCCAATTACCTTTCCTACCATTTCAACACTGTTTCCTTCTTCTGAATTAGGCCAGTGTGCTGTGCACGTCTCTACTTTCTAAGTTTGCAATGCTTTTTCTTTGGATTCTCTGCACCACTGGCTTTTATTTTGGGTTGGCATTTAAAATGTAATTCTTGACAGTGACATTGGGAGGAATTAAACAGCTATCAGAAATCAGCAGTTTTTAGGAAATAACTGGTTGTGAATGACGGTTCTTGTGCCTCGCTTCAAAATCCTTCAGCATCAGTCCACAATTGGAGAAAGAACAAAAGATATTCCAGAGACAGAGATGTTTTTCCCAAGTGGGTATGTGTGTGCAAAGGGGGTGGGTGCTAATTGTCCCCCCTCTGCTCCTTGTGACCAAGCCAACCTGGCAAAGAAATCAAGTGGGACTTAGTGCAGATATAAGCCAGAAAGGCAAGAAGAGCAGTGCCTTTCCCAGCTACCACCTTATGTTTTCCCTCCCCGCACTGGGGGCCTCAGGAGGTTGCTGCTGCATTGGTGGAGGATGACTGGAAATGTACATTAATAGCAGCAAAAGTCAGTTTTAAAAAATTTCCCAGGTGAGTGTCAGTGTGCCGCTAATCAAATTGAGGGTTGATTGCAAAACTAAAAGTGAAGCAAATGCTTTGCATAATTTGGTAGACTGCTGTGGCGTCTATGCGTGTATGTGTTTATAGACACTTCCTTAAGCATTGTGAATTGAATTAATCATGGAAAGAGAGGAACTCTGTGTTCATATTCTTGATGCAATTCCAGAGCTGTTTTGTATGTTCCGGACTGCAATAATGGCTGATTAGAGAGACTGGGCCTTGTTCTCCAACTGCTGTATTTGTGGGCAAGATTTAAAGGCAGTTCGATGTATTTTGCATGACTTGAGAAATTTTAGACAGCATTCCATATTTACTGTGTAGAAAGGGAAAGAGCTGGTTTATCTCAGCTTCTAGGAATGCTTAAGTTAAATGTCTGTGCCTACTTGGGTAACCACAGCTATTGAAATAAAGCAGATTAAATCCCAGATCCAGTTGCAACACCCCAAAAATGCAGCCTTAATGCTTCTGAAAAGGCCCCACAAATTGCCAGTTCTCATCAAGCATCAATCAGTGTCCCTGAAGCCAGGCTTATTTACATCAGCCCACGCTCTGGTCCATGAAATAAACACATGTTCTTTCTCTCACTAAGACCTCACAAATTCCCCAGCGCTACCTGAGCCTACAGCAGCTTTCTGTCTCATTTACATTGGTTTGAGTTGGATGAATTAAGATTAAGCAGAAAGATTGGCACAGTAAGAGAGTCAGCCAGCCCTCTGATGCCTTTCAGTTGGCTGCAAGTAGACTGAACTAACGCCCTTTCTCCCCGCAAAGGCTTTACAACTAAAACAGCTTCCTGGCAGTGCAAATAGGCTGCTCCGTGCAAGCCAGGCCTATTTTGTTCCGTGAGATGAAGCAAAATGACCACAGCTTATTTGACTATTTCTTGATTCACTGCTTTGACATCTCTTCCCAGTAAAGCCAAACCCAACCTGTGCCAGTTATCTGGAGCATTAGACTGGACCCATCATTTTTAATTTTTTTCTTTCTTTGAGGCAGGAGGGAGCTTCTAAATTGTTCCTTAAGGCCTCCTCATTTTCCCTCCCATACTAATCCTGGCTTTGGGATACCACTGTCAATCCTTAGGTGCTGTCAGGCTGCTGTGCAGAGCTCATTGGCATGCCAGGTCCTTACCCCCACATTTGTGTCGTCTCACAAAGCAGCTTGTAGGGATGCTTTGGCAATACAAAAGGAAGGTTTTCCTAGCTGTCACAGTGAAAGGAGAAGGCACTGGAAAACACTAGTTTAAATCTCAGTGCAGTGGTCCCCCAGTGACTATCAACTTAACTTTCAAGTGCTTCCATCTGCCTACTGGTAGTAATGGGTAAATAGGGGAAAAAATGGGAAAATTTAATTAACCTACTAATTAATATCTGTAAAACCCCTGCCCAATCAGTGCAAATCCTCATGTGAGACAATCAAACAATGTACTGAAGGGTCCACTAATTTGTAGTCCCTTGCAAGTGTAGGTACAGGAATAGCACTCTCCTCCTGCAGGCAGGGCTGTCTGCGGTTGGTTGAGGGGCTGAAGGAGGCCAGGCAGAAGCAGCAAGGTACCTTGGGAAACAGCCAGGAATTGCAAGGAGCAGGGAGAGGTCTCAAAATCCCACCCAGCCTACAGGTTCCCTGCGGAGCTGGTCCTGCAAGAGGAAAGAAAACATGCTATTGTCCATCAAAAGCTGCTGCCTTGCTTTCTGTGCCTGCCATCTTCTAGCTGCTGGGGGTGTCTGGAACGGCACAGCCAGAAAAGCAGAACAAGGTAGGGATTCCTTCCCCAGTGCCATCAGCCTAGTGGGGGGACTAATACTGGGAAGGCCAGAGCCTCCAATGAGTATGGGACAGCACATGGTCACAGTGAAGAAGGCTGAGGCGCAGCAAGAAGACAGAAGGGACAGTGTCAGCAGGTGTTTTGGATGATCAGAGATGCATCCGTATCGAGGCTGTGAGGCATACATCTGCAGAATGGCCATAGGCTGGCAGCAGTATCAAGCTATCAAGGCAGAAGAGGCTGAGGAGAGTGCTGGTGCCTTTCTGCAGAGGTGGTCTGTGGCAGGAGCACTGTGCTGTTGGATGAGGAGAAAGGGGAGGCCTCAGGGCTTCCTGAGAATGTTGAAGAGGGCCCGCTGAGCTGGTGCTTTCCATCTAGCTGTCATTCCGTCCTTGCTCAATCACCTCTGTTGTTCCATGACCCAGTCCTCTGCTCCAGGCAGTACTTTGTGTTGTTTCTTTCTTGCCCCCCTCAGTCTCTCATCAAGGTGTAAATAACCCTTCCCGCTCCATGTGGATCTGCAGGGCTCTGCTATTCTCCTGCAGGGCTAAAAATTGTCTACAGCAAAGCAGCTGCTCTGTAGAATTTATCTGGCTGAAAGATTAGACTCCCTGAAATGCATCAAAGGGCTAGATCCTCACGGCTGGTATAAATCCTCGTTTACAACATAGATCACAGCTATAACCAACATGTAAATCACAATGCTTCCTTCTGACTTGAAAATCTATGAATCTATGAAAATTGGCGTAATTGCATTGATTTCAGGAGGGCCGCTGTGATTTATGCTGGCTGTGGACGCGGCCCAGCGTACGCCCATCCTGTTAGAACAAATTAGAATTCTCTCTGTGGTGCGGCAGTTCGGCATCCAGGCAGGCTGGGTCAGTGGCAGCGTGCTGCGCCTGCCATCAGCTTCTCTGGTTCTCCTGGGGCCCAGGGAGGAGCGGGGCTCTCAGCTCCCCACTGAACACTAAGCCTGTGCCTTTGCCTTTGCCTTCCTGTTAGGCTGTGTTTGAAAAATACCACTATTGCCCAGCAAAGTGCTACAGTGTAGAAATGCAGGAGTGGCAGTGCTTTGACAAGAGAAGCCTGTGGGGGGTTTCACAAGCTAACTTATCTTGTCAGATGTGGTTCAGGAAATGCTTTTGCAGAATGCATCCTACACTTTTGCCCATAGACTCTTCTGAAGCCCCCAGTGCTGGTTCTTCAGCATAGCAAAGGATGCATGCTCAGTAAGCATCAAATCAGATTAACAGTCATTGAGCCTTTACTGGGTGCAATGAAGGGATCTTCCTTTCTGGCTGCTGCATAAGCAAAGGGGAAATATGAAAAAGAAACCCAACGAAGGAATTTTGTTCTACAGGCAACCCATAAGAAAGCTCAAGATTGTTTACTGTTAACTGAGTTTACATGGCATTGTTTTCAGGTAGAATAGCAATTCATCTTAAATTCTCTGGAATAAGATCATTAGTCTCACATAGCATTTACTAAGGCCTTTGTTGATAGAGAAAGCTCTATTTAAGGATACACTTGCACTTGTCTAAAGTTGCTTGTTTTCTGATGCTTACAATTTTGTGAAAAAATTATTCCCCTGAATTAAATTTTCAATGCCTGGCCTTTTCTTAGGAGCAAATTTTTGTTGTTTCAGGGAGAAACATATTGACCAGGTTTCTAAGAAAAAGTAGAAAACAAACTTTTATATTATCCAATTACATTGGGATCCTTTTGCATACTGTTTAAACCTGATGAAATCTGCAAGTTAAATATATGTAGTTTGCCTAATTCTTACCCAGGACTGGAGTCAAGGTCGGTTGCTTTAGGACATGTTCAGTGAACAGTTTCCACTGTGCTTAGAGTCGTGAGAGTGCAAGTCACAGCAAATAAGTATTGACAGGCCTGTGAAAGCACAGAATGTGGCCAAATTCTTCTTTTCACTACACAGTTGTATTTCTCTGAGAATATTGATGATGCTTTTGCATAATTTCATTGTCCAGGCTTTGGAGGACTTTCAGGGTTGGATTTTGTTTTAAATTGTCTGATTATGGTGCTATCATGGATGTCTCTAAAGATCTGTGTAAATAATGGATCACATTTTGGTGGCCAGTCTGAAACTTGCAGCTTCTAGTGATAGAACAGTAGAACCATAGTGCTTCACCCAGCTCTGTTGCAACAGCCACTTCCAGTCTAAAGCAGAGTCCCAAAGATTGTATCAGGGGTATGAGTCTGCCACTAGTTTCTGTCGTTACCAAGTAAAAGAGAAGGAGGCACTAAACACAGGGTGTGGACCCTCCCCCTCACCTCTACTTCCAAACACTGCTCTTTGGTGGGGAGGGAATGTTTGGTCATCCAGCCTTCTTGGTCCCCTGGGCTGTTCCATGTCTATCAGGGAGCTCCTCCCTGTGCTGGACTGCCTAGCGTCTCAGCCACTACGACAAAAGACAGACCTACACTCTAAAATAACCTGTGAAAAATCAACCTGCTTACATACTTTGCAGTCTCATCTTCTCTTATGTTGAAAGGAAAGTCTGCCGGGACACATTTAATAGGAAAACTGCCACTGATTGCAGGTTTTATTGACATTTGCCACAGCTGGCTCCAACACAAGTTTCTGTGGGCTAGGTGTGGCCCCAAAAACCTCCATCCCACTCATGCCAGACCTGTCCTGGCTTGCTTGCATGAGGAAAAGAGCTCATACTTAGTGCACAAAAACCTTTTATGGGAAGGATATCTTGACCGAGCTACAAATAGGAAGAGGATGCCTTCTCAGGCAATGCACTGTTCTGTCCTCCTTTTATCTTGTGCTGCTGTGCTTCCTCCCCACCTCATTGCCAGGGGAAACCCTTTTCCTCTGGCAAATGCCGCTCTGATGATGAAACTGTTTGTGTGGAACATCCCTGCTCAGAAAATCTGGTTTTGGTAGCTTTTTTTCTGTCTAGTTTGCCTGGGAGTGTGGTGACTCAAATCATCTCTGCATGTGTGAGTAAAAGGAGTCCCTGGCGTCTGCAGCTGGCTACCTGACGAGTGGCCATGCTGCTCAACTTCACCTTCTACCCTCCCAGGGAGCTGGGGACCTGTCTGACATGCAAGTGGGGCACATCCCTGACTGCCTCATGAGTTTCCCGGCCGACTGGCAGGAGGGTGGGCTGGTGCCTGCCACTGAAGCAGGTTGTTCCGTTCCTGCTTAGTGAATGTTTGAAATGAAGCAAAATATCGAAGCTGGCTGAGACTCTGTTGTGAAGAAATCATCTGATCTTGCTAGCTCTGCTCAGTGTTTAGCCTTTTATCAGGACATGAGCTCATTGCTGTTTCAGGCTAGAGACAGAACTTTGTAGGAATGCTTTGCTTTCACTCTTGAAATTCTCAGTTTGACTCGCAGCTTGTGTCAGAAAGGGCCTGATCACAAAAAATGTTAATGCTTTTACCAGGAAAGTTAGCAAGCGCTTATGTGTCGTTCTTCCAAGGGATGCAGTTGTGTAAGTAGAGAAGAGTCACACATATCTCTTTGAATCAGGTTCTCAGAGCATCCATCTCGATACTAATTATCTTCTGCGGAAGATCCCCAATTTCTTTTATGTCACTGTGTGCTCTAGTTGCCTGGCAATACTCAGTAACATCCAAGTGCCTCAGAGGACTGGATGTAAACTGCAACATGGGCGCACTGTAAATGGAGCCAGGCGTGTATCAAGATTTTTACTGAGCGAAAGGTGCACAGAAAAGTTTAAACAGACAGCTGAAATGAGTTCTTTTTATTCACATGATATTTTATTCCTTGTGATAACTGACTTCTGCTTTTATTAAATAAACTCCAACAAAACCTCCCCCAGACTTGTCTGATGTTTTATTTTTCTGTTGCTGATCTCTGTGTCATCATACTCATGATTCTGTTGCTGCCAAAATTTAGACAAGGGGATGTCTCACTAGGATATCCAGAGCCGTGTCAGAATATGCAGGGCAGGACTGAGGACACAGCCCAAGGTATCAGCCTGCCTTGGTGTGGGCTGGGCCATCTCGAGGGGTGTCACAAGGATCTTGAGATGTGAGCATGGGCTCACATGCTCTGAGACAGTGCGCGTGGGTTGTGTGAGCTGATGGGCAGCTTGCCAGCAGGGCCAAACGTCCAGTTCTTCAAGCTGTGACCATGTCTCTTTCCCCAAAGTAAGCTCGTTAATAGCTCATTTAAAACTATGCAGAAGACTTGGTGATAGATTTAGCCTCAGCTTCCATAGCTGGCACACTGTGGCAACTCCAGCATAATGTCTGGTCTACTGCAGAAAAGGCACTTGCCCTGCTCCATGCCTTTTCCCTCAATATAGCCCCCACTTAAGCAGCACGATTGCCTTCACCTGCCTTCTTAGGTCCTGTTTCTGGGCTGTACTGCACAGCAAGATCAGGTACTTGGAAGACCCCTGTTCAGTTATGGGAAGACTCAGACTCCACCAGTCACAGGACTACTCAGAGCATTTAAGCTACAATTTATGGCTTAAATCAAGGCTCAGCAGCGGGCGGTCGCACGCATTAGCGCCTCTGTTCACTGTGGTAGCCCTCTACTGCAGAAACAAGAGAAAACTTCAGAAACAGCTGGCAGAGTGTTGGCTTTGTTTTGTTTTCTGTTCTGTTTGGTATTTCATCTAACTGTCAGGAGAGTATTTTTTTTTCATAACAGACTTTTTCTTCATAATGCCTCTGAACATAGGACAGCAGCTGAATGCTGTGTTTGCCACATGGCTGGGGAAATGCATGTTTCTGTCATCTCACAGTTTTCTTCCTTTAGCAGTGATAGAAATGAGTTGTAATTGAGCATTGCTGTGGAAGTTACCCCTGCTTAACTCTAAGGCGAAGCCTGTTTGTTTGTATTGTAAACTCTAATTCAGCAATGACCAGTTCAAATTGTGCTTTTAAATACAAAGGTACATAAAATGGTTGTGTCATGGACAGCTGACCTACCATTTAAGTGTTTTTCTTGATCACATTGCAGTTCCTCATAGTCTGGAGTAACAGCTCTGCTGAAGACCTGTGATAAAATGATCTCAAGCTGTTTCCTGGGGGAACTGGGTTTCTTATTGGGATTTTTCCTTTTTCTTGTGACACACCTGAAGTGGTGCCTGTAGTAGGAAGAGGAGCTGCCATATCTCAGTCCATTCCAAGTGGAAAGAGAATCCTGATGCTGCCTCTAGCTGCTCACCCAAAGGCTCACCATCATGTGCATATTCCATGACTGGGTAAAGAACACTTTGGTACCTGTTCACACTTCACGTCATCACAAAGGTGATGCTGGGGAAGGAAAAACTGATGTATTCTGAATTAAGAAAAGCATAACGTAAAGAAGGATGTGCAGTCTCTCTGTCATCTCTTTGAACACCACAGTCAGCACTAGTTTCCCTGCATTCCCTTTCTTTTCCTTAATATTGGAGAGTGTCCCTCAGGAAGACATTGTGCTCCATACCTCTGGGTGGTGCTTGGTACACGTCGAAGAAAATTGAACTTCCGTGGTGGTATAATTCAACATCCTCTCATTGCACAGCTGTGTGGATGCCGGGCTTCAACCATTCCCTTCAGCGTGGGCACTATGTCATTCTTGCCGTTTCCTCATGCAGTAACCTAAAGCACGGATGCTGTTGGTCAACAAACAGGTAATTTAAATATTAAGAGAAATGTAGTGTTGGCATGCCAGAGGGGTGGGGACTTCAGGATTAATTACCTGCCATGGATTAAAGATCATAAGATTATTGTACTTCCCTAGTTTTAATTAATTACTTTCTTTGTTTGTTTTTTACCTGCTAATTTAGCCCCTTTTTTACTGTAGGTATATGCGATAAAAGTGTCTAATACAATTTACCGCAATATATTAGTTACATTATGAAAATCAGAGAGTTATCTTCATCAATTACAAGCAAAAAAGTTCCTGGAAGTATTAAGGAAAAAAAGCTAAATTTGTATTTCAGTGGACTCTCAAAGGCTTATCTCCATGGGAATGTTATACGTAAATCTGCAGTGTTTCATCTAGATGATATTTAGTCCTGCATTTGGACTTCAAAGTATCTCTCCACAATAAAAGTGGACTAAGCTGCCTTGGAGTTAGTGAAGGTGTGCAAGATCAGCCACAAACTAGCTCATGTCCTGTATGTCCTGCTCCATCTTGTCTTGCAGTAACTGAAGTATACCTTCAGTTAATATTTTTGCTCGTAATCAGACTGTTGGATAATTTAGGATAGTTACAGTGTTTAAAAACAGGTGGTGTAGTGAAGAAAGCAGCATTGTGCTGCTTTTTTTGAACTGTACCTGCTGCCTGTTGCAAACCTTCCCAGTGCTTCTCCTTTCCCCTTCCTGACAAGTTAGCTGTCCTGTCCGCACAGAGTAAACACTGATTGCAAAACTCTCTAGTACACAGGCCTACTGAAGTCTCACTGCCCACTGTGCAGCTGGATACAGTGTCTGAGCCAGCTTCTTGATCCTTTGTGCTTTTAAGCACCACTGGGTCTAAAGTGGCCATTGTACTCTTATTTCTTTTGCTTCTTCTGGCACACTTTCTAGAAATAAGAACACGGAGCTCTGCTGATCCTAGGAATCATGCTCACCTCCTTTTTCTGTACCAGAATTTTGCAGGTTGGCATAAACTCATGCTTTCTCAGAATCTCCCTTCGTGGTTCTTATAGTAAATATTAGAAGCCAAATTATTCTTTATTTTAGCAGCATAAAAAGTACCCTAAGGTAGACAAAGCAGTGAGTTATCAGTCCTGTTCCCTGCCATCCTTTCTTCAGCATTCTCAAGTGCTCTTTGGGTTAAGATCAGTTTATAGAAGCTGAAAATACGGCCTTATACACACAAAAAAAGCTGGTAGAATAATTTTCCAGAATACTTCCTTTTAATAGCTCTCTATTTTCCCAGAATAACTGTAAGAGCTTTCCTTTTTACACAGAAAGGTCCAGTGTCATGACTGCAGCATCAGAACTTTCATGGATGTAAATTTTCACAAGGAAGGAGACAATGTAATTTTACTGAAGCTGATTCTATACTGCTCCATGCATTGTGCAATCATTTCTGCTTTTACCATGTTGGGTGTGAGACTCCCTTGGCTTAGAATAGTAGAGATTTAAAGTCACTTAGTGTTGGTCAGAATGACTATGTAAACTGCAAGAGGCAGGGAATCAGATCCTGTGCCTATAAATTTTATCAAGCCAGCTGCCTGTCAAATTTCATTTTTGCTTTATTTAATCATTGGATATTACTGGGAGAAAATGGTACATTCTGCTGTTAGTTCTTCTGGTGTAAATCTGGAATATGAGCCTAATTCTTATCTCCTTTGGTCTGGTATTGGTGGAAATCAGTTGCAGTGGAATTTACTTTAGATTTAAGCTACCATATTCATAGCATAATGTCGTCTTTGTGGTTCTTAAAACAGATGCAAGGAAACACCTACAGTCGTAAAAAACTATCCAGGCCAGGTGATTTCATACCATAACATTTACTTCTGTATGCTGTATTGTATTCTACTACAATGTCAATCAGCGTCGACAGTTGGCTGGCCATTGAGCTCGCTATAGTTAAAAAATTAGTTACTGGCACATACTGAGTCAGCCATCAGGTTTACAGGGAGAGGCAAAACTGCTCATTGTTGCAATAGTACCTGAAGCAAAGGTGTGGCTAAATTAGCAAGTATCGACCATTCAAACAGTGATCCGCTTCCACCTTAATATCTTGGAAAATCTCTTCGTATGCTATATAATCCCTTCCGCACACTTTTCCTGCAAATTTTTCCAGGGACCAGAGTGTGTAGATCAGGTGATGTGCCCTGGTCAATTTATCTTCCATGGGGCTGAGACCATTACAAAACAGTAGAAGAGGTGCTTGAGATGAAACACAAAAACCTAAGCAGTTGCAAGCACTGGGGGCAGGAGCGGCTGTGGAAAACTGTGTATAAATTGAACTGAAGCCCAGGTTCTTCACAAGAAAGTACTCTGTGTAACAGGGGAGAGGTCTAAGTTATCGTCAGTCTTGCAATGCCAGCACCTTTTAGCTCAAGAGATGTAATGGTACATGGATTAGGGGCAGAGGATCTTCCCAACAGGGAATTTATCCAAACTGGTGCCATTTGGCTTCTTCTTGGTAATTCCCACGTACAAAGTGTTCAGAGAAGGACATCTAGCTAAAGGGTGTTAGCTCTCCAATTACCCTTGCCTAGTAAAATGGCTCCCAGGGGCCCATTCTTTGCTGCTATAAATTAGAATAACCCTTAAGGTTGACTAATTTGTCCATGCCCTTTACTAGGGATGAGGGTGATATGCAGGCGATGTAGAGCTGCCTTCTCCTTTCATAGCCTCAGGGCTCTCTTATCCACCTCAGCCCAGCCAGCAGTGGGGATCGGTTATAATCCTGACTTCCCGCTAACGGTATGAAAAAGCCGCCTAGGCAGGATATCACACGGACCGAACTAAATCCCTGTAGAAATGTACTAACCTTGGCATGCTGCTGCCTCCCTTCCCCTCCCATTTCCACACATGGTCCCTTACAGGTGTGCTCCCTCAGGGTGGAGGCTGGAGGGCTGTCCTGAACCGGCCAGTGAGGTGTCCTTGGCCTGCCGACAGGTATTGCCATCTGGGCCGGTGGGAGCACATGAGGCAAGTATTTGTGTAGGGCTGCGCTCCTGCATGGCTTGTGCAGACGCACCGAGACACCACTGATCACACCGCATTCACAACCACCACATGCTAGGTGTCCCTGAGAAGGCAAAGCAAGCATTTCCAGTCCTCTGGCTGCAGCAGCATTGGGGTGGCATCAGCGCTTGCATAAGCAGCAGCCATGGGTTGTCCCTTGTCTGTGGCTCAGAAAAAAAAGATTTTTTTTCTTTTTGGTTACCTATGGACCTTCTTCAGCCCCCCAAAAGTTGCATTTTCAGCATGGAGAAATGCTGCTAGGAGCCCGAAGAGCCAATGATGTGCTGATCTGCACATATAATTTAAAGAAAAGGGAAAGGACCTTGTGTGGAGAAACCTTCCCTTGAAAGGAACTGTTTTGTTCTGCTTTCATCTCTGTTCTTTGATTGACCCTTTCTGGTGACAAACCTGGTGCACTGTTGCTGTACCTTTGAGGCCAGGCAGCAGAGGTCATTTCCATCCTGGAAATGGTAATTTGATAAAGTGCTAGAGGTGAATGTGCAAGGCAGTGACACTACCCAAGCCTAAAAGTTCCTTCAGAGTGGCAGCTCAGCTTTAAAGAGGTTCCAGAGGAGCCTCTGCACCCCCACCAGTGGCTGATTAAATTAAATTGGCACATCTATTTTTACAGTGTAAGGTTGGGAAAGGGGGTGTCTACATCAGGTTTCATGTATGCACCTCACTCCCCAGCCTTTGTTAAGGTGTATTTAGGTATACCTGAAGACCCTTGGGCTTCCCTGTTCTGTCCTTTGCACACTCCCCAGCCTGGGGAACTGATCCCCCTGAAGAGTAACTTTGGGAGGCTGGGGAGAGACTGCCGGTTTTTTCAGCCACATCAGTTCCCTGATTCACTTCCTATACAGTGGAACAAACATTTTTCCCAGCACAGCAGATGGGTGGTGTGAGGAGGGAACCAGTGGGGAAGGGAGAAGAGATTAAGTCTACTAAACCAGCACTGCCACCATATAAGTGTGCCTTGAGTTGTAGCTGCTGGAAGCTAATCTGTCAGTGTTTCCCATACAGAAAGGTGCCTCTTCAGAGGGTGACAGGCAACAGGAGTCGAGCTTATGAACTAAGCTTTGAGAAGCAAATTTATTTCAGTTAAATCTAAAAGAAGCCAGATATTCTTTTGTTTAAGCTTATCCAGCTAAACCACTGTCAGTTGCCCTGTTTCCCTCTGAATTATCTCCTCTGAGTTCCCTGCAGTGCCTTGAGTTTATTCTGGAGGGAATGGGAGCAGAATTGAGCTATGGCAGCTCATTTCCCTGTGATTTTCTGAAGAAAACAAATCCTGACATGGGGATCCCTGTGTGTTACTTGCTGGCTTAGGCAGAAGGTAAGTTGAGGCATCTAACTGCACCCAAATGCTTGCAGAGTGGCTGTCAGTCACAGACTGAGAGGGGCGGCGTGATGGAGGGCAGGAAAAGCATGTGAAGGATGAGGCGACTGACTCCGCTTTCACTGACACGAGTGTTTACCAAAAGACTTCTTTAACATTATTGTTATTTTCCTAGTGTAAACTGAGCAAGCAGTGAGGAGAATCAGGCCAAAGTTTGGATGAGCTTGATTTTTTGTGCATTTACATTCTCTGACTGCTCCCACCCCTTGTGCAGCATATAATAAATGTTGCTAAGTTATTTGTTACAGTCATCACTACAGAACACCAGTTCTAACAGTACTGTACGCTGGTCAGACCCTCTCCCCTCCTCTCCCCTCCCACCACACACATACATTTTCAGGGCCTGCAGGTGCTGCAGATAGCTGTTAGGAGGAACTGACTGACCATCACGAGGCTCCATTTTTTGCTCTGAGCTGTACCCCTGAAAATAAACCTTTTTTTTTTCTTTTCTCTCAACCTGTTTCCTTCTGTTTCTACATCAAAGCAATAAGGAAGCCCTAGCCCTCACACTGATTTCACCAGAACTGGAGGCTCTTCAGCTGCACTGAGACCTTGTCCACAATCTCAACAAGGTTTGGTCAGGTTTCAGAGTGGGAAAACAGTCTGCTCCTGTCACTGAGTACGTGGAATTGCACAAGGGAATGTGAAGAATGAGAATGTTTTTCCTTGCCAGGATATCTTCTGAAATCCCACTGGACAATCTGTGTCACTGGCAGAACTCTCCCACAATTCTGAGTATTGTGGCCCATCCCAAATCTTATCTTACATTAAAGGATTAAAGAGCATGCTAGTATTTCTCCACCAAAGGTTTCCAAAAATCCTGTTAAGAAAGCCTCTGCTTCTCTCACTCTCACTGGCTGGGAACCAGCGGTGAAGCTGGAACCCCTAACTCCAAGCGGGTTGGGCCAGTCCTCATTACCCCTCCTCCCTGGCCTGGGGCTTCCACCACCTTCCCCAGGCATGGCTGACTCCATCCAGCCCTGCCTTGGGCATCTCTGGCCTGGATTCACCGATGCTCCTGATTCCTGGAGAGAGCTGCAGGTACCAGGGCTGATCTGCAGACAGAGCCAGCAGAAGTGGGACAGACCTCATGCACCTGGGCTGCATGCTGTGCAGGGCATCACTGTAGGAGATTCTTCTCTATTTTCTCTCTTGACATTAGAGGGAAAAAGGGAAAAGGTCCCCCAAATCCCTATCAGCAGATGGAATCTGCTGGTGCAGACTGCCAGGGTATTATTGGTCTGAATTCCAGCCAAGAGCCTGGCCCCGCGTTATTTAAATGGAAGCAAACTCAAAAGCAGCATAGAAAATATCCTCTTTTTAGATGTAACAAATGATTGCCTCTTTAGAGGAGATACTGTTGTTTAATTCTTTTGCTCTGTGTCCTGCCAAGGAGTTCAGTGCTGGGTAAAACAAACAAATACAAACAAAAACCATCCCCACCCTGAAGGGCTGACGACTCAAGAGATAGACATACCGCAGACTGGTTTTGCCAGGGAATTAATAGGTGAGCATGGTTTCGTGTTTAGCACTTTTACCAATGATGAAGAGCTGGACAGATTCAGAAATAAGTAAGCCTGACAGAGGTTTTTCTCCCAGTTGATCTTGGGAAAAAAAGTACCATCCAGTGAATTTAGGAGAGTTCAAATGGGGAAGTAGATACAGAGCAGTGTTTGGCAAGGGAGTGGAAGACAAACTGTTCAGGGCAAAATCTCCCCACAGGAGAAAACTACCTTAGAAATTCCCTCTTAAATAAATCAGCCATTCTTTTCCAAATAATCCCATTTAATGCACATATACTGCAAACTGACTGTCTAATTCATTACCTGTGTAACAAAACTCACATTGTTAAACCACATTTTCTAATTTAACCACAGTATCTGACAGCAAAGGGCCACTGAACAACTTAAGTACACTTCTTCAAAGGTCAGAGACAATTGACCAAACCTTACTTTGCTTTTCTGCCTACGTGAAGCCTATATTTCTAGTCATACCTTAACTATAAAGAAAACCTTTGCTGCAAGGATAAGGAAAGTAGGAGCACCCTTTTTTGGCTGCATAGCTGTATACACCTGCACAGGCAAACAAGGTACCTATACCATAGCAGAATTCACACACACTCAGGTGTAATTCTAGGTTGGGATTCCCTTAGTTATTGATTATTTCTCTGTAAAGTTTTCCAGCTTGTGTCCAGATTTATAAATGCTTATATAAATCTTGCCTGCTTCTTGCACAGAAGTCAAACAGTACGGATTTACACCTGCCCTTCACACAGTCCTGGAGGTGATGTACGTCTTTAGCTGCATGCTTTTGCCAACTTGTCTGCATGGCTATTTACACAATATTTACAATATGCAATTTCTCAAAAAATAAATTACATTTGGTTATCTATTCGGAGGTTTTTATGTGTCACAAACCATGATTAAGCATATATGCTTAATCACGGTAAAGGAAGAGGGTAAAAATTCCATAGAAAGCTCTGTATTAAGAGGTTAAACACATCCACAGGTACAATCAACTAACAATGTGATTACCATAGGATTGAAGACTGAGTGTTTTGGTATTTCTAAAAGCCTTCAGGACCATCTGCACTTATAACACACTAATACTTTAATGCACCTTTATATTTTAGTACCTGAAGTGTGAAATTCTCACATACCAGTTTCCCAGGCTTGTATTCTTTATATGCCCTCATATCACACTGGCATTCATAGGAATTTACTATGAATGCAGGTTTGGGCCCTGCTACAAGTTTCTGTCGAAGTCTGTTGGGGAAACATAAGAAGCAGCAGATATTACATGTGCAAATTTTTACTTTCATCTCTAGGTGGGTATGAATAGTTGGTCATTAGTTAATGATGACATAAGAGCTGGCATTCCTGATAAGCCCACAGTTCCTCCAGGCTTGCTGGAAGGCTGCAATCCTATTAGTCAGATGTTGTAAAAGTTGTTTTTTTAATTACCTTGGAGCCAAGATAACTCATCCCTTTCTGAGTTACTAGGAATTACTCACAGATACATGTCCAAGGGAATGATTTGGCCTCCATGTTTTAATTAAGATCATGTTCAAATACAGGGTAAAATACAAACTTTTTTCAATGGTACGCAACAAACATCTTTCATGCTTGACCTGCCTCTTACCTCTTGTCATCTTCCTTCATGATTCAGGGTTCACATGACTTCCTTCACATCCCACCCTCAGCCCCACGCTTGCCACCACTGATAGCCTGATTACGTGGAGCAGGGGACCTGAGAACAGTCAGGGGACAGTCTGTACCGCAGTAAGATTGTGTCAAAGTCAAAAAAGACTGTGAGAGGGGATCTCAGGACAACATGCTGGCAGACAACCAAGAGGAGCGTGTCAGCTGCTGTGTTTTGTAAACTAGCAGCAATCCTTTTGCCACTATGGATTGCAAAAACAGCAGCGCTGCCAATGTTTATATGCCTCTGGCATCCTGACTAAGAATCTTTTAATTACATCATAGGTATGTGCAATAGGGTTTGGTTTTTTGCTAGCTAGCAAGGAGATTTTTGGCTAGGTGAAAGCCATGTGGTCAAGCATGTACCTGCGCATCAGAATTATAGCTGGGGCTGAACCAGAACCAAAAGGAGATAGCCTTATTTTTTTAGCAGTGATTGTGGTAGCAATGGGTGAAGAGGGGCATTGTTCCTCTTAGGTCATAAGCCTAACAGTAGTACTGCATTGTTTTGTACCAGGTGTCACAATACTAGGTATAATTTGACTTTGTCTACATTGTACTGTGTAACAAAATTTTGAATAGCAACCCTTCCTTGCTATGCCTCAGCTTGTAGCTAATGGGAGTTGAAGATATTGTAAGGGAGCATTAGACTGTAAACCAAAGGTTTGGTTTGGTTTGGCTTTTTTCTCTGTGGACCATATCTGGAGCTGTGACATTAAATGTGCACTGGGTCTTTTCCTACTGGAGTTTGTCCTTTTTGGGTAAGGGCTAGTTGTCAATCGGAACTTGATCTGAAGAGTATCAAGTAAGGCATTAGTTTAATCTCTTACAGAAGTCCAGCAAACTTACACTGGAGAACAGGAAGCTCAAAACTAGAAAGGCCACTATCGTCATGCCTGGAGTATATAGACAGATATCATCATTTAATTCTTCTATTGTTTGTCATTTTCTCAGTTTCACCAGCAATATAAGCAGTTTTTCACCACCCTTCTTTAAGAAGGTACGCTCTATATTCTAAGATGATCAAGACCCCGGTTGAACCTGTTGCTAGGAAGGATGCCGGTACAGGTAGAAAAGATTAAGAGTATTCAGTGGAAATAGAAATGTGATCTTTAGAGAGACAGGGTGACATGGCAGTGAGGAAAGCAGCCTTGTAAAATCCAGGCACAGTTTCCTTCCCTGCTGTGGCTTCTTCGTGACCTGCAGTGAGTCACTGAGAGCATCCATAGTCATTCTTCCTCACCTTGTGGATTCTACTCACCTGTAAAAGGGGCTTCAGGGAAAGCTCAGCTGTTTGTGTAGCAGCTGCAGAGATACATGGCCTGTGTTGTTCAAGCTGGTCAGCAGCGGAGATTTGGTGGCTGCTACACGAACAGACAACTCTCCTGCAGTGGAGAAGTTGCAACCCTGAGAGCGGCTGTAGCAAGTACAGGTACTGTGCTACTGCTGACCCAGGTAGACCAATCCTGCTCCTAAGCCAGAACCCTGTACTAGCTCTCAATTCTTTCATCTATAAAAGGGTATAAGAGGATTGCTGTGCCTCACAGACGTGAAGCTTAGATAATTACGAGTGTGAGAGACTGAAATATTATACTAGTAGAAGCACCTCAGATGAAGAATTGTTGCTCTGTCAAGGCTAATGTGATTTTCTCCAGGCTGTGCTGTTCAGTTGAATTCCAAAGGGCAGGGGTATGGCTGTCTTAAAGTCTGTGGAATGGCGCTAGAATTCTTTTTGTTGGCTTTTATTTTCTGTGGTAGTCTATAGGGCTTTTCCGTAAGGGATCAGAGCATCTCTATAGGCCTTGCTCACCACATCTCTCTACTTCTTCCCTTTTCTTCTCGTTTGAACTTGAATGCACACTCCACTGGAGTATTCTGATAAGTAGCAGGAAAAAGCCGCCTGTGCTGGTACCAGTTTTATGTAATTTAGATTGCAGAGTTGTATTGGACCACTTTTGTGGGGGAAAAAAAGAGGTGAAGCAGCCTGAGGTGGGCGCAATACCCTCAAGAGTAAGATCCTGGGTCCTAAAATGACAAGCTACCGTAGGCAAACTGAACCGCTTAGCTCCCAAATCCTTCCCAATCATAATTTATAAGAAAAGAAGGATCTTTTCTCAGGTTAATGTTTGAGCTTCTTCTCATCTTCTGTGCCACTTTTCAGAAACGGCTGCAATACTAAATTAATCTTTTTGAATATGAGTTGATACCGCACATCAAATTTCTCTTTTGCATTCAGTGAGGGCCCCGTGGTTCTAGCAAACTTCAAAAGGGATTTCATATTCTGTAAAACACTTCACATTTCTCTGTATCAAAGTCTGGTATTTTTTTCCAGGGCTGTACAAGCTCACATTACCTACCTAGTCTGTCTGTCCGCATCACTTTCCTGTGTTTCTGAATTGCTAATGAAGGCTACATGGGCCTCAAAGCTTGCAAAGAGTTCCCTTCAACTGGGTTTGACCAACCTGAATTAATTCTCTAGAAATGCCAAAGTGCCTTGCCCCTTTTTCCCATTGTTTACACAGAGAATTTCCCTTGGTAGTGAGGATGGGGTCTTAGAGGCCCAGCAACAACATCAATGACCAAAGGTTATTGCTTTTGCTTTGCAAATTATTTCTAGGGGAACAGAGAGGATGCGGAATCTGGGGAGATGTTTGCAGCTGAAATTCCTGCTTTTTCTCTGTTGTAGCTGAGCTTCAAGTCTTTTTGTAAAATATTGAGTGGAAAACTGCTGAAATCCCCAAATGTGCAACTTTACTTACAAACCACTACTACTGTTGTGACAGTGGTGCAGTAGTACTTTTTCTCACCTTTCCTTTCTACTTACCCAGCTTAGCCATAGGTGTAGTAAACACATAGTCCTACAAAGAGGGACAAGGTGTGTCTTCCCTTCTAAAGTTATCTCTGCTGCTGAGATGGGACAGAGGTGGCATCTGTGCCATTCCTCTATATTTTACATCCGTGCTCCATCAGGACACTTTCAGGCCTTAATGCTTGCATGAGACGTGCAGCAGTCTGTTCATAACAGCAATCTGGTGTGTGTATACTCAGCCCTTCTGTTCAGGTTAAACTCCTGTGTTCACCCCAGCAAAACGTTATAGCTGTTCCTGTGTCTATCCCTGTCATTTGTGGTATCTTTGTGCTTGGCATATATGACTATTACATTTTCTGTGCAAAACCAGACCTTCTTCCTGAAGTGCTGGTGACTTAAAAGGACTGCCAGAAGGATCAGTGAGCAGTGGTTCAGAGTCGAGCAGAAATGAGTGTTTGAGTCTCAGAAATTATTATTTTGTGACCAGGCATCATCTTCTAACAGATAACAGCAGATTTGTTCTTTGTTCATTGACTCTGCAAAAAATATGGCAGTTCCTAGTACACATCTGGAAATGACCAAATTGCGTCAGTGCCCCGGTCTGTGGTCTCCTTGTCTAGGGCAGCATATACATCAGTGACGAGGAGAGACACTACCAAGCAAAGAAGAAGAAATGTCATAGCTGGGAAATAAACTGTTAGTAGAGATTTCTTCCTAGTGATAAGCAGTTAATTGTTGGCTTTTATCCTAAAATGAGATGTTTAAGAACACATTTTGTATGCCTGTACGCTTGTGTGTTACCTTTTACCGGAAAGTTCGAGGTTGGGGTTTTTTTTCATTCTTGCAATTTCTTTAACCCCAAGAATATCTTGTGACAATGAAATCTCCCTGTTGATTTTTCCATGGAAAGAGAGATTTGCCTTTAAAAATTAAAATACTTTAATGAGGATAGAAGGAAAGAATGAAAGTATTCTCAAAAGGCAATTCATTCTTTATGCAGGTTGTATCATAACCCTTTGTCATCTGTGAAACCATTTGTCCTCTTGAAAACAGAATATGAAAGGTTTCAAGAAGGTGAAAGAAACCAAGAAGGTATGGAGGGCTGGTCCCAAAAAGCACCTATGCACATAATGTGGCATATAACTGAAATATAGCTGCCTAAGTGCAAAGCTGCATACCTGAAGGTGTCCACCTCATCTTGTATGTCATAAACCTTTTACTTTAATATTCCTCAGTCAGTTGAAGCTGTGCATCTGCTCATGCCCAGAAACGCCTCAGTCCTGAGAAGGCTGAGCAGAACATCACCTATCCCCTCTTTAACCCAGCATCTATGCACTCAGTGCTTATTTCCCCAGAGAGATCTATGCTGCTAAGTATTGTCATGGCACATCTGGCACGTAGGATCCAAGCAGAATGGAGTGGAAACGTTACTTTTCTTTTAAGACTTGGCAGGGGCAGGTGCCTTCTATACAATAGTCTACCCTTCACTTACAAGGCTATGCCAAAGTGGCTCAAATCCACACCTTCCTCAACAGTACCTGAAACTTAAAAGCCAGTCTGGGCAGAAAAGGACACCTTAACATAGCTGTCAGCTTCTGAGAGCAAGCTTAGTTGTGCCATGTCCTAAGTTATAGCAGCTGGGACAGGAAGTCCCAGGGTCCACACACACGCACTGGGTTGCCCCTTATGGCAGCTTTTGTGGCAACTGGTACCTTGGTCACCCACCACGTCCCTGCTCTGCAGCGAGTCATGCATTGGTCCAAGGTGGCAGGGACAGCTGTACTGACGTGCTTTCAACAGCCCGGGATCTCTGACCTAGAGCTTGAGTCTTTCTTCATACCAACATCGGTTCAGTGTAATGCAGTCAAAAGAGTACAAATCGGAGGGAATTCTAGTTCACCAAATGTCTTAAGGATGCCCCAGTTACCAACCCAACAAGAAAGCAGTGTACCATCAGAATTAAAATAATTTCTAGATAAATATGACCTTATACGTTTTTCTTTCTTTCTGCAGCCCTTTTCTTACGCTCTCCTGAAAGCAGAGTAATTAACAGCATGGGTGGCATGAGTGTGTTGCTACATGGATATAGAAAAGGTGCCAGAGCCCTGTAATAAATTATTTCTCTGAAACATTAAATATCCAGACAACTAACTGTCAAGGATTTTCCATGCACAGATGGGAGCTGCAGAAGAGCAGATCTGTGGGGTCTGAATCTCATGCAGCACAAAAGGAGCCCTTTCATGTTACATGAAAACACCCTGCAGTGTTTGAAATTAATTCCTTTGGATCAGGGGGAATCAATTTTGGTCAAATTGCCTTCAATCAAATGACTAATGGTTTTGTTAAAAATCTTATTGTCAGTCTTGAAGAGAGATGTTGATCTGGATAAGCTGTGCTGAGCTTCCCTTTACTCCCTCACCACTCATGGCTTGAGAAAACTCTTCAGGAAAATATCCCATGCAGCATATTATGATGTTATCGTGTGTTGGCACATCTCATTCACAGAGCTATCCAATCTGATTTTAAATTGCATGTAAATCTTCAACTAAATATAATACAGATTTCATATTGGTTTATTATTTTCTTCCTCTATACCTGTTCCCAGAGTGTGTTCAATAAGACCATGTTATTCCTTCCTCTATCATGAATACGCATTATGTTCAAGTTTTTGTTTAGGGATCTGGGATGGGCAAAGCTGGTGGGGTTTCTTTCTCGTGAAATCAGTTTGATCAGGGGAGTTGTGGTTTCTTAATTCTCTAAAATTCAATATCGGGCCAATTCCACTTCTTTTTATCTGATCAGATTTTGGTGTGGCATTAGATTAAAAAATGCCAGTGTGGAGTGTAACATCTGAGATTTAAAGAAAGAATTACTTCTGTTCAGTTGTGATGAACGTTATTTGCCGTTTGTGTGCAGGTCTTCTATTAGATCCAGCGGGTTTTGCCTTGGATAATAAGGAAAGGATTATGTGAGAGATGAGTTGATTATTCAATAATTCCCCAGGAAAAAATTCCGAAGCAAATTCAGGTGATAAACACCATCTGTGTAGGGAAGAACAGTCTGTGAATAGATATGGTAAATCTCTTATATGTGTGTGTGCAATATGTTCTCCATATCCCAAGTTGACATAGTCAAGTCCCGCCCCCTGCCCACCCCATGCAACAGAGCTGACCATATCTTGGACATCCAGTGCTTTATTTCTAGATCTTTCTTCGGGTTAAGCAGAGAAAAAGTAGCAAGAGTTTAATGTCTCTGAATAATGTTCTCACTGCAGTCTTGTCTTGTTTACTAGCGCAGCTCACTTGAGGATTTCTTCTCCAGGTTTGCTTTGAGTCATTCTAGTGACTTGCTTGCTTCTCTGCAGAGTTTCTCACATCTTTCTATTGATATCACCATGGGTAAGGTTCTTTTGGAAGACTTTTTATATTTTTTTGCTTCTCCACTTCCTTTTGAAATATCTGCATCCAATGGGAAGCTGGTGCCAGGCTTTGGTTATGCATCATTTCTTCATATGAACCGTACAACAGTCAGAAGACGCCCCAGACTGAGTTTTCCAAAATGTCTTGATGTCCACTGGTGACGTCACTGTTTCATTGCTGGGTTGTCATCTCCACTGCTTTGTTCCCTGGGAAATTTGGTTATTGGTGGCCTCCAAATTCTGCCCATGACGGTTAGGGAAGCCAAACTATGTGATATGGGGATTACACTAGGGCTGGCGCTTTAAAGGGCTCCATAAAGTGGTAACTGTCCTGATTGCAGCGCAGCACTGCGCTTTTTTAGCCCACCACTCTGCTACATTAGCCTCCACAGGGCACGATAGGCTCTGCTGCTACACAATGCACAATGCTCACACACAGAGAAATTTAAGAAAGACGGGTTTATTCTTATGAAGTGTAGCTATAAGGAACACAGAGGATGATGTAGTGAGACTTGTAGTGTTGTAACTGACTGTACAAGAAGAAAACAATGGTGAATCAGGCTTTTGATCTTTTATGTAGCACCTTGTTGAGCCCAGACTTAGTACCGCAATCAACTTTATACTGCACTGTTGTTGTAGCATATGAAACCGTTTACTGCTCTTTTAAATCTGCTTTCTCCAAGGCAACATTACAGTAGGAACCAGAGGATGTCTAGATGCATACCTTTAGGAGATTTTTCCAAATGTTAGGGAAGTTGATATAAATTTTCTTTAAAGTTTGATTGTCTTCCTTCCTTCAATTGAAGTTAGCAATTGTAGACAATATTTCCAAATGGCTGTGAAACTGACCCAAACTTGCTAGCAACAGAGCAAAGGGGAAAGATTTGGAAACCAAAATGTCATGAGATTTTTTTTATCAGTGTGGCAAACTCTTTTTGAACCAATATATTTTCATTTACTTTATCAAAGGTTTAAAAAGCATAGTGATAGCAAGCTCATCGCATAGACATTTTCAAGATTAATAAGTTACCTTAAAACTTTCTGCATTATCTCCACACTTCTGTTCACCAAGCTTTCTGCATCTGAATATTTCAGAAAGATTTCAGATAATTTTCAGGGGGGGTACTTAAAATTCAGAGCATGCTACGATGAAGGCTAGCTTCTCTGCAATGGTTTTGAAGTGACCAAATAACCTACTGACTTGCATTATAATACACAGTTCATGACATACTGTCCTCATGAATCACTGAAATTACTCTTTCCAGTCAAGCCCAAAGCTCAACTCCTGCCTACCCTCATACCCCTTTCTATACCTCTCACCAAGAGCTACTTTTGATTCACATAAGACACCATCTAATGAATGCTTTTCCAGCATTTGAGGAGTGGTGGTTTCTCTTGCCTAAGCTCATACATGCCTTTTGGAACAGTAAGAATCCTAAGACCCTTCTGACAGTGGGGTAAGAGTGAAGTATGCTGGCTCATCATTTGTTATGCTAACACCTCCTTCCCACCCTTTTCCTGTTATTGTTTGTTAGTGTTTTGTGTACTTCTCTTTGAATGTTAAGATTTTGAGGGAAGAAGGCAGGTTCTTACTGTGGTTTATCCACAGCCTGTCAGGGCGGGGCTGTGGTCTTAGTGGTATCTGTGATAGGGAGTGGCTTGGTGTTTGGGGGTATTTTAAGGGAGGTAGCTAAGTGTTTGAGGGTATTTTAGAGAATGTAGTAGACATGGATGCTGCATTAAATTCCAGCACAGCAGAGGGCTGGAGAAGCAGGGGCCACTGCAATGCTTTCTCTTTCTTCTCAACACATTTTAGCTCAGTCCACAATAACTGAGCTAGCCTGGGGGTAAGGGTCCACAGCCCCTATCTGTAGTGCTCTTGAAAGAGGGATAGCTCTTTTTGCCCTCATGAATATCCAGGACAAATTAACATGCCAAAGATTTTTCTTCGGGATGGTCCAGGTTCTTCCAGAACGTACTGGGCTGCGTGGTCACCCAGTCTAAAGCAAATAAAGATCCTCCTGAATAGGTTATGTTTAATTGTGTTAACTAACCATAGTAGATTGTGTTTAATATAAATACCTAACACGCAGAAGAACTGATAACATATTTTCTTTCTTCTCTGTCTTGGTTTCAGGAAGATGTGAAAAAACGGATCTGCATTGCACTCAAATGCTCGGGTTTTTTTTCCTGAAAATGGCTGGGTGTGTAATGGTGAGAGCAGGGAGAACAGTTATCTCAGAGAAAAGTGTATTCCTTTCAGCATTCCTCTGGCTTGGTCTGCAGTTATTTTGTTGGGTCCAGTGTCTGCGCCTGTCTGCTGACCCAGCATGCTGCTTATGACAGGCTGTGCATCTCATTCTCAATTAGAATGTTTTAATGAAATTAATAGCACTGACATGGCTGCGCAGCCAAGTGCCACTCAACAGTGAAGCCTGTGAGCCCTTTCAGAGCAACAGAAAGGGGAAAATGGCAGGTTTGGGTCTAACTAGAAAAGGTTGAGAAGATGATTGGAAGAATGTGCTATGCAGGCATGAAGAAAACAGCATGTGAAGTTTTCTGGGGTTGTGTATGGGGAAGGATGTTTGGGCAGATGCTAGAAAAGGAGAGAACATCCCTAGCTGTTGGCCTAGAGATGTTCTGAGGGATGGTGGGAGGAGGTGGTGTTGCCTTCAGGAGGCTCTGAGTCTTCACAGCAATAGTCACTCAGGTTCTGGACTCAAGCAGTTACCACCTTTCTCTGGCTAGAGGGCGAGGACTGTAGCTCAGCTCTAGGTAAGAGGAGATTCAGAAGGCAGTGACTGAGAGTTGGTGCTTTTTGCCGGTGTCTGAAGGCAATGTCTTAGTGATAAACCTAGACGTACTACGAAACTGATGCTCAGAAAGCCTGTATGATGTCTCTTGATCCTACCAAGAGACTTCCATCTCCTGTATTTTCTCTGGCTACCAGACATGTTGCAAGCATTCAGCTTCCATTCTCACCTGTCATATAGAATGCAGGTTGTGTTCCTCTGTTATGTAGCAGAACATTCAGCCCAGGCTTAGAACTTGTACAAGAACTTTCCATCTAGACCTTGCACTTCACAAGAATAGGCTGGCAATGGTAACTCAGAGGCCAAGCTGGAGCAGAGCAGTGTAATTTGCTAAGGGTTATCAGCAGCGCAGAGGCAGGGACGTGGTGTCCTCCCTTTCATGTCCCACTGCCTGCAGAGTTCTTCTTCTCCAGTATAACACAGAAGCAAATGAGAGAGAAACTGGTTCAGCAGAAAGTTGAAATGTTGGAGTGGCAAAGAGGATTCTGGGTTTGTCTGTCCTGTCCACTGTGTGGAAAGCAGAGAGCCCAGCCACACTCTGTGCTGTAGCTCAGGCCTTGACACCCCATTTGGATGGGTTGGGGATTGAGCTCAGCACACTGACATCGCTCCCCAGCAGAAATCCTGAGCTCAGCTCTTCCTGAGCATGGGTGTGGATGGTTTGAGCACATGCGGCAGGCAAGCTGCCACCAGTCAGGTGTACAGAAAGGCGAGGGATCAGATGGCTCAAGACGCTTAACCCAGGGCTCAAAACCGTGCTTCAAGGAAAAGTGCAGACAAGTGACTCAGAAGAGCTAAAGGCAAAGATGAGAATCTGAATGCACAGAATCGCTACTCTACCATCCTCCCTTTCCCCCATTCATCAGCCCTGCACGCTTTCTTAAAGGTTTGTGGACACCTTGGAGGGCATTTGCAAACACCCCCCTTCCCCCCGCATTTCTTTTTATTGCCTCACTTCTACCTGTAATGAAAAAAGGTCCCTGCTGCGGTTAGACTTTGTGTTGTTTGATTTAAGCACAGATCACAGTGATGAGGGCTTACCAAAGGCCTTTTGTGTGTATTTAACACTACAGCTGCCAGGGTGAAGAGAAAACTCAACAGACTAAGCAAGATGGTCTAAACACTAATAAAGTCTAAGCGTGATTGGAAGGAGTGGAAATGGGAAAGCCCACAATCCAGATAATTAAGCTGTAAAGCCCAGAGGGGAAGGGCTGTCAGCAAGTCATCTGATATGGGATGAAGACCAAAGCACGGTGTGATTCTTTGTCTCTTAATCCCCTCCTCCGCTCCCCAGCATGTTCTTGTTTCCCTATAAAGTCTTCGTACGAAAGGTAGAAAAAATGATTAAAAAAAATCCTGAAGGATAAATCTTGTAATTCAGAGCACTGAACAGCTGGTAGTTTAAAGCACAGAACAGCAGTTTAGTGATTAATTTACCTCTTTAAAATGCTGAACAATACAATGCAATAAAATATAAAATTTTATTTTGTATGGTCTCCTTCAAACCGACTGTATCCTGGAGCTTTTTCTAAAGTTAAAGTGCAGCTACAGAGTTAAATAATCAGTAATAGCAGAAGGGAGAGGTATAAAGAGAGATGTGCGAGCAATAAAAAGATCAGCTCTTCAGGAACCCCCCTCCAGTCCATTTAATTTTACTGAAAGAAAGTAGCCTTTGCAATAATTTTTACATATTGATGGATTTTCGCCTCGCATGCCCTTTCCCTCTCCTTCCATCTTATACGAGCATCTCTGTGCTGCTTCTGCCTCCGCTGTTGACACTCCCCCGTGGCATCAGTGTGCAGCTGATACCGCTACAGGCTATCTTACGCAGGATAGCTGCCAGTTGTCCGCTCTGCCTCTCCTCCCCACCTTGCGATCAAGTGTTACCTTCGGAGCATGGTTGCCCTGGTACCACCACCAAAAGGGATGCTGCCCTTTTGTCCTATTGCCCCAGACAGAGAATTCCAGCAACCTGCTGTATATTTACATCTGCAGTTTGTGACCTCTCTGGAGACACTGAGGAATGAAGTTCAGTCCTCTTGCATAGATAGCTGTGATTGACATGCCAGTGAAAAAGAGTGTGCGTGCTCACGTGTGCGCGTGTGTACGGAGGAGAGAGATGAGAAAGGTGGAGGGGAAATCAGGCGGATAATGATTTTGGTTATGGGGAGAATTGCATTAGTGTGAGGCATACGTGGGCAAATTCATCCCTGGCGTAACATCACTGAGCTCCCAGAGACAGCATAGGGGATTCATTTTACCCACCAAAAGAAGGAGCCAGTCTACCCTCATCTGTCAAGCGCAGCACAAAGCAAAGATGTGAAAAGCCCTGTCTGGGGTGGGAGCGGAGGGTTCTGCATGTTTTGGGAACCCTCCACATCTGCAGCCTTTGGGTGTCCTGAAGTAACGCTCTGCCTGTCTGTGTTCTTCTGCTTCCACTGGGTAATAATAAGGGAGTGAGTTAGCAGACAGATGCTAAACCCACTCTTACTGCATTTAGCATTTCAGAATAATGAAGAGATTTACAAATGATGTTTCAAGGCTGCTTCTTTTTCAAACAATGGCATCGCTAATGTTCCCAGCTCCTTTGACTTTGCGATTATCTTTTTCAAACAGTAAAATGTTAATTTAGCTTTCTGGGGAGGGCAAAGAGGAAATGTCATTTCCAAGTAGTTTCAAGAAATGCCTTTTATAGGGGGAAGTATGTGTTGACGAACTGCTTGCCTGAACTCCCTATTGAGTTGCACCAGGTTAGTGGCCCTGCTCTGAATTGACACCCATGTAACTTGGGAGCCGCACTCCTAACTTCTGTGGAGTGATTCATTCCCTGGCGGTCTTTTACTCCAGTGCCAACGAGCTCAGACTCCAGTCCAGAGTCCACGAAGCAAGGCTGCTGGCTTAACACACAGTGTAGAATTTGCCTGAACTCTTACGTATTCAGCCTCAAAGTCTTGACAGACCTCACCCCGGGGATTTGAAGGTCACCCTCCCTAGAGCAAAGTGTATGATGCTGCAGCCAGCAGCTGAAAAGGTACCTTGTGCTTCTCGAACCCAAGCGGTGCTTGCCTCTCCTGCTCTTGTGCTCTCTCCTGATCTTTAATATGGATCTAATTCTGACTACATCGCAGTGCCGCGAAATCACATTAGGCAGTGCAAGGAGACTCACCGCCCCTTCAAGCATGATAAACTCTTGATTGCTTCCCTGAAGCTCTAATGAGCCCGCGTGGGCTGGGCGTGATGGAGAGCTGCCGGGGCCAGCGGTGAAGAGGGAGCTGCTCCGAGGAGGAGAGGGAAGAGGAGCCGCTGGATCGAAACCCACCGCCAGCCTGGGCTCCTTTACTTTTCCACTCACATACCAAGACCCTTGTAAACGCCCCAAAAGGCGCTGCCCCAAAAGGCAGGTCAGGGACCCCCCCACCCCCGACACTCCGGGGCTGCGTGGAGCAGAAAGCGGCGCTTTATCGCACCTCTGCGCGAGCCAGACTGAAAGGTTGCGGCAAAGGTGGGAGGCTTTAATGATTGGTTGGCACAAGGCAGTGCTTATCTCTTTAAGAAATGGAAATGAGGTCTAATTAGCATACACTGGTTGCAATTAGCATATAAGTCCCGTTCAGGGACTTGGAGGAAGGAAAAGGACCAGGCAGCAGCTTAATGGGATTTTATTAGATGAAATTAGCCACCACTGAACAGTCATAAAAATATCTAAATTATTAGTAGCTCTGCAATTTATTGTGAGTGCTTCCCGGACATGCTAATGTCTATTGGAGCTGCATCGTGCCTGCTAATCACAAAAACAAACTGTGGGACAAGTATGATCTATCTGCTGTACGTTGTTATGCTGTTGTAGGCACGGTATGACAGTTTTATACAGATATATACGTGTGTGTGTGTGTGTGGCTTTGTTTGAGAGGTACATTTTTGCTAATGCCTTATGAGTTATGTAAATGGGATACGTTCGAGCAAAAATGACAAACTGGTCTCTAGAGAAACAATCTCACCTATAATAAGGAGGGGGGGAGAAGAGGAGGCTGAAGCATACGGCTTTTGTTGAGTCAGAATGACATGCAAAACCCCTATAGTCATGGCAATCACATGCATTCAGAGGCCAGAAGAAAAGCCCTTCTATATAAGACAGTGATCTCTAGAGACAAAAAGGATATAAAAACCCTACTCAAATATATGTATTTTTAACACATCCATGCTTTCCTTCATCCTCACACAGGTTAGATGCTCTTTTTAATGAGCACCAACTACAATATCCGCTTTAGGTGGGATCCAGTTATTGTTTCTTTCTCCAGATGTCATCAGCTGGAGGGGGATGCTGTGAAAGTGAGGTGGTGAAGAACCAGCATTTTTAATTCATAGTGGGAGGTCAGGCAGACGGACCCAAGATAGGGTCTAACAGAAAGTTTGCTGTGAAGACAGGAAAAAATCCTGATGATAAGAATAATTATACCACTTTAGCCAAGCTCCTTGCTCTGTGTTCCAGGAAAGAATCTGTTCCTGTGAGCCTTTTCTGTTGAACATGTACCAGTGTGGGACTTCTGGGAGGGGTTCAGCAGAAACTTAGCTAGCCAGTAGGTGTGGGTGATGTGGTGCTGGGAGTGGGATGACACCAAGGATTATCCTTCTTGACTTTTGATGAAACAAAGTGGAATTATTCCAAATATTGCCAGGCTAGCATGAGCTCTTGACACCTGGTCTTGGCTGCATTTTCACTGCAAGAAGGACCAAAGGACAACCAGGGGGAACGCTGTAGTGCGCCCATATAGGGGTCAGATTCCTTGCGTTAATTTGTAAGTGGAGCGTTTTATCATATGTAAGTAACTCCATAAAAAAGGTCAGGTTTGTCTCAGGTTGGCAAAAGAATTGTAGAGGCTAATTTAACACAAGCTAATAAGGTTAAAAAAACCCAGATAAAAGTAATCTTAAATGGTTGGTATAACCTACCCAGCCTCCCATTTTTGAGTAGGATTTGGAACAACTTCTGCATTTCATCTGTTTGATATGTTCAGAGCATGGTGAGTGTCTCTGAAATGTTGACTGTGGTGCCTGATGAGGAGCCCAATTTACATATTCTCAATTTAATCTAAAGTAGGTGCTAATTGATTACTGCTGAATGTCAGCACGCTCTGATTATCTGTTCAAGATGCTCTGGAAAAGAAAAAAAACCTACAACCCTAAGCTGCAAGTGGGAAGGTGGGGGGTGGGAATTGAATTCAGTATGCCACGGAAAGACTGTTTACTCTTTTACCTGATATAATATATAAAGGTTTTAATTATCCAGGCCTGAGGCTGTTGAGTGACTGCTGCTTTGTCATGTCCTTCCAAGGCAAATGAGACAGATACAGGATTGTCCTTGCTTTCTGTCCTGGAAGATTTTTCTCAAACTAGACATCTCTTCTACAGGTTTTTTCTCATCTCTCCCAACCCTGTCCTTAACAGCTTCAGACTCCGACCCTGAAATTCCTTTCCCTGAATTTGAAGGCACAGTATGAGGTCAGAGAAGGGAGGTCAGGCATAAGTTTAATACACCATGCTGGATTTCAGGAGACGAGCCATGAATCTCAGCAGCAATGCAATCTCTGAATTTGAGTGTGGGAGGAAAGCAGTCTGTAGCTGATCCTAGCTCTGCATGCAACTTGGGCCAAATCCCATACCATAGAATCATAGAATTATAGAATTGTTTAGGTTGGAAAAGACCCTTAAGATCAAGTCCAACTGCTAACCTAGCACTGCCAAGTCCACCACTAAAACTTGTCCCTAACCACCACATCTGCTTGTCTTTTAAATACCTCAGGGATGGTGACTCAATAGCTTCCCTGGGCAGCCTGTTCCAATGCTTGACAACCCTTTTGGTGAAGACATTTTTCCTAATATCCAGTCTAAACCTCCCCTGGTGCAACTCGAGGCAGTTTCCTCTTGTCCTATCACTTGTTACTTGGGAGAAGAGCCCAACACGCACCTCACTACAACCTGCTTTCACGTAGTTGTAGAAAGCAATATGGTCTCGCCCTCAGCCTCCTCTTCTCCAGGCTAAACAACCCCAGTTCCCTCAGCCGCTCCTCACAAGACTTGTGCTCTAGACCTTTCATCAGCTTCATTGCTCTTCTTTGGACATGCTCCAGTACCTCAATGTCTTCCTCCCTTACGACTTGACTGCCTCTTCTTTGTAGGCACTAAGGACCATCTCTCGCTATAGAGTGGTACAGGGCTTATCATAAGGAAGCCTTGACACATAGGCTGATGTAATATTCCTAATAACACATTTCCAGTCAGGTGCATTCCAGCTTTTTACTCTCGTACCTCATACATTTTTTTAGGATTCTTTTCTTTTGCTGAGACCTGAGCCTTTGGGTTGGCTTGTTTGGGTTTGGTGAACTTTCTTACCTGGGCACTGAGCCCAGCTTTAATTTGTTTACATACTTTGTAGCATGCCAGATTCTGTACCTGGAGGTAGGTATCTATCTATTATTTAAATAAATACGTACACTCTGAATGGGGAGTAAGTCACCACGAGCAAATATTAAAAAAAATGGTGAGGTAGATGTAGGGAGGAAATGCTCTGTTACTGTTTCCTTTTTTCTTTTTCTTTCCTTTTTGTGGCTGGCTACAATTAAGTAGCAAATTGCTGCTTCTTTGGGTCACGGCAGGATTAATCAAAACACTCTAGCGAGGCCATTTTTTCCTGGCTCAGTCTTGGTATGTGGGGCTATTTCCCCAGTAGAAGTACCTTCCAGTTTAAATCCTGTCATGCAGAAAGCTTTTTTTTATGTATGCTCTCCCCCTGTGGTTTCCACGGGAGCTCTACCCTCCAGCTTTTCCAATTCAGCATTCACGGTATGAACTTTTGTGTTTGGGAAGCTGCCAGGGGGTGGGGAGCTGAAGCAGCAGCCAGTGCTGTGTGGAAGTGTTGTGGTTTTTTTATTTCTTTTGAGCCGCTAATCTCCATTAGATTGCCCAGCTCCTGTTATGCATCTCTGATACGGATAAAGGACTGTGTAGGAAATGCTGTCATTAAGAAATTTTCCTTTCTGTTAAGGCCTGAATGTTTGAATACTGTTTAGTTCTGTCAAGTAGTGGCTCTAAAACTATTTAGATTTTTTTCCTTTTTTTTTTTTAATCCTGCAGTACTTTGGCCTCCTCCCATGCATGCATTTCTGACATGTTTTCGTCTATCCCAAGCACTTGCCTGCCTGCTTCCAGCTCCTTTCTATCTTCCCTAGAAAGAACAAACCGTGTCGTCTAGTGTGCAGCAAAAGTATTGCTGCATCCCAAAGTCCAGTGAAGTCAGCCCTGACCCTGTCCAGAGCTTTCCCACCAACATCCCCAGGGGCAGGTTTTCTCACCCTGCCTCTACTTCACTGCCTGCTCATCCCCCCTCAGTTTGCCCCCCCCAGCTCTCTGTTGCACTGATGGGCTTCCATGGCTCCTGTGCACTGGCTGTGGGGGCCCGCTCCCTCCCAACCCCATCCTAGCCAGCAGGCTGGACCCTCCCCAGGGGAAGTGAAATGCAGACGTGCCTGTGATAACTTTGTTCCTGTCCCCACTCAGGTCATTTCAGTAGACAAGGAGGACGAGCCAGCCCTCACAAGGAGGGTACACCTCCACCCCGGTTACAGCCTTTGGGTCTGCTCTCCTCTGTCTTCCAGTAACACAGAGCCAACAGCTGCCAGACTTGAGAAACCCAGGAGGAGAGGTGAAGGCTGGGTAGTGTTTCCCCGTTACTTCTCCCCTCCTCTCCCCATCCTCAGCTCTGTGCCTCCTCTCCTGGGTCGCCTCCCCCAGGCTGAGACCGCTGTCTTTAGAGGGGCCTCAGAGAAGGAAGCACTGAGCCAGCAGCCCTGGACACAAGGACAGAATCGCTGGGTGGCCTGGAGGAACCCTTGTGCTTCCCCTGTGCTCCCAACCACGAGCAGAGCGCTGCCAGGGTGTGTGTCCCATGTAGACGGGCATTTTTCAAACACAGCAGAAAGGCGCCAGAGGTTTTCTGAAGTTGTTTTCCTACTTTCCTTCTGGATCTTATTCCCGTTGGGCAGGGACATCTAACCAAGGTTGATCAGGCATCAACCTTGACAGGCAGAGGAGGAGCTCCGCTTGTCCTGGTTGTGCCTGCATGCAGGCAGGGCATCCTGCCTCTCTCCATTTCCTCCCTTTGCCTAGGTGAAAAGACATACCGTGTCTCCACGAGCTGTCCCCACCTTTCCTCGCTTCTCATTTTCCCCTTTATTTCCATTCCTCTTCTCTGCCATTATCTCTCATGTGCCTATTGCCTGAGTACAGTGCTGACCTTCCCTCAGCCTCCTCAACCCTCCTGTCTCCCCTGCGGAGTCCCAGCCACCCCCTCTCCACCGCCATGCCCAGCACCTCCCCAAAGCCCCCTCTCCTCTTCGGGCACCTTTGTCCTTACAGTTGTCTATCAGCTAGGCCTTAATTTTGAAAGCAAATCAAAGGCAGTCTGTTGTGAGAAAATGGAGCAGTGGTGAAATGACTGGGGACAGGAGGAAGCTGGGATTAGAAAACCCCATTTTTGTTCTCGCTTTCTTTTTCTGCTTTGGCGCAGGTAGTGCCAGAATAGTAAGCTGTGCAAACTCTTCTTTTCTCATCCTAGGAAAGGCCAGTTCCTATTTCATCACGGAGAAAAACATTCCAGCAAAAATAGGAACATGCTATATATTTTGATTGTAAAATGCTGCATTAGAAGAATTAATACATATTTCAATGCTGAGCTGAAGTTTTCAACAAAATACTAGGCAGGAATTGCTGGAAAGCATAATTAATAATTAGCTATTATCCTATAACTATCACAATAATTAATGTGCAGTGTTTCGCTTCACCAGTTTTTTTAAAAATATTTGATTATTTCTGCCTTCATGGTGTGAATTTCAGGTGGTGAAAATGAGTTGCTTTGCACCGGTAGATCTCCTGAATATGCAATGAAGAAACCCGCAGCAGTCAGGAGCCCCAGCCAAGGCGGAAGATGAGACGGTGAGCTGGGAAACAAAGGTGAAGGAGAGAGGCAATGAAAGCGAAGTGTTTCATACAATAGCTAAAATACAAATCTCTGGAGACTTAAAGATATTGCATGAACATCAATTTCGCATGCCTATTGTCTGAGTGGTATTAGCGTGCGTAGGACTCGCCGCCCCCCTTCCTCTGAGCAAGGGGAGCATCATGGCAAATCAGGAAATAGCATAATTGAATCAGCTCCAGCACATGACAGGGCTTAAAACCCGCCTGGACGAGGCACTGAAATGACCACATATCACAAGCGCCTTGGCATCCCACCCCCCACCCCCACCCCCCACTTACTTCTGTGAGTAAAGCAACCAAGATTTAAGCTGCAGCAGGAGGCGATCTAGCGGTGGATTTCATTAGTGGTCTCTTTTGCCATCTGGGAGACTTTATGGCTAAGAAGCTGGATGAAAGAGCTTTCTAGAAACTTCTTTAGAGAAAAGACAGCTAAAAAAAAAGCGAGTCTTGCTTATGCTGTTTACGGAGAGCTTATTTTGTCCTTAGGAATAAAACAAAATGCCAGTAGTTTGCCACTGTTTGCAGTGTGAGATAACATGAGAGTCAGAACATGCTGCTGCAGGTTGGAGAAGTACCATTCCCACCCATCCCTCCCCTTTCGCCCCTACATAAAAGTTGACAATTAGTTTTTACTGCACATACATGAAGGGAGATACATGCTTTGGCCTCTATGTGAGAGCAATAATTCTCTTAAATTGATGTGTCAGCGAACTAAAACTCAATATTTTTTTCACACAGTGTATTTTGCAGTCAGAGGACCTTCACTAATCGGAATAAAGCAATTTGGCTCCCTGTCATTGCTCACTGAAAACATATGAGCTGGTTGGCACGTATGGCCTCCTAGATTTATCAGTGTCTCCCATCTAGTGCATGGGAGGTTCAGGGCTGCAGCTCAGAGAGGAGTGAATTTTTATGAATGCTTTTTTCCCCTCCCTGAGAATTCCCAGAGCTAGATTTATTCCTTAGTTTCAGAAATATTTTATTTATTGACCATATCCTCTTTAGGTCAAATAAAGTCATATTTTACATTTTTTATTTGTATTACTATGTCTTTATTGCTTTGTTCATTAAAATAAAAAGCTCAACAATGCAAAATTTGGGAGAAGTACTGTTCCCATAGCTCTCCTTTCCTTTTTTTTTTTGTTGTGAGAGTGCTGTGATATGAACATACACAGCTGTCCTTTCACCAGGACCTGTATAAAATGGATTTGCTGCATGTTACATCAGGTTCACCAAAGGCCAGCTTTGGTGTCATGTCTTTGTCATGCTGCCTCTAAGGAAGTCCTCATCTCCCGCCCTGCTGAACGGGTGCAGCTTACACTGGTGCTCTCTAGGGTAGATGGGATAGACGTGTTTTTACAGTCAGCCTTTACAGCTTGATTACACCAGAATATGCCCTTTTGCCTCACTGACTCTGCACCTCGTAGGCCCCCTCTCTTCTCCTGCAGCTCCAGAGACTGATCTTTGCCAGCTCTTGAACTATGCTTTGGCCTGGAGGAACGTTTCTCAGCCTTCAGATAATGTGAACCACAAAAATGTGCTGGGATCTCACTGTCACCACTGTATTGCACCCCCAGTTACAAAGAAAGGGGTGTTCTGCATCAGGTGTGGCAGACGTTGGTTGATATGCAAGCTACTTCAAAGTCATGCCAAGGAGAATGCCTGTTTGGGGTAGGAGAACTGTTTGAGCATCCAGACAGCTCTTCCAGTGCTTGCTTATGACAGAAGAAGCAACCTAGTTAGATTCTTGCCAACTTCTGTCTTAAAACCCCCTCTTCTCTTAGCTTTTCTCACCTGAAGTTAGAAGTACTTTGAAGGCTGGCTGCCCAGCTGGCTTGCCAAAAGACATGTGGGCACTGCTGTTCTGGTTATGGAGTTCAACCTGCCCACATGGTTGTGGGGACATCAGCTGCCTCTTGAGTCACACACGAGGCTTGACCATCGGGCTAAGCCTTCAGCTAAGACATGTCAGTCTGGAAAGTGGCATGTTCAGTTCCATAAAGTAACAGCTTGGTCTTTTCCGCAAAAGAGACATGACTTCTGTGCTTGAGAAGGAAGGGTTCTGTTCTGTGCGTCCCTTTCAGTCTTTCCCCAGAGGTGACTTGCTGGTGTCAGCAGATGGGGGAGGACATGCTATCTTTGTCTTCTCCTCATCTACCCTTGGCACGTTGTGGAAGGAATGCTAAAAGGATTGGTTAATAACCAGAGAAAAATGTCCCAAGTCTTTGGAAGTCCATTTATCCTTTTAATCACACTCTCTCTAATGAGCTATATTTTTCTTACTTATCATTTCCTTTGTTCATGCCCATTACGGTGTTATTCACAATTTTAGCTCAAACAATACCTCTTAAATAAGAGGATAATATTAAGTGCATCAGCACAAGAAGAGGAAGCTGCTTTTAAAAACTGAAAGTACTACTTGATTTCCACTTTCAAAGCATTTAATTTCACCTGGTCTACACTTTTAATATTTTCCAATAAAATAACTAGATGGGGGCACATTAAAATGGTCTCAGTTGAGCTGTTTTAATAAAAGGAGAAAGTTTAAAGAGCTCGGCCATGGATGAAAAGCTATTTAAAGCCAGCAGGTTGGATATTTCTGGAATGGATGTATGAGGTATCTGTCTCCACCTCTAATTAAAAGGTCTATATTGTTCAGTTCTACAACACTCCACGTGATAGACGTATTAAAGACTCAAGAGACCACCATGTTGTCCTGTGTTGCATCTCACTCTTGTCGTGGCCCCATACATGTATCTAGAACTGATCCTCCCTGCATTCCTGGGCAATTTGGTGATTCAATCTTTGCACCTCACAGTCCTGCCAGCCTGGCAGGGCAGTTGCAGCCTTTGAAAGTGAATTACCCTGTGTGACACTGAGCTCCTTGAAAAACAACACGGTCTTTCTGCAGCATAGGTGGAACTAGAGAGTCCAGAACTGGGAACGGCATTAATGATATGAAGAAAACTTGCTTCATTCTGCATACTTCTATGCAAATTTTTCCCAATGGCATTTCAAGGGGAATTACACCAAGGAAAAAACAAATGGGTGCTTTTTCTGCAGTTGTTGGTCTACCAGAACTAGCAGGGAGCTGGGTTTGCTTGAATGGGGAGCAGGTATGACTCTTTATCTGTTTGAGCAATTCCCAGTCTGTGGGATTCTGCTAAAACTAAAGCCAAAAAAGCTATCTAGTAGGCTAATAGACTGAAAACCCACATAAAATACTCATGCATCAGCCTTGGTGCTGCGACTTGCAACCCCATAATCCTTCATAACATGAAGGAACATAACATTTGCATGCTATGAAACAGCTAGAATGCTCTCTGACAATTTTCATCTTTAAAAAAGGTAAACTAAAAATTATCTTTCTTTCTTTTTGAAAACCTGGCTTAAACAGCCTGTAAACAATCAACAGGCAGTTTTCTATTTCGCCATGCACAGCTATTGTATACCAACACATGGAAGGTGTACAGAGTGTTTTAAAATATGGATGTCTGAAATTGCAGAGGCATAGTTTTTGCTGAACTTGGTCAGGGAAGACAAAGATAAATACATGAATGTCTATAAACCTGGATTAAATTCCCTTAAGAATTTGGCAGCAAATCTGGCTTTCACCAAGGGCTTATTGGGTGAATTTCAGAGTGTCCACCACAAAGATTCCCTCTTCTCCTACATAAATGTCCAATGCGAAACATGATGCTGTTTGTAGATGATGAGACATCCATTGTGTAACTGCGTAGAAACAGTATTAGTATTCTTATAAAATGCAGTTACTGTCTAGAAGGAATACTCTGATGGCAATAGCAACATTAGAATTCTTCATACACAAAGGAACTAATTAATTCTGGCATGAAATAAGAAGTGTGGGTAGTTAGTCGTTTTAAATCCCATTTCACAGCTAGGTGTAGGAGCAAGTAGGAGTGTGTGCGTAAGTGATATTATGGAAAGAAAGGTCAATGACTTGCGTGAGGTTAGACAACCAAGGGAGTGGCAGAGGTGAGGATTTAGAGTCTCATATTCTAGGTTGATCTGTTTATTAGATCGTATTAGATTGTGAAGACTGTGTGGATATTGGTATGCTTTTGTTGGCCATTTCGACTGCACATTATTTCCCCATGCTATTTAATCTTACCCTTTAAGGCCAACATTTGTTGTCAGAGATTATAGCAACATACAACAGATTACATTTTAATGGAAGATTCTGAAGTAATGAGGTATATTTTCCTCTGCTGTCTCTAGTCTCATTGCTTCCAGTGCAATTCCATCCAGCATAAGGACACTGGAAATATTAACAGACAAAATGCTGCTGGGATTTTAACCACCCCATCAAGTAGCAGTGCCATACACCTCTTTCTGTGTTGGCATCTCTGAGAATAGCTGCACTGGTGTGGGAAACTGTGAGATCCCTTTGAAAGGGATGCAGGAGGGAGTGGAAGGAAAGGAAAGGCAGAATCACAGAATGGTTGAAGCAGAAAGGCACCTCTAGAGGTTGTCTAATCCCACCTGCCCTGGTCAAAGCAGGGTCACACAGAGCATCTTGTTCAGAGCATGCCTAGTCAGGTTTGAAATACCTCCAGGGATGGAGATTCCACAAACTCTCTGGACAACCTGCTGCAGTGTTCAACCACCCATATAGTAAAAATCTTTTTTTCTTATGTTCAAATGTAATTTCCTGTATTTCAGTTTGTGTCCTTTGCCTTGCCTTGTCACTGAGCACCACAGAAAAGAGCCTGGCTCTATCTTCTTTACACATCCCATCAGATAGTTATACATAGTGATAAGTGCCTTCTCTTCTCCAGGCTGAACAGTCCCTCCTGCCTCAGCCTTTTCTCGTACAAAAGATGCTCCATTCCCTTAGCCATGTTCATGGCCCTTTGCTGGACTCTCTCCAGTATGTCTGTGTCTCTCATGTACTGGAGAGCCCACATTGGACCCACCACTCCAGGTGCATCTCAACAGGGTTGAGTAAAAGGGAAGGATCACCTCCCTCAACCTGCTGGAGATATTCTGCCTAATGCAACCCAGGATGTTGTTGGCCACCTTTGCCAGAAGGACACAGTGTGTTCAGCTTGTCCTCCAGGACCCCCAGGTCTTTTTAAAACAAAGCTAATCTCTGCTGATCAACCTCCAGCCTGTACTGGTGCATGGTTGTTTCTCCCCATTCCTACTGCTCCACAATATGCATTCCCATTGCTGTCTTATACAAAGGGCAACTACCACTCCTTGCTATCCTGGCCTGTTCTTCCTAAAACCCCTGTACCCATCCACTGCAGCATGCCAGTCATGTGAGCTATCCCACCACATCTTTGTGATCCCACTGAAACCGCAGCCCTACAACTGCACACAGCCTCTGATACCTCCTGGTTTTTTCCTATGCTGTGTGTGTTAGTGTGTAGGGACTTCAGAGAGGCACCCCGTTGTGCTGATTTCCTAGAAAAAGTGTGAGAGTTTCCCCCATTGGGCTGTCTTGTAGGCACTTCTTTATTTGTGTGCATATACTTGGGATGGGTATCTTTCAGCCCTGTGTTGTGATCACAGGGTCTCTGTTGTCCACATTACCCTGCTTGCCATCCTGTTCCACCACTTCCTCACTTGACTGCATGTCATAATGTCTCTCGCATGCCAGTCCTAGTATGAAGCTCTCTTCACGAAGTTGTCCGGCCTGTGGACAAAGATGCTTTGTCCCACTTGATCAGGTGGATCCCATCTCTTTCTACCAGTTCCTGATCCTCAGAGAGGGTCCCCATTATCATAAAAGCTGAATCTCTGCTGTTGACTTTAGCTGCTTAAGCAGATATTAACACCCAGAATCTATCCATTCCTCCTCAAGCCCTTCCCCATCTCTGGCAGGATTACACTGGTGCCCACACTGAAAATCAGCAGGTGTAATAATCAGAGGGTCTGAAAGGCCTTGACAGTGTCTCCACAATGTCCTATATCCAAGCCCTGAGCAAACAGCAAACCTCCCTAGGTGATGGATCAGGTTGCCAGGTGGGGACCTCTCTTCTCCACAGCAGGGAGTGAACCATTGCTATCACTTATAGCTTCTACCTGGTGCTTCTGGGTATCTCTGGCTCAGCTGTCTCAGATGCTTCATTGAACACATCTTCCAGCCTCTCATCTGTTAACAGTGCACTGACCTAGTTCTGAAGGTGCAGGTCTATGGGTGGAGCAGGAGTCTTCCTCCTGGTGCTAGAAGTCACCAGCTTCCAGCCTTCGCTCTCACCAGTCCCCTAAGAAGACACTCAGCGTGTGCTTCCTTTGGTACAATTGCATGTTTAGGCTATTTTACCTGAAGGGTCTCAGAGAAGATCCAATCACTCTCCTTTTATCATCTCTGAAGCTGCACAGGACCCTCTCCTGCAGCTTGTTTACCTGGCAATACAGATCTCCCACTAGTGCACACCTTCTGCAAGCAAAGATACCATCACCCCATGTCATGGTTTAATCCCAGACGGCAACCAAGCACCACACAGCCGCTCGCTCACTCCCCCTCAGTGGGAAGGAGGGAGAATCAGAAGAGTAAAAGTGAGAAAAGTCATGGGGTGAGATAAAGACAGTTTAATAGGGAAAGCAAAAGCTGTGCACGCAAGCAAAGTAAAGCCAGGAATTCATTCACTCCTTCCCACGGGCAGGCAGGTGCTCAGCCATCCCCAGGAAGGCAGGGCTCCATCACGCGTAACGGTTACTTGGGAAGACAAACGCCATCATTCCAAACGTCCCCCCCTTCCTTCTTCTTCGCCCAGAATTATAAGCTGAGCATGACGTCATATGGTGTGGAATATCCCTTTGGTCAGTTGGGGTCAGCTGTCCCAGCTGTGTCCCCTCACAGCTTCTTGTGCACCCCCAGCCTGCTCGCTGGTGGGGTGGGAGCAGAAAAGGCCTTGACTCTGTGTAAGCGCTGCTCAGCAATAACAAAAACATCCATGTGTTATCAATACTGTTTCCAGTGTAGATCCAAAACATAGCTCCACATTAGCTACTATGAAGCAATTCGACTCTATCCCAGCACAGCCCTGCCCCAGCTTCCAGCGGGAGGTCCCAGGCACCCCTGCAGCCCCAGGCCTGCAGAGCTGCATCCTCCTCAGGAACTTGGTCTTGGTTGGTGCCTTTGGTGTGCTAGGGGTAAGCTCCTCCAGTGGGTGCGGGGGACCATGCCCTGTGGCATGGCACCACTATTGGTGAGCAAGAAACACTGTCCCCAGCACAGCTTCTGCCCCCCTTCCGCATGCCCTTCTGCACAGAGTGCTGCACAGACTGCTGGGCAAACACCTCTGCTGAAGTTCAGCTGCTGGTGGGACACAGCACAGTTTACTTAAGTCTAGTGAGACTTGGTAGCGGACCTTGGCAGTCTCCGGGGTGAAACAGCAACCACAATGGCAGAATGCTACTCATGTTTTTCCTTCACAAGATACAAAATTAGTAATCTCATGAACTCCAGCAGCCACTGAGTTTGGGAGTCTTTTGTCTTGTGTTGTCTAGCCTGCTGAAGAGAAACTACTACAAAACAAGCAATGTCACTTCCTGTAGCCCTTGAATTTTCCAAGGCAGCCTCTCCTCCATCTGGTGCCTGCCTCATGCTGCTTAGTTTGAGTTCTCATGAAATCACAGTTGCAGGTAGTGTGATTGTTCCCTGAGATGCAATTTCAACACTAGGGAGGGCACTATCCCCTCCTGTACATGTTTCTTGTTCCTGGTTGCTTTAGTTCTTTGCGCCATTTAGTCATGTGAAAGGTAGGAATGGGAGTGCTTTGAACAAGTCCCAGGGGCTTCAGAACAGAAAAAAAAGAATATATCTGAGAAACGGAAGAGTATCTGAGAAGAGAGGAGTTATCAGCATGAGAGACCTCAAGCTGAGTGACTGAGAGCTGACATTCCTTCTATTTATTTATAAAATTTGTAACTGTGGAAATTAGCCTTAGAAGCTGTAGACCCATTACTGTTAGTTTTATCGTCCTTCTAAGACATACCCTGAGGCATTCCTGGAGATTGAATCCTGTTGTACTTTGCAATAAGCCCATAATTGATTATGCTATGGAGCTTTAATATGGGTTGAGAAATGGAATCCAGAGTAAATACATTCAGAATTTTGCTAGCAGGCCAAATTTAAAACTGGTTTTCTGAACCTACCAGGATTATTCCTTCTCAGCTAATGATTTAATGTGAACTAGCCACCCTGAGAGGTGCAGTGTGTAAGTCCAGGCTATCTTCTTGCTGGGCTTCCTTAAAGAAGTTTGTCCTGTCTACTTCACCTGTAAGTTTGTAAAGATAAAATAACATTCTGACATTATTAATTGTAGGACATTTTAGGTCCTGCCTGGTTCTTCCTCAAGTAATGGTTCAGATGCCTATCAACAATGTCATCACATACAAATTTGCTGATTTCTTTCATTTCTGAGAAACAACTACATTGCACCATATTCTCAAAAATGAGGGAGAACTGAATTAGGTGGTGGTGGTAGTTGTCTTTGTATCTCTCAGCTGGAAATATAGCCCATGTAGCTTCCTAGTCTTCCTTAGATGTTGGAGGTTTTTTTCAGTTCACTCATTTGATGAAAATCTATCCTTTCTAAAAGAAGCTTGTTCATTTTGCTCATTAATGAGGGATGAGAGGGATGTTGGGCTCTTCTCTCCCTTTCATTAGAAAGGTTCCTCTTTCCTTTTCTCAGTTGCTAAGGACCATATTATTTCCTTTGATATGCAGGTGGCTCCTGCTGACTGTAGCTAATTCCAGGGCTTAAAGTGGGCTAACTTGTACATCTGGTAGAAATTGAAGTTTCTTAAAGCACATCGTTTGCTATCTAGGAGGCTGTCATGGTTTAACCCCAGCAGCAACTAAGCACCACACAGCTGCTCGCTAACTCCCCGCCTTGTGGGATAGAGGGAGAATCAGAAGAGTAAATGTGAGGCAACTCATGGGTTGAGATAAAGACAGTTTAATAGGGAAAGCAAAAGCTGCGCACGGAAGCAAAGTAAAGCCAGGAATTCATTCAGTCCTTCCCATGGGCAGGCAGGTGCTCAGCCATCCCCAGGAAGGCAGGGCTCCATCACGCATAACGGTGACTTGGGAGGACAGACGCCATCACTCCAAATGTCCCCTTCCTTCTTCCTCCTTCCCCCAGCTTTATACGTTAAGCATGATGTCATGCAGTATGGAATTTACACTGTTTCCAGTGTAAATCCAAAACATAGCTCCATACTAGCTACTATGACAAAATTTAACTCTATCCCAGCCAAAACCAGCAAACCTAAACAAGCAAACCCAATGATGTTGGTACAAGCAAAGGAAATGTTGTTCAGAAGTGGCAGAATTAGCACTGTTTTCTGACCATTTAAAATCCTGGATTTGTTTATGGAGTGAAATGCCTATGGCAAAATTTTTTTGTGGGATTCAGTCTTCAGACTTGGTTTGAGGTGGGGTTTTCTTGATTCACAATATATATTTATTTGAAAATACTCTTCATGAAACATTATTATTGTCTGTGTGTGGTCTTAAGGGTAAATAATTAGTTTAATATTTCCCACTGGAAAAGAGCTCTCTCTTTCTCATTTTCCCTCTTTCTCTCTCTTTCTCATCAATAGCTGAGAAATTGGTTAATTCTCCAGAACTTCTACACCAGTGGGTCTGCTCCATTAAAAAATTATACACAAAGTTTTTGTGTTTCTATGGCCAACGTGTTAATTCTGGTAAAGTCTCCTTTCACATGGTCTTTCCAAATGTGATGACACTGTATTTTTGTTTTCTATGACCAGGTAAGAGGAACAAATGCAAACTAAAGAGAGATAAATTTGTTGTTTCAAATTGGAGAGAGTTGCAATGAAAGAGAAACTTTATGGTTTGAGCTCTTCCTTACTTAACTCCACTGTAAAAGGACACATGATACCTCTGGCACATGATGCTTGCAGCTGCACATAGGTCAAGATGTAACAACAGATGTCTGTGGGAAGACAAGGCATACGTCATGAGAGTACATAAACAAAAACCCCTTAACAGAAGCTTCTTTAGCAAGCATAACAATATTGCATTTGAATCAAGCTTTGGATCAGCTGGCAAGTTAAATTAAAAGTGAATATTTGATAAATTTTGTAAGAAAGACCAGTTCCTCCTAGCACCAAACTCCGTGAAAGTCTGGAAATGCATACTTAGTGTTATGCGATAAACTTAAACTTTAATGTTATCCTTTCTCACTTTTTATCTGCGCCTTCATTGCTCCAGGGAGACCTTGCATGTAAACTACCTAATTTTTGCTGTGGCACTGGGAGGTTCCTACCTCTGCATACAACAGTTCTCTGCAAAGCTTTGCCATAAGAAAATGTTTTTCCCATTTGAAAACACCACCTAGAGCAGTTTGAAAGAGGAGTAGATGATGCAATCATTAAAACCTGAGGGTTTCACGTCTGTTAAGGGAGTTTTTCCTTCTGCAGCAGTGGAGGGTTCACTGCATAGATTCTAGCAGAAAAGGCTCGGTGGTGTGAGCCAATGCAGGTCAAAATGTAATATTGTTGGCATCTGTTTTGTATGAAGGAAGAACTAGGAATTGGAGGGCAGAGTCTAGCAAAACAGGTCCTTATAAACGATATGGCTTTGCTGGATGGAATGACAAAACACTGCATACTGCTGAGACACTGCTGGCAGGCAACTGAGCTGAGCTCAGTCCTTGAGAAATGGAGCTGGCACTCCCTAGGAGGACAGATCTCTCCTGGTTTCTTTCACACAGACCCATTTTAACTTTCCAGAAGGCCAGATACACCCCACTGCAGTGACTGTGTTGCTTGATTGTGTTGATGCCTGTTACTAAAGTGGCTGATCTTCAATTGCCTTTGCAGCATGAGAGGAAAAAGAAATGGCCCCAGCAGTTAGTGTCTTGGCATCTTGCTTGTGCAGGGCAGTGATTCCCTGTCTTGCAAAAACTCATACAGGGGCAAGAAACTATCGACAGACTGATAGATGGTACCACTCTTCCCTGTGGGAAGCACTAACTTGCAGACCTCAGATGCTACATGTACGCACATGCACATGCACGCACACAGAGGGTTATCTATCTGTAAATATGTATGTCTGTAGTTACAATATACAAATCTGGAGGGACAGTGAATAGCCTTTAGTCCTTGATAAGTTTTTACATGCATCTCCAAGAATGCCTTACAATGTTCTTTACACTAGCATCAAAGAGGAGGTTCTTGATTTTGAAAGAGCGGACTTACAGCTAAGAATTGTGATTCTCGTTCTCATTTGTAACCTGGCATATCCTCCCTCCCCTGCCCCTGCCACCCTTATTTGTTTGATGTGGGAAAGCAGCACTGATGAAAAAGTCTGTATTAGAATGATATCTTTCCCCCACAAACATCTCATTGTAATTAATCAGTGTATTTATGAGGTCTTTTAAGACAGGCCAGGTTTATTTTTCATTTGTGTCAAATTGTTTATGCCCTTTTAAAAGTGCACTGTATTCTCATCATTGGGCTTTTGGTTATCTGCCTGACAATGATGAAGTGTTATGTTCTAACAAGTGTGTTAAGATCTTGTCCTGGTGCATATTTTGTGCTATTTGTGAAATGATAATGGTAAGGAGAGACAGACAGACAGACATGGAATGGATCAGGAACCAGTCCAAGTTGGTGGAGGTCAGGGATTACCAGCTTCTTTGATAAACCAGGCTTCCCAAAGGAGTCTCATCCTGTTTAGGTGATTAGATCAGGGTCATATTTGCAAAAGTCCTCATTGCCAATTTGCAGAGAGTGCTTACGAAGGTCTGCTTGCTTATTTTGATTCATGGATGACAGCTGATTCATCCAATGAGAGGGCTGCTACCAGTCCTATTTCCAGTAAAGTTATCACTTTACTAGTAAGCAGCTTCTAATTGGTATGCAGAGTCTGGACTGAATTTACTCATTTTAAACATGCTGGTCAGGTTCCTGGGTTTGTGTGCTCTGGCTAGCCTCTGGCTAGCCTGGAAATCCAATAGGTACCTTGCCGGCACCCTGCAGCTTTTCCAAGGGAATATGTAAGTGTAATTAACAAAAGCTCTGACTGCCTACTCTAGCAGGATCTGTGCCACTCCAAGCCTCTCAAGGCTGCTGAAAATCACTCACCACAGAGGCCAGCAGCTTCAGCAAAGCAGGCAGAGCATGGCTAGGGCTGGGGTCTGGGGTATGTCTCCCTGGGCGGGAGGAGACAGTTGCACCCTGACTCTGCCCACACCTTAAAGTGCTAGCCAGCCACAGCAGGTGAGCTCCTTAGGAACGGGCAGGGCTATATCCAAGCTCTCAAGTCATGACAGGTATCATGCAACACAGGTAGGAAAACAAAAGTGCTGTGCGCTAGTGTCGCAGTATCAGCCCAGCAAACTCTGTTCATTAATATTTCCTCCTTTGAGAAGAAGAGGAAAACTTCTGTGCCTCCTAAGGGAACTTCCTCCACGTCTCCCTCTGGAAAATGAGCCCTTTCAGCTCAGTGACAAGGACAGCTGCAAAAAGAGTTTATGGACTATAGCCCTATGGCCACTTGAAGTTATCAGCTTATCTAGTCTTGATGGATGGATCATATCTGGTTTAAAACAAGAGAATAAGTGCTATTGATGTTTCTCTGCTATATTTTTCTTTCTCTCAAACCATCCAAGAAACATGGCTATTCTGAATCTTTTCTCCATGTTAATGAAAACAGCCTCAGGATTTTTTCTCACCCAGTTCCACACTTTGCCTTGTCATCATATTAGAAAGCAGCACAGCATGGAGAAGAAGTAGCAGAAATCTCACTATCTGAAGAACACGAAGGGAGTGTAACACAGGTTAGAAGATGTCCATCAAATCAGCTCATTGCCATGGAGGGGGAAGGGAGGCACGTGACTACTAATTTGGGGAAAGACTAGATGAGGCTTCCCACTCTGATAGAATGGGGCTTTTGCAGCATACACTCCATGGTTTCTGGAAAGTTGGGTTTGATTTACAGCGAAGAAAGGAAGAGAAGAGTAGAGGTCATTGTGTTTAAACCTCATCTGACTAGCAAGTACAGCCATTGATCAGATACTTGTTTCAGCACTACATTTTGTCTTTTCCTTTGCTACGTGTGGTTTTCCCTGGAAATGAGCCAAAAGAAACTGCCTGGCCAGCTGAGAAGATAGTGTCATGAACACCCAGATGGCTTTCCCTGGGCCCATATTACACAGAGTCTGTGCCATTCATGATGCTGCAGGTGGAGAGAGTCAGGATTGTCCTGCCTTCTCAGCTCTTGTGTCCAAACTAAGGAGGGAAAACAGCAGCAAAAGAGTGGTCCTTTCCAAGACACTGGCACAAGCTCCAGTTTTTTATAGCCATCAGGCTGCTGGGGAGTTAATGCCAGCCTGTGATTACTTACAGTATCGTATTTATGGCAAAGTGACATATGAAGCAATACTTGACACCTCTTAGTTTGTCAGTAAGATAACTGAGATCCTTAAGAGCTCCATTAGCTAAGCTGCAGAGTCATCATCCTCCTTCTGATTACCTGGGATGGGTAGCTGACGCACTAAAGAAGACACCTTGTGTCTTACCACGTTGGAGTTTGGAAATTCTGTGCTTAAGTTGCCTTTGCAGCATCTCATGTGGCCAGAGCATAATTGAATAATTTGGTTCCAGGGCAAATTTGAAAATTAAACAAGGACTTGAGGGAGTGGCCCCTATGGAAACCATGTCAACGAACAAACAGTGTCAGAGGATTTCAGTGATGTTTGTATAAGGAGGATAATATTTGCTTGATTCTTGTGGGCTTTAACTGGCTGTCATCCTTCTAGAGCAAAGCAACAGAAACTAATTGAAAGAAACCAAAACCAAACAGAGGTGTGATAAGCTATTTGGAATTTGAAATTCAAGTTGTGTGGCACAGATTTGATAGGATACATCATGTCACGTGGAAGATTTGTGTTTGCTATTGGAGCAGTGTAATTTTTAGAAGATTATTTCCATTTTGTTTGCCTGTTGAAACTGTTGTATGTCTAAAATAAGCAAAAGTGGTAGATATCTACTCTAAGATTTGTAATTTCTTTTTAACTCAAGCCACTAGGAAAGCTTTGGGGTGACTCAGTTAAAAGAATTAACGAGAGTTTCTTCCTGGATGCAGTTCCTTTAATTTAGAGGGACCGCCCAAAGACCTTGTTCCCAAGGCAGTCACGCAACAGTCAGTAGCCCTCTTTGCCAAACTTCCAAGCCCTTTTCAGACTCTAAACATCCAGCCTCTCAGATATTTCTCAGGATCCTGCCATCAGCAATTCTGTATCAGTCTCTGAGGTTTTCTTTCTGCTTCCTTCTTTTTTTCCTGTATTTGCATTTCTTACTTTCTTTTGTGCATTTGTGTACATACAGACAGAGAGCTGTACTATACTTAGCAAACCTCATCCTTCCATGCAATCCAGATTCCTTAGAAGCTTCACACATTTTCATCTGGGCTTTGACATGAATCCATGTTTTGGCTGGAGGGTGCTATTGCTTCAGCAAGGTAATTTAATAAAAGACCTTATGGCTTCTCACACCTCAAATGAAGGGTTGATGTTTCACCCAAGTCTATTTAATCGAATCAGAATGCCATTGCAAATTTAAATGTTTTCTAATGCTTAAACTATAAGGTTGAAAATGGAGATTACCTTTTATTCCTTGGAAATACAGTGTCTGGGACAGAGGGGCCTTAGTCCCATTTCAGCTACACAGGTGCAATTTCTACCACTGCACAACAACGAATAGTCATAATACAGTATAAAATGTTTTTCCAAGCAAAGACTGGAACTCACAGCCCTTGCAAAGGAGAAAACATTTGTGTCTGTACTTCATGCCTGTCCTGCACGAACCTGAATTCAGAAGGCAGATGGAAAAATGTCAAAAATTCCCAAAGGAGAAAAATCATATGTGAAGAAGAGCAAAATGTTTAAGATGCAGCGTGAGAAGCTTCATAGCAGCAGCCCTCACTTCCACTCAGGCAACCCTGAGGGCTGACCCCCACCCCAGAATTTAACTGCAACATCTCCTCGTCCTTTTTGAGCAGATCACTAACAACGCTGTTCTGCCTTTGCATGGCCATGCGTCACTGAGCTACCGTGAGCGTTTTCCAGGATTAACTCTGCTCTACTCCTCAATTGGTTTCAATGGGTTTAGCAAGCCTTTTTTTAGCCAGCATGGAGAAACTAATGCTCTTAGTTCTCAAGCTTTTTAAAAAGTGCACGAAGCCAGATCATCCCCTCCCAGTTTTGCCACAGAAGGGATGTAGCTAGCAGAAAGCCCCCAAAGATAGTTTGAAATCTCTTGGAGGACAGGGAATGAAGCTTAAGAGCCCTCAGTCTTCAACCTCCTTGTCCTCTCAAGACTTCAGTGTTGCTGAAAGGCTCTGCCAAATGCCAGAGAACTGCACAGGACAGTCCCATTCCCAGGAAAACTGGGGAGGGGGGGGAATAACTCAGGACAGAAAACATGATTCACAGTGAGACAAATTCCCAGTGATGACTCTCTTAAATTCAAGGATGATCCAGAGAATTAATCTTCCTGTTCCCAGAGGAAGGGGTTTGAGGGGGAAGCCCAAGAGATTGGCTCTATGCACAAAGGCCCCAGCAACTTCACCTAGTCAGTGTTGGGCTTCCTAGCCCAACATGGAACATTAGTAATCCTGGACAGGTCTGCTTTTTGCTTTGTAAAGAAATACCTCCCTCCTTCACTTCCTCACAACCTCTGACCAGAAAATTATTCAGGCACCACCAGGAATTCCCTGCAATTCAGCAGGAGTCTCTTCAGCCTCAGCTCCCTTCCTGTGGTACAGCTTGGGGGAGTAACCTCTGCAGGCTTCCTGCACTGCATGTGAGGAATGGCTCAGCTGACCGGGTACCCTTCTGTGTGTCTTTTATTGTTGGTGTTATTACTGACTGCACTTCAGAGCAGCAGAGCTCTGGCTTTGAGCAGAGCTTTCCAGTCACACCCAGGCTGAGCAAGCTAAAATCAGAGTGACTTCAGTCTTCCAAGTATCAGTATGTCTTGGAGTGGCACAACAATCATTTTGATCCAGATCCCATTATATCAAAACACCAAAGATCAGGGAACAGGAGAGAGGTTTAAATTCCTTCCAAATTTCCATAAAGAAGACAAGGCAAAACGCAACCAACTTCTTTGGAGAGTTATTTTGTTGTTGTTGGGTTTTTTTGTTCCAGACAGCCTGTCTTGCAGTATGTGCTTGTTGCTGTTTACTATTTCTACAAGATGTTTAGATAGACCTTCCCAAAAGCAGAGTTCAGAAAGTCAGCCCCAACCTCCTCACAAAGATCTAAGCTTCCTGGTAGCTTCTGTGAATGACGTGCATGGGTTGTGTTTGACATAAATCATTCATGCTAGAAACTCTGCAGAAGGACGCGCCTCCAGCTATGAAAGCTGGGCGGCAATATTTTACAGTAATAAGGTGATGGACAGCATTCAGCATTTTTTCTGTTACTGCCTCTCTCAGATGACCAGTTGAAGATAGGGGTGAAAAAGGAGAAGCCCGCTGGCTTTCAGAGGGTGATCTGGTGGTGAATGCCTGAGAGCCACATTACTGTTGTGCTGTGGCTGAGAAGCCATGCGCCATGCCAACCGGCTGGGTCTCTGTCCCTTCTGGATTGACAGCAGAGTGGAACAGAGAAAAGGTCTCCCAGGTCCTGTTCTGGTGCTTTATTTGTAGATAAGGTGGGTTTCTTGTTTGGATGGCTTCAGTGAGACTGTTACTAAACATATTTTATTTCTTCAAGGGCTGAAAGAAGGCAGGCAGAATACCTTTTGCTAGGCACAGTACAAGGACCCTCAAGTATTGCCCCAAAAAGCTTAGAAGATAAATGAGCTTTGTGTAAGACTAGGGGGTGTTTTCTGGTTTTGAGGTTTTCTGAATGTGTTCCCAGGCTCTTGAAGAGTAACAAGTAGTGTGTGTCCTCTTGCAGGAAACAGAGGAAAAGCACATTCAGAGGGGGGAAAATGGTTTGGTTTCCAAAGCCATGCACCTCCTGCTCACCAGGAGCAGTCCTGAACTGAGCAATTTGAAAGCTTCTGCATGACGGGGAGGAAATCACAACTGTCTGTGGCCAGCCATTGGTAGAAATAATTTTCTGGTGGCAGCTTCGCTTCTATGTAATTTTGACCGGCACAAAGACTTGGAGGAAGACTGTTTGGTGTATGTAAATGATTCATGTCTCATCCCTTACTCCTTTTTAGACAAAAAAAAAAAAAGAAAAAGGCTAGTTTAAGAGCGAACTAATGGCCAGTTATATAACCTTGTTAAGTATATAACAGACTTATGGAAAATGGCTTTTCATTTCAGCTTTCCACTGACTCAGAGATTTTGTGTTTGTAAATCAGACCATCACAAAGCAGTAATGGAAGAACAAATGTAAACTAACTGAGTTTGGACTGCTTGAGCAGCTGGCCTTCCTCTTTCTCTGCTGCAGCCTGGTCACATGAGTACACAATGCTGCCATGTTCTAGGGGGATTAGGATCATGTTTTTGTGAGTGCTAGGCTAGGCCAATCTCAGACGGAGGGCTGAAATCACGTGAAAATTGAACATGTGTACAGCACCTGACAGGTCTGTGAAATGAACAGGGCAGAACTGTCCAGTTGCAATTTTGTTAGAAAACATCTGCTGAAAGCATTTGCCTTTCATGATTTTTTCATATCTGACCTAGAGATATTTTAAAAATATTTTCCTATTTAATAATTTCTGCTGACTGTGATTTTGGTGGTTGTGGTCTCTTGACATCCAAGTGTAGGTTTATCTTTTCCATCATTCCAACAGGAGGAACAGTGAGTCACATGAACTGAATGAAACTTTGCCAAGAAACCCAGAGAGCTCAGAGAATTCAGTTGGTCCCACTGAAGTCTCAATATTGGGCTTGGGAGTATAGAAGGGTTACTGGAAGGTTTGTAATTTCAGGATGATTCCAGGTTGCAACTTGGCAGAAAGGACCAAACCTGAGCGTGGAGCAGCTTTGAATCTAGTTCATTGGCAGAACTGTGGGTGTCTGAGTACACGGGATGCTGGAGAAAAGCCAATGTGATCTTCTGCGTGTGAAAATACCTCAGACCTTCCTGCTCCAGGCCAGAGTCTCATAGATAACAGTGCCATTCATTTATCTTTTTATTGTGAGCTTCTGAGTACTTTTTTCTTTTAAACATACACACACAGAGGCACACACACAAACATATACATATATAATGTTCTTGCCACACATCCAAAAGAAGACATTCATGTGTCTTGTTAACTGATAAAAGACTAAATAGTCTCCTTGGAAAACACTGTCCTACACCTGGCTGTAAGGTAACACCTTGTTACCTGCTTGGTAACAGGGGAAGCAACCCATCCATCTCGCACTTGCGGAGCGTGCTTTCCCTGCAGCCCACCTGCTGCCTGTTTCATCACATCTGGGGTCTCCTCCTTGCCCAGATTTGCCCCCTGAACACCGTGCGGCAAGGCCACCATTCAAATGAGAAAGGGAGAGGAGTCAGATTATGCATGTAGGATTACTGGCAAAACTATTGAACTTAGTCTAGAGGGTGTTAGTTACATTTTTTGCCCCCAGTACTGTCAGCAGCGTGAGAGGGGGTGTGGCTACTACCATCAGTAGTGGGAGCTACCGAGCCTTTATTAGGCTGTTTAGTACCTTGAAGTGGTTTCTCTGTACATATCAGAAGTTGGAAGGCCCCTCAGTCTCAGTGCTGGTGGTGATTAGTACCTTAGAAAATTTCCCAGGCTGCTTCCCCCTCAAAATATGGACACCCTCCCTTTCATGGATGGTCTGTGAAGGATCCACAGCAGCCTCAGCAGCACCAGGGTATATAGGAGAGTACGGCTGAAGGACAACTTGAGATGAATTTGTACAGGGTGTGGACCTGTGTCCACAGAAGGGAGGCAGGCAGGACACCACTGCATTCCCTTTCAGACACTGCTGGTCACCGTGATGCACCACGGAGGTCTCTGATGGCGTGGAAGGCAATAGCTGTGACACCAGCAGTCCACAGGCTTGCTGGCAGTCAGGTAAGAGGCACAGCTGGCAGTGTCTCACATGGGATGGCAATGTGCCCAGTATTTGCTTACACAAGGACTAATGGGAATGTGTAGGTGGAGGAGGAATAGTCTCTCTTGACTTTCTCTGTGGGCTCCGATCCTCTCGATGGAAAACTATCCTCTGACATGAAAATGGATGGCTCCTCATGCTGTTTTAGCCTATGGCACCATGAAGCTGGACGACTGTCCTAAGGGAAATAGCTGTTTTTTACACAAAGCAATCTACAACTGGATTTCCTCTCATTTTCATTTTCATTTTGAGACTGGAATTGAACCAATTGTATGCATGAAAAATAATGTGTCCATCATGATTATTTCAACAACATTTTTTTTTCCTTTATTATTAATTTCAGGACACTGTTTCATATTCCTATATACTAAAAGAAATCAGAGTTTAAATAAAATTAATTGTCAGGGTTTAAATAAAATTAATTTTCAGGGTTTAAATAAAATTAATTGCCTGTTAGAAAAGGATAGAGGCCGAGGAATTCTGTTGCTTGTTCTTCCTCTCTCTCAGCTGTTTCAGCCTCAAATGGCATGGTGCTTAACGTCTTCCCTGGCAAAGTACTTCTGGTAAAGGTCTGCTGGGAAAGGTCTTCCCTTCCCCAGTACACACTTTCACCGTCTCCATGTAACTAAGACTAAAAAAGTTTCCATAACTGTAGTAAAACGCTTTTCCTTCAGTCATTTTGCGTTGCAAATAGTTTCAGTGCTGGGTTTTTCCTTTACCCCTAGTAAATTTAAAAATTAATATGGCTTACATAAGGGTCATTCATCCATGCAATCCATAGCAAAAAATTATTTGGAAAAAGACTTTTGGCATAACTTCATGATACAAATGACAAGCACAAAATTTAGTTCAGCTTGCAGCTCTTCCTAAGCCTCACACATTTTTGAGAAGAAAGGGAAAGGTATTAGCAGTGAAAGATCTGTTTATTGTTTGCTCTCCTCCTGCTTTCTGCAATATTTGCATATATAGTGGCATACTTGCCATATATCTTTAGCTAAAAAGTACTGTGAATTTTGTATGCAGGTATTTTTCACCAGTGTGCAGTGGCTATGAGTCCAGGCAGATGCCTTTATTTTGCTCTCCTGCACCAAGGTAAATCTGGAAGGTGTTGTTTCCCTGAAGTGCCTCTGGATTTAGATAAGCATAGCTGACTATTGAATCTGCTCCACTGTCTCCTCAGCGCGAAGACTCTGAAATGGATTTGCAACTCTCAAATCAGTCCCTGGGGCCTCCTAGTCCACACTGTAAAACCACCGTATGTAAATTGTCACCGTTAAATAAGTTGCTCAGAAGGGAGGGAGAACAGGGTGGGAATTGGAAGTGACCTGGTGTTCATGCTGGGTTTCAGACAGGGCTGTCCTTCCAGTTCAGAGGTCGCCGAAATGGCAGGGAGGGGATCATATGGCTGCCATATGGACCGCGTGTGGCAGATGGGGAGGTTGTCTCCATTACTCCCACATTCTGCAGAAAAACAGAAATAAAGAATGAAATGTAAAAACTGAGCCCCCTTCCATTCAGCCATAGGAACATGGTAGAAGAGGAGAACAGGTTCTCCTTTCAGAGCATTTCTGTGATAATTCATTAGCTGATGTCCCCCATTTTTCACCTCTTCAGGGAAGTCTGTTGAGAATTTATTGCTGAGCGATTAATGAATTTTTGAACTGTCAGGGAATAATGTAAATAAGTGGAATCCCAGATTGTTACACAGCTATTATCAGGTCAAACTGCATGCACAGGATCTGTTGCTTCAAGCCGAGGGTAAATCTTCACATAGAGCTACACAAGGCACGGAGCCCCTCACAGAAATACCTGCACGGCCCCGTTCAGCAAGAGTCCAACCGGTGCCCGAAAACTCTCACTGCTGAGGGGTGAAATAGTGTGCCCCTGCAAGGAGAACATTTTGGTTTTCCAGCTAGGCCTTGTCAATAGTTTTTCTGTGGCTTTACTGCAGCAAAAGGAAAAGCGTAGCTTAATGCCCTTGGCCTTGGCTTTTCCTTCACTGGCCAGGAAGGCAAGGTTTAGTTGTATGGCAGTGAGTTTTGGCACAGAGACCTCTAGAGCATCAGTGTCCATGCTCAGTGCTGGCCACTGCTGCTAGCTGCTAGAATGGGACAGATTTTTGGAAAGGGGAGGGCACTCGGTCCTTACCAGGAGGAACAGAGGAAGGAGGGTACAGCATGCTTATGGGACAGGAGCAAGGGCTCAAAGGGGGAGAAAACTTCTTGACGGACATTTACAACTCCCTGCCCTCCCATCCACACAGTGGATGGGTTTCACAGATGCCATGACACTTAAGCGTAGTGAGCGTACTCCTACTATGACAGTCAGATGTCCGAGCAATTGCCCCAGTGCTGCATCCCTGAAACCAGCCCCCTTCTGCCTAAGCCCAGGGACAGTGGTTCACTGTGCTCTGGCTGCTAGAATAGCTCAACAGATCCACCTGCTACACCTATGGTTTAGTTTTGTCCCTGTGGATTAACTGTAGTGAATGGGAACAGTATTTTGTGACAGCTGCAACAGCCAAGTAGGAAGGTTTTTAGTGACTATTAATTTCTGACTTTTAATTTCATTAAAATCTGAGCCCTTTCAATAGAACTAGTTTATGCCTTTATGCACACAGAAAAAAACCTAAAGCAGCAGACTTAATGATGGAACCAATTCTAGGAAAACTTGTTTCCAGTGCTCGATTTGTCCAGCACAAGGGGTTTATTTGTTTGCTTTATACTTTACAGAGGAGAAAAAAAAACCTTTCCCATTCCAAAATAGATAATCATGCATGAAAAGCAGACACGTTAAATATCACAAGCAAGGACTCACGTGCCCAGGTGCCTGAAGTCCAAAGAAAAGAGTCACATTAATGTCAATGTGCTTTGGATCATTAGCTCTTAAGCCTCTAACGATGTTCCCTAATGACCCTACTGCTCTTCCTCCTCCATCAGACTCTCTCTAACCTGCAGGAGCTGTGCTAACTTTTCAGGGTTTTGCTGTAAGACAGCCTTTGAAAAAACATGTAAGTATCCCAGTAATATATAAGAGGCATTACCCATTGGGAGTCTGGAATGTAATTTATAGGACGCTGTATCCATGATATTCATTATGTGGAGGCTCAAGTTCTTATTCATTTTTTATTTCATTCATTTATTCTGCTACAGGGACAAGAGTAAAAAAGAACACCTGTCCCAAGATTAAGACAACTTGCCATTAATTTAAAACTGCAATATAGGTGCTGGTTATAAAATCAGCACCTCCCTCCTCCCCTCACACACACATCCATATACTAACCAGCAGTCAGCATTTTCTCCTGGCCAGGTCCAAGGCTGGGTCAGGCCAGCATCATGATATTGCCTTTAGTTTTCCCTGGGTGAGGTTTGACGCCCACGCACTTTGCTTTGCACCGATAGACAGTTCCCTTCTCTGCAAAGCCAGAGTATACGCTCTTTGTTTTGAGTCTGTCAACACATCTTCCAGTACCCTTCTCAAGGCCCCAAGAAGGATGCACTGGGTGATCCCCACAGCTGTTCTTCCTCCACGGAGACTACAAAGACTTTTACAGTGTCAGCACGAAGCAGATTTAAAACACCCACTCTGTATTTATGGGCTTTGTGAGCACCATACATATGTTTATATTTCTTTCTGAAACTAAGGGCGAGCAGAGCCCCACCTTGCAGCCCCAGAATGGCAATTAGAGTTAACCCTGCCGACATCCTCCAGGCAGGGATACAGACCAAGGGGTTCTTGGTCAGCCACTCTTTCCACTTGCACCAGGGTGATGTGAGCTACCTCCTGGAGAAATTGTTCTCAATTTAAGAGGGAGCAGAACTTGACCCTCGAGGCTGGCTGTTATTGCAAGAACATAGGGAAAACTTGTAAGACACATGCAGGATGCAGGAAATGCGTGCTTTACATCAAAGTTGTGTGCTAGGGAGTTCTCAAGCTATTCAGAGGGGTCATAACTTACTATTTTCTGATAGATCCTAGAATATGGTCCTACCCATACCACAGAGGTTGCCAGATCTTTCATATTTGGGCATAATCTCTGGCCTTATCACTGCCCATCTGATTTCTTCATACATTTTTGTCACACAAAAAGCACCAAAAGCATTACAGTTATTTTGGGAGGTAGGTCTGTCTTGCTGCCTTCTGACACTGCTGCTGCTCAGACTTCAATAGCCAGGGAATGAGACTTTCTCAGCCTGTGTCCTGGAGAAAGCGTGCAGCACAGCAGCACCAAAGGAGACCAAGGGAATCCTCCCAATCCTTACACTAACCAGAAAAGGCCCAAGAGAAGTCTTCATAGGGAAAAACCTGGAGGAAAAGACTGGTGAGTCAGCAAAGAACCCGTTTTGGATGGCAATGCAGCATCCCCTGTGCAGTCTGAGCACTTGCAGCCAGGACAGTCACCCTGGGGAGGCTTGGCTCCAGGCAGCTCCAGGCACCTGAAGGGGGAGGCAGGCGCCTGAGCTCCCTGCACCAGAGGCAGCCACAATACGTGGAATGAATTGCCCTCTAGAGGTGCTTTTCTCTCTCTCCACTGAACGTACTGGAAGCTTGGACGACTGTCTTGGACTTGGGCCTTTAAAGAGCCATTAAACAGCCGCAATACAGCGAGGTGACTCCTCCGTAAATCTCCAGAAGCTCAGCCTGAAAAATGGATAGGAATTCACCCTCTTGGGATCGTCTGTCCTCCCTCTCTGAGTTGTCGGTTGGGCACTGCAGGAATCATTGTGCAATCAATATTATTAATACTAGCAAACTGGCTCTGGCTCTAAATATGCACACACCAAGAAAACAAATCGAAACAGCAAAAGAGGTCTTTGTGGTAACACAACTTCAAAGCTGAGGTTGTAATCACACAGAAGCTAAGGAATGCAAATGTGTGGTAATCAGAGTATTGTAACTCATCCATCCAAATGTTAATAGTGTTTTCTCACCATATATTACATTAGCATTAATGGCTTAGGTTCAAATTCTGCACTGTTTTCTACAATTATGACTAATTTTTCAGCTAAGGGGACTATCCATGGTAATCAGCAGAGCAGGAGCAGGATTTTTAAAAGCTTATGTGAGCATGCCGTGTGTGTGATTCTCCGCGTAATAACTTTTGAAACCCTCTGGCCAAAGCCAACAAAATGCAAAAGCACGGCAGAGGTTGCTTAGGTAATTCAGTTCCTACCAGGTCTGTGGAAATAGGCAGTTGTGTAGAGAAGAGACCTGACTCTGGAGAGGATGCCATGCTGCTGAGCGAGCTCAGCTACTGTTAGGCATTGGAGACCTCACACCAAAGACAGCACATTTCTAAACCAAGGGAGAAACACTCCTCATATCCCAGGGCCCAAAGCCAGCTGTGCCTGAAACACAAATCCATGCATTTTGTTCCTCTCAGTGCCAAAGTCCACAGAACTGCTTGTTAATTGAACAGTGTCTTAAAGCGAGTGAGAGAACACATCACAGCATGTATTTTAATGTGCCATATTCTGCAACTATCCTGAAAGAAAGGTAAAATAAGCACAGAGGTTTCTTCGGATATACAACCTGGCTTCTGCCTTTCCAAACAGAGACACCATCACAGTGACCCAAGGCTCTGGTGCACCAGGCTCCCACACTCCTGCCTGCACGGGGGCTTTTCTGTACATTAAAGTAATATTAATAATAATTAATAACAACAGCAGTGCCTGGATAAAATACATTCTTATGGAAAGCAGTGAGCTGGACAGCCGCTTTGCCTTACATCATGCAGGGAAAATTTGCTTCATCATGCCTTCCCCACCTGCTTTGGGTTTCTGTGTTCCCCAGGTGTGGGTAAGGTGCTTGCAAAGAGTAAACTCTTAAGCCACCATGATTTAGTTACCTGAAAAAAAACCACAACAACAAATATAATGGGTTTCTGTTCTAAGGGTTGCTTGAATAGGCTTGCTTTTCCTAAGTAAAAAAGGGAGTACAGAATAAAAGCATGAATGATTCGTTATTATATCAACAGTGATCAGTAAGGTGCTATAAGCCAGAGACAATTGTCTTCATTTTATTGGAAACATTCCTAGAAATTAAGGTTATTCCTGTTTGGATAAAACCGAGTCTGTCTCCAATCCCTCTCCTTCTCTTCCTACATAAAGCTCAGAAGTGGTTGTGCTGGAGAGTTTGGTTGATGCTTGTTCCTCATTCACTTTGCAGCTCTGCTGCACCTTGCATTTGTAAATCCCCAAGCACTCAGAGCAAACACCCACAATGCCAAGAAGATCCCCACGTGGTGAGGAAGTTTTAGTATCTCCAGAAATGGCTGAAATTAAGTATGGCAAGAAGAAGTGGTGTGCCTTGTCCCTGAGCCGGCTGGTGACAGAGCCAAGAACAGAGCATAAGAGACCCCATGCTGGGAACCTTGGTCTAGGCTGGACCCCTCCTTTATCACTCTCATCTGAACACTCGGCAGAATGACCCAGCCCTTGAGGGCTCAGCATAGGCTTATGGGCAGAAAAACCAGGCCCACTCTGGTTTTGATATTCATGGTTTTTTCAATGACATTGAACTTTGAGCTGAACTTCACCTGTTCCTCTACCTAATCATCAGCTTTCCTTTGCTTATATTCTTAGGTATAGATGAGAGCGGATGGCAGGTCGCTGGGTTAATCTGCATCTAATCCATAGCACAATCACGATGCTGAGCAGAAACCGTGTTCAGCTCCCTGCTGTGAGTAGCTATTCTGCCTGCTGGGGGTGGGAAATCCAGCCAGTTGAAGCACTTCCACTGCTTTTCCACTACAGAGCGCATGACAACAAGGTTTCAGGTCTGAATGGGACCGTTTTTGTGCCCTAGACAGGAGCAAGCCTACATAGTCTTTTGTGGACAGACAAGAATGTTTTCGTCTTGAATTTTTAGTCAGCTGTACCCCAAGAAACACTTTATATCCTGCTGCTTTTTCAGAGAATTGGAAAGAGAACAAGGTAGGCAGCCCTGCTATAAGACTTACTCTCAGTTTTCTGATCTCACACTTGTTATTCTTTCCACCATGAGTCACTCCTGTTAGTGGCCCAGTTTACCTACCCTCACCCCCTGCTTTATTAGCAATGAGAATGACTGTGCAACAGCAATGCTCGTATGCCGCAGGATGTTCCCTTTGTGTAAGCCTTCTTTTGTATTTTGACATTTGTGAGTGTTCTCATCCTTTAACAAGCAGGCAGAGCCTAAATTCCAAAGGTACTCACTGCCTGCAGTGGCAACGTCAGATGAAGTATGGGTGCTGTGTTTTATACAATCAGGCCCACAGGTAAATAACATAGGAGTGGTGTGAACCTTCACTCAGCTGGACACATAACCCAGGCTTCAACCTCATTTGTAGCCTGATTTCCAAAGGAGAGGAGGTTTCTAAAATTGAGTGTTTGTTCTTTCTGCCTTCCTATAACTTTTGAGCCCATTAGTAGATTTCTACTGAATTTGAGAGAGATGTCCCAAATATAATAAGACGCCCAAGTCTTTTTAGACCAGGCAGTTGAAAGGAGACCTTACTAATTCCCCAGTGAGGAAGTGACCACCATGTGACTCTGTCCATCTTAGACACTTGCGAATCCACAGGACTTTGCTCACCCTTGAGACCCAAGCTGATAGCAGACCAGACCTCATTGGTTCACTCACAAAACAAATGTGTGCCCTAAGTTCATGAGGACCACGTCCCATGAACTTTTATACATGTGAGTGAATTTGTTCTCACAGGTAACTGTACCCCTGGGCAAGGAGCACCCAGACTTCCTGGTTCTGCTTTGGAGATGTTGGCTTACACAACTTTTTTATTTGGGGAAGGTCCAGCCTGGAGACCTGCAGCTGATTAAGCTCTCAGGCTCCCAAGGAAAGGGAAAGACGATACACGTTTCTGCCAGCTTTTTGAGAGTGAGGGAGCAGAAACACCTCAGTGTTAGATGAACCCTAAAAAATAAATTAAAAAAAAAAAAAGCTGGATTCACTAATTCACTGAAGGTGGCCAGGGAAACATAGAAATGATTAAAAAAAATCCCTCAGGTCAATAACCAGTCTGCCTTTGGAGAGACACAAGGGTTCGGTGAGTGTAAGTTTAATTAAGCCAGCCAAAAACTGAAGGGAAAATTAGAAACCATTTCCAACAATGCTTTACAAAACCTTCCCATCGAAACAGACACATTAATTGAATAGGAGCTGAGCTGTACTTTGATACATGAGCCCCAGCCCAGGGTGCCTCTCACTGCAGAAAGAAGCACTGTGAGGTTTCATTTAGAAGCAGCAATCTCTCACTGTTATCCTTCCCTTGTTGGCAAACATCAGCTCCCTCCCTCTTTTTTTTTTTTCCTCCCTTCAATTAAGTGTTTAATTAAAGTGGCATGACTCCCTTTCATTTGGAAAAGTAACTGAGGACACTAGCGTGTAAAAAATAAGCTGAGAAGCGAGCTGGAGTACACACAGCAGAGAGCATCAGCAAGGCCTACAAAAATGTCGCTCTTAATTTGCTTTGGTGCCACATCAAATCATGGTGATGGTGAGGCAATACAGCTGCAGAAACATCTGGAAGAAGCTGATAAACATGGGTTTGGTTGGGTCTGAAGCATGCATCTGGTGTAACTTGCCTTTTTTTTCATTCTTTAAATCCTGAATGGTCAGCCCAGCTCGGCTGGGAGAGAAAAGTGACGTTCACAAAGATACATTTTTGGTAAGTTCTCATGAAGTGATTCAAGAGAGCTTGTTGAGTTGCTTGATAAGCAGGCTGGTGCCTAATAAGTATTTTCTACTCTATCTTGTAGATCAGTCTTTGTCAGGTTATGTGGTGGCTCATCACCCTCACACCTTCCAGGGCCAGTGAGCGCCTGTGCTCTGACTCTGTGACTCTTTTTCCCAATATCTTTATGAGACCTTAGCAGAAACTTACAGTTACGCAGATTGGCTGGGCAGACTATTCCCAGCTCTTGGCTTGAAGGTGCCCTAGTTAACTCTGATGGCTCAGTTTTCTCAAGCAGGTTTAAAAGCAGAGCACAAGAATTCCTGCTTTTCTGTAAATGGGTGGAAATTCACAGAGTTTGAGCTTTTAATGCATTCTGAATTTTCTATGCCGATAATATTACGTCTCTCTTCATACATTTTTAACAGAAAACATTTGAGTTGGGATCTTTTTCCTTGCGATCTTTAATTGTTGACCAGCATCTCTGACACACCTGTGCACATTGAAAGATTTCTGCCCTCTGAAGAACTGCTGCAATGGGGAGTTACTCTTCATAAGCTGTGCTTGAGGCTGTTTTTACCTATTATTTCCAACCTAGATGAAAGTTTGTGCAGCACACAGGCTTGATTGATTGAGGCCAAGAACAAGCCAGCTTGACTCATTACTAGAACAGTATGTGTGCATGTCTGATTGATAGGGGAGGGCTTGGAAACAAACCCAGGTCAACAGTCAAGCCTAGGGCCTATCTAGAAGAGCAGGCATAAAGTAAAGGCTGATGGGCCACATCCCTCCTCTGCACACCTTGGCCTGGAGTCCAGCCTTCTGGCACCATGACCGGCTTCCCATGCTCACCAGCATGGCACTGTCCATGTCGTAAGAAGTTGGTGCTGAATGCCATGGGGACACTGCTGTCCAGTTTGGTGGGTTTACTCCCCAGGTTTCTCCGGCTGCTCATTGGAAAGATGGACTGGGCTAGAGCTGATAGTTGCTGGCTATACAGTGTTCACAGTATAGCTGGTCAGAAATCTTCTGGCGTGCTTGTCTGGCATAGTAAAAGCTAATACACCTGCATTGGAACACACTGGAAACATGTCAATTTTGATGAGATCCTCCCAGAAACTGGGCAGATGTGAGATGGCATCCTTCCTGCCAAGCAGGTTTTGAAAGCTTGCCTACCTCCCTCCTCAGCAGCCCACCTGGCATGCTGGTGAGAAGATGGCAGGCAGGGGTTAGAGGCTGCCAGGCCCACCTCTCCTGGCTCCCTGGCAGCAGAACTTCCCACGGCTTCCTGGCTGCTGGGCTTCCTGGTGGGCCATTGAGCCCTGGGGATGCACTGGAGAAAGCAAGGGGATGGCCAGCCTACCCTGTGAAGTCTCAGGGACTTCTTCAGTACTTCTTCTGTATTACTTCAGCCTTGCAAGAGAGACACAGATTCCTATCTTTATACATTTTCCTTCTCTTTTGGAATCAAATTTGACTAAGGCTTGTTTGCCTGGCTGAGTTTTTTACTTCCTTGTTGTTTCCTTGGGTTTTTAATTCAGAATTTCCCAAAGCACAGGAAGGGCAGTTTCTAGTAATTTCTTAAGCAATAGCCTTTTGTAAAAGGAGACTGGACACCTTATGAGGTTTTTTTGGCCTCCTGTGACGCTTCTCTTCCTTGGGTGAAGTGGAAGAAAGGACTGGAGTCAAAGATATAAGGTGGCAGTGGGTGGACCACGTATTTTACTCTTTCTTTACCAGTAGCTTCCAATCTTTCAGAAAAATCACTTGGTAAGGTACATAACAATTTTTTTGTTTTGTTTTGTTTTGTTTTGTTCTGTTTTGTTTTCAGCTATCACTAAAATGTCTTGGCCTCAGAAAGGTACTCTTTTGACAGCTGGTGAGAATTGAACAGTCAGTGGGACGACAACGTCACTGTGCCACGGAGCCCTGCCCGGCCACTGCCAGGCAGTGCCATGCAGGGCACCCCAGCCACCCTGGCTCCAGGGCACAGGTGGCCATGACCACGTGGCCCTGCACAGGTTGAGAATAGGCACAAGCGAGGCTGCTGCAAGGCCAAAAAGGGGAATGAAAGGCCAGCTTCCTTAGGTTAAGCTGGGAGACAGAGCATCCTGGAACAATTTCAAGACCCACTGGAGATGTCAGCAGGATCTGCCCTTCAGTAAACCCTTAGGGGTCATTAGGTGATGTTTCTTTCTTGGCACAGCTGCAAATATGGTCCATTGCCTCTGTTTTGCTCTGCTAGCGTTGTTTTCCCACTGACTTTAGTGTTGATCTAACATAACTATTGCATCTCATTCCCATCCTAAAATGAGGTATAATCTGGGGGAGGCCTGTTTTTCATTAGCGTTGAACTTGCAGCACAGGAACTTTCTCTGACGCAGTTCACGAGGGGGTGAGGAGGTGGGAGGGAGGGTTAGTTATTACCCCTGTTTCCTCTGCTGGAGTGCGGGCTTCTCTACCGAGCTCTGCCGTCTCTCCCAGGGGCCAGCAACTAATTCCTCCTTACCCCTGCACACCGGAGCCTCTCTTTAGAAGAGACTTCCAATCATGACAAATTATCTGTGCTGATTTTGTGACATGAACTGTTACCCATTAGGGAATGAACTGACACCAATAAATTCATTTCACTTACAACCTCACACTGTGCATGAATTGAAGTTCTAGAGGTGAAAGACATAAATTTACCAGGTGGGCAGACACACAGCTTCCCCTAAGACTGCGCACTTCACCTTTGCTACGTGCACTGCTTCTGCTGGGCCAGCCCAACATTAATTTTGCATAGAGTAGATTTCTCCTGTACTGTGCGCAGTCCATATGATTTATACTTGCCAGAAATAGCTGTGTGAATAGCCGTACCACAGAACTACCGGCTGTGCCTTCGCCAAAATAAAAACTTCAAACCCAAACACAGCCACTTGCTTTACAAGATAAGAACAGCTAGTATCTGCGTAGCATCTTCTGACTTCCAGGCTATGCAGAGTCAGTAATTAATGAGTCTTCCCTATGCCCTGGTGGGGCAAGTGAGCGAGCATTATTTATTAGGAGGGAAGGAGTTCCCATATGTGCAGATCTACGTCTTAGTCATTCTGATGGTAAATTCGTCAAATCATTCTAGCAGATAAGGCTCTCCTTCTCCCCAAATGCTCTGTCAGTCAAGTGCCTGAACGTTTCACTCATTTACCCAGATGAAAATCTCACAGTCCCCTGGCCAAATAGAAACTTCCAAGTGTTTAGTTAAAAGCCTCTTGTCATGTAATTGTGCAGAGGAAGGACTGGGAAAAAAAAAAAAAAAAAAAGAAAAGGCTTTCCCAAAAGGGGCAGACAAAAGTACACGCAGGGTCGGAGAGGAATGTAGTTGTCTGTGTGTCCCCATATTCCTGAGAGCTCCTCATCAAGATGGGGATCCTGTTAGGCTATGCAGTGCGGACACTGGGTGAAGGTGGTCCTCAGCCTGGAGCGCTCGCTGACCTTGTCCCCGCTGCCTGCATGTTTTGAATGGCTGTTTTGAAATAAAGCTTACTGGGCATAATATGAAATAAGGATTCTTGAGGATGAGGTCTCTCCTTTTCTTATGAACAGCTATAGGAAGGATTAGACATGGTCATGGGTGACAGGTCCATATACAGATATTAAAGGGAAAGGACAGGGATGTACCTTTCAGCATCCTTAACACACCTACAGGTGTGGGTGTCGGGGGATGGATGAAGGGAACAGGGTCACAGAGAATGGCTGAGCTCACGTGCTCTCCTTAAATTGCCTTTCTTAAGACAGAGCACTGGGCATGACGGACTGCTCGTCTCACACATTGGGGCATTTTTTGTGTTCTTATGTTAAAAGGGAAGGTTGGAAATAGCCTCCAGAAGCCGTAGGAGGGAAGACATGGCTTTGCTGAGTCTTCCAAGTACAGTAGGCACTGGAAACACCTCCAGGGTTGCTGCTGGCTGAGCCGCTTCCTTTTTGCTTTCATCCAGCAATCACATATTTTCCCATCCCTCTGAGGAGCCAGGCCTACCCCCAGCAACAACATACAAAGGTCATATTTCTTGTGAATGTGCAGGAGAACCTGAAAAGAGCCAGTGGCTGGGCAACAAGTCAGGAAATGATCTTATTTTCTTGCTTGCTTTTTTTTTCTTACCTTTTGGCAAAAACATCAAGTATTGTGATTTGGGAATACTGTCTAAATGCATCACAGTAGTTGTTGCTTAGAAGTTTTATTCCTCTCTTCACTTGTATATTCTTTGCTCCCTGCTTGAGCTTCATTAATTCAATGAACTGAACTTTATTTTTGGTAAGCATCCTGTTGACCTCTCTGTAACTGCAGGAAGCTCTTCACCGCAAACATTGTCTCTCTCTCCAGTTATAGTTTGTCAGCTCCACGGAGGAGAGACTGTGGTCACCTCTCTGCCTGGGAAGTGTTTATCCTGTTGTCGTAAATAAATGGGACAGACTAGGAAAGGGTAAGGTGTCCAGGAGGGTCTCTGGGGGAGAGATCAAACCCCAAACACACCTCTGAGTACCAATTTTCCCAGAGTCTTTCCATTGCACATGAGAGGGAGAACTACTTTTCAGCTCCTTCCATGCTTGCTCCCTGTGCAGAGTGGCAGGACCACAGCCCTTGCTTTGGGTTACTGTGATGCTTGCCCCGCCAGGCGCCCCTAATCCAGTTGTATGCGAAGGCAAAGGTGAAGACAAAGATGAGGCACGGTGGCAGGGGTTTTGCATGCCCTCACCCATTACAGCGTGGCAAAACTTTTCCCAAGCTGACCTGTCCCACATAAGCAGCATCAGCAGTCCTGCCAGGCTCCTCTGCTGCTGCTGCACTGGCACCAAAGGCACAGCTTTACAGACAGCTTCATGCCTGTTAAAAACAAAGGCAAGGTAGGAGGAAAATCCCTTCCCTACCCTCCCTAGCACTCAGGCTGGGAAGGCAGGGGCAGGGGCCTTTCCTGGAGCAAACTGGTGTTTTGAACAGAGGCCATGTGGGGTGGCCAGGCAATCACTCCTGAGGGCACAGTGCTGTAGCCAAACCTGCTGCTGCTTTACCCTCCATCCTCCCACCTGCATCGGCCCTCCTTACCACTGACCACCCCCCTTCCCCAGCCCGTATCCCAAGGCCAAAGGGGTCAGGAGGTGGTCTTGTGCCTTCAGGGTCAGAACCAGGCATCCTGGACATGAGAGAAGTCACTGGGGGGGAGAAAGCAGGGAAACCTGGGTTCCTTCCTAACATCAGCAGCAGGCAGCACCTGTTCATATTGAAGCTCCAGCACATGAAGAATTATACTCCAGTCTGATTGTTTTATAAAAATCTGTCCAGAGCCATGATCACATCTTCAGTCATGTGGCCAAATGCCTTTTAGTTTTAATCATTTGATCAAATGCCCTAGTGAAACAGCTATTTGTTCAAATGATTGAAAGTTTGTCATTTGACCAAATTACTAGTCTGGCAGGATGACTAACGGGTTATGCCACAATGTCGAATTCTATTAATGTCACCTGAGAGAGACAGGTGAGGAAAGTAAGGGTTAAGGGAAGAAGTTTGTAGAAGTGTTTATTCCCGTCACATGTACCCCCACAAATACACAAGTGTGGTCCTGAGGAACAGGGTGTGAAATCTCTAGGATGGTTCCATACCACCTGAGCAGGCAGGTGGCTGGAGGTGCCCCATGTGGACATCCCTCGTAACCCGGGGAAAACAATTTAAGTCACGGAAGGAGCACAAAACTTCTAGAGCTGAGGAGGAAACTGGAGGTGGGGTGTCTGCTTAGACTTCAGTTGAGGGCTGCCACTGTTGGGACTAGATGGAGAAGGAAAGCTGCCCAAACCATGAGCCGGGAACCACAGCTCAGTGAGAGCAGTCCTGGGCACTTTCTAGTGCCGCGGGTGTTACCATGCTTTCACTGCCTGGATCAGTTGGAGGCACTGTCATCACTTCCTCACTCCTTCCCTCTCATGTTTCTGGAGTTGCATTTCTTAGATGGAAGGAAAGGAGGGGGTGGAGGAAGAAAGACTAAAACATAGCCGCTGGAAGAAGTGAGAACTGACAGCAGCCATATAAGGGGGTATTAACCTTTCATAAACGTGCTCCCTGGCCTGTGACTGGAACCGGGGAATAAATATCATTCTTGTAGTAGGTCTCCTGTGTGCAGCACAGCTGTTCTGGCACACGCTGGTTTCCTGTGAATTGCAGTTACATTTACAGGGTGTTAGTACAGAGGTGAGATGGATATTGCTAAGATTAAAGAAGCAGCAGACCTCAAGCAAGAGGCCAGTGTTGAGGAACAAACCTCCCTCATGTTTCAGGGAGGATTTGCGGTGGACATTCCTGGTGAGTGATGCCCTTAGAAAATTCACGCACCCTCTATGGCCCTGTCCTGATGGGGTCGGGGGGGGGCAGGCCGCAGTGTGACGGACATTCCCTGACCGCTGAGGGTGCCAGCAGGAGCAGATGCTGGATCTGATTTCTGCCCCTTCCCTTTCAGCCGCCCATGTTTTCTTCAAGCAAGACATAGAGGGGGATGGTGTGCTACCACTTCTCATCCAGACATACAGTTAGGCGCTTGTTCATCCTGATACCAGAGCCCTGCCACGTGCATACAGCCAGTGAACCCCATGCTAATTCAAACACCATAATAACAGTCTGATTATCTGACTTGAGCTCTCGACCTGCAGATGTGACATACGCCAGGCCAGGAAACAGCACGAGCAAAAGCGTGCGTGTGCATGTGTGTGTTCAGGAGCATGCGCGTGCACGTAAGCGTGATCTCTGCCTCTTTAGGCAGCCTCCTCTGATGCTCCCTGCAGCCTCTGGCCCAGGCAGAGCCCTCTCTGTCAAGGAATGAACCGTCTCACCGTGAAGGCGAACAATGACGTGGGTGATTGCTGCTGTCAGTTCTGGGACAGCCTCTTTCTCTTTGTGCCTCAGGCTGGATCAGCACATCTGACCAGCGTATCAGTGCAATACGCCCCGGAGCCCACTGCCCAGCCCGTGGAGGTACCTGCCTGAAGTGCACGGTTCAGAGCGGTGCCGTGCCAGGGGCACAGTGTCGCAGCGCGGAGAAACACGGGGCAGTGGCTTGTCTCTAGCTGTGCCTCCTGCAGGCACAGCGTCTCTCCTCTTCTTGTAGCATGAGCTAGAGCGCTTGGCAGTCATCAGGTGGGTGTGGCTCTTGCTGTTGTCTCTCATTCCTGTCCTAAGCCATCAGATAGAGGTGATCTGAGCTCCAGCCGATCCCTTTCCACTTCTTCCAGTTGGCATACAGCCGTCTTCATTTAATACGCTGCTTTCTGCCTACGGACTCTGTCCTCTCAGGCTACAGAGAGACAGCTTCCACAGCTGACTTCAGAGCTTATTATGTTAGAGAGGTGTTATATATCCTTTGCGCACCTACATGTGCTTGAGGACTGTCTGTGCTGGGCCTGCAAAATTATATGTATACAAGAGTGGAGAAAGCTGGTGTTGCGAAGACCTACATTGGTCATAAAAAGATTGCCAGTTTGGCCTCAGCTTGAAGTAAATGTCTTGAGCAAACCCATTACGTATTCTGTGTATACACAATGAGTTTGATTTGAGATGTATTTATGCTCAAGAATATTATGTATTCTCTTTATACACTGTGCAAGGTTAAATTTTTTTGAAAATTTATATTTGCTTTTTATCATACAGACATACAAACGATTTATGGCCAGACCTGCTGAATCTATTTGAAAATGCCAATTTATTCTTGATTAACTCCGGAAGTGCTGGACATCACTAATTCACTCACTGCTACTAAAGGATTTAGGAACTAGACTTTGAAAAGTTTACTTAAACTGTTCTGGAGGAGACTGAGAATCCAGATTTGGCCTAATACAGGTAGGGTTGATATAAAAAAAAACACTTTATATTGCAACTCCTGATTGGGGGCATTTAGATTTATAGTTGTGATTTGGACCAGTCCCTAATCAATTCCTAGATAGTACTTTTTCATCAGCTGCTCTGACAGCAGGAAGAAGGTCAGAACCATAAATTCCCCCTTCCTGAGTGCAGGGAGCAGAGGTGGGAAGTGCCTTCCCCAGGTGGGCAGCAGTGCCAGGAGCAGGACCTGGGGCTGCCTGGGCATCGAGTCCAGCCACCCATCCAGCCCCCTGGGAGCACTGGGTGCCTGCCACCCCCCTCTCGGCAGCTCAGCTGCAGAGGAGCCCATCTTGCCTGAGGACGCTCAGAAAGGGTGACCACACACATTCCAGAGTTGGTTGGGTCAGCTGGGAACAAGGTGCCAGCCTGGGACATCAGCACAATTCTCCCTTACCCAATGGGCATCTCCTCCTGTTCTTGCCCCTTCCATATGCCTTACCATGGCCTCTTGTGTTCCCAAAATATCTGAGGTATGGTGTGCAAGCCAGGCCAAGCTGTCCTTTGAGGGACAGTATGAGCAGAGAGAATGCTGCCCTTGGCGTGCAAACCATGAGTTCCTCATTAAAGCGCCCCAAAGTTAGACACTCACTGCTATATTTAGCTGTCTGCATAAGCCATCTGATTTTCAGCACTGTGGATTTTTGTTTCTAACTTTATACAAGCTGAGCTAATGCTGTGTAGGTAGGTCTGAGCTGCAAAGTGCTCAGGTTTGGAGTCAGTCCAAAAAAAGACACTAAGCAGGAAAGAAGTGAGTGTCTTTTGCTCTTGGACCACCTCCATGGCTCTTTCCCTTCCACCAGGTGCTGTGTAGCCTCCAGAGGCAATCCCTGTTCCTCATAGCCTCCTCTAGCTCCTGAAGCTGAAGTTCCATCTCCTTCAGCTGCTCAGAGCCACCCTCTCCTCCCCACATCCTCGTGCTTGCTCCCGCCATGCTCCTGCAGCCCACTGGTATGCAGCACTATCATCCCCTACCCACCCCACAGGAAGGCAAGAGAGGCATTGAGGGTATTGGCATGTTTGTTTGCCCCACCCAGAAAGGATGCCCAGACCCTCCCTCACCACCCCTGTGAAGCCCCTGCTGGATAGAAACATTAGTAGGGAAGTGTGGTGTCACATCAGAAATACCTGAACTACTCACGGCCAGCGTCAGTTGGCAATGACTTCTGCTCGACTTGGTTGGTGCAGGCTGCCGTCTCCTTCTCTTCAGGGACAGCTCATGCGACGGTGATTTGACTCACTCTGCTCTGTGATGGCAGCCTCTATTCACCCAGTAAATGCAGGAAGTGCAATCAGAAACCAAATCCACTCGTCCTCCGTAGGCTAAAATGATTGTGAAGTGGTATATGCATCCCTGTTTAGGTTACGCTATTGCAAGCCTTTAAGCAGTACTGACCAATGACCTCTGGCTCAAATAGGGACTTTCCAAATAATATACAATTTGTGCTCTCAAACTAAGTGCTGATGTGCAGTCTGTTACTACCAGAGGTAGCAAACCAGCCAGTTTGGACTTTGTAACATCTTCAGGGCAGTGTGGTAAAATTCTGCCCAGCTTATCAAAAAAGAAACTAGTATTTGATGTAACAATAGTATATATCTGTCACATCCAGCATTGTGAAATATATCGGTCAAGGAGAGTTCCCACAGAACAGCTCAGCACTTAGCTCCGTGCAAAAGCTGTGGGAGGGTATGAATTATTATGAGTATTTTTAATCAAGTAGCAGATACGGTTGGTGCAGGCAGGGTTTTCAGAGAAGCTCAAGCTCCTGATAAATATGTCACAATCTATGATAACTTTGCCAAGTCCTTTAATATCCTACAGCTCAAGTCCCTGCCGTCTGACTCCTGCAAAATGTGGGACGGAAGAGCAAATGTCAGTAAAATTGCTTTGTCTGTTTCAGACCAGCATATCATCAGCCTCAAGGGTAAATACATGCTGGCTCCTTCCCCTCTGGTGGATATAGAAAAGGCTCTTCGTTTGCCTTGTTCTTATCGGAAGGTTTTACCCAAGAAAAAGGCCTCTCCTATCTGATTTTTGGAAGTGATTTAGAACCCACCCATCCTGGGCGGCAAAGCTCCTGTATCCACTGGTGATAAAGTCTGCATCTTCTCAGCTTCATTGGCGCAACCTTTTGACTCTTTGCCAGGTATGCATCGCATCTCAAACGCTTAGCTCCCAAAACAATGGTATAGCATCTCATTTCTTCACACTTTGCTGACAAGAACAAAGGAAAGCACTTGAGGATGGCTGAGCCCCGCAGCGCTCAGATGACCACCCTGTGCTGGGAAAGCAGAGAGGGCAGTTGCAGGAAGGAAAGAGCAGTGCCCACACGGACAAGAGCTTAGGGAGACAATCCCCTGTGCTGGAGGGGCCGCTGGGTGAAATGGGGGTGAGGTATTCGTGGCTGTTTCCTTGCCTGTCAAACAGCAAGGGCAAAACTGCAAGGCTGGATCTCAACCTCCTTGGACACTGAAGTATTCAGAAATTGATTTTGTTGACATGTAGGAATCAAGACTTTTTCTTCGATGCAAAATCTGAAATCGCCAAGAGAGATTTTGAATGAGTCTTAACTCAGGGTAGTTTTCCAGGTCACCATTACAGGTACCTCTAGGGAGTGTGGCAACACGTGGCTTTTATCTGGCAGATGACCACCGCTTGGTCTCTGAAAGCATAGGGAATGCTTGGGGTTTGGATTTCTACAACTTTTCTCTTTTCTCTCTTCACTCCCCTCTTTCCAGACATTGCACGGGTACCTACAGATGAGCAACAGTCCGTATGACCCGTAGGAGTAATGCAGGACTTAGGGAAGGAGAAGTGGTTAGAAGTCATGCAGTCAGTCTGGGAGATTAACTGGGGAATGCATAATGAGCTTAATTTTATTAATTATTACTTTTAAAGGACATGAAGGAGAGAGGAGACTAAGGAAATGTCCTCCAAGGCGTTACAAATCTGTGCTAGAGAATGGCTGTTCAATGAAACACATAGTAAATAAAAACACAAAACCTAAAACACAACATAAAACTCAGTACAACCTGGAGACTGAGAAAAGTCAGCATTCCAGGAACAGCAAAACCTCCCAAGCAATCGAGGGAAGGTGAAGCCCCAGCATGTGGGTGGGCACTTACTGCATCCCCTGCAAGAGCTTTGTCAGTCTAGAAACCCCAAAGGCACTTCTGAGGACAAAGGCTGGGACTGGGGGAAAACTGCATGGTAAATATTAGCCTAAACAAACGTGTGATAATGGGACCAGAATCAATACAGAAACTGCCTGCACCCCTTGACAGACAAAACAGATCCAGAAAGCAAATACAAGGCCCATATCTTCACATAGTCTGCCTAACCACAGTCTCACTGTCCCTGTTTTTTTCCCTTCAGTGCATAACCTGAAGATGCCCAGTGCTCCCTTGAGCCCTCTCGAGCAGAGGTGGTGAAATGGCTTTGCCCTGCCTGGGCTTCCCCATACACCACAAGGCAAAGGGCAGGGTGGGAAACACGCCACCCGTGCTGCCTGCAGCACAGCAAGGCACTGCTGAGCACAAGCTTGAGCCGAGCTCAGGACGCATTGTCACCCATCACTCGCACAGCGAGCCCTCCAGCCGGTGCTAACAAGCAGGAGCACACACCCAGCCTCATCCATAATCACGCTCAGGCCAGTTTGGGCAAGGGTGGGAGGATGCTGCAACCTCACCTGCGAGCTAGCTGCTCTCCTGAAATCTGACCTGCTTTCAGAATAATCTTTTAAGTCTCTCTTTTTCACCTTTTTATCTGTGGCTGTGATGAGCAATCCCAAAATGACTGAGCTTTCCGCTCGCCCTCCGTTTGTTCAGTACACCGACCTAATCCTCTTTCAGGGGCTCATGGGGCACAGCAGCCCGGACTGCTCAGCTACCGTCCCAAGGACCTTCCTCCACGGCGAGCTGCAGGATTAGTCCTGCAACGTGAGATCGGCCAGAGCCCTCCGCTCGGCACGCTCCCAGCTGATTTTCCACAGCCGGCAACCTTGTCAAGGGGAATTTCCTTTGACGCTTCCACCGGGGGAGAAAGCGCTGTCAAGAGGGCTTTAAAAACAAAGCTGCTGCTGGCTGATTCACTTGAAGTAATCCAAACCAGCGGAGGAGCTCACAACCGTAGCAGCAAATAGGCTGTTGGACCAGGGGTGCTCACACAGTGTGGGTGGTGGGAGCAGGAGGTGCGTTTGGGATGGGGCTTGGCAGCCTGGCAGTGAAATTAAGGGTATGAAATTAGACCATGGCAAGGAAAGCCAGTGAGTGGGAGCTGGCCCATGGTTTCCCTAGTTTTATCTAGTGCCTGGGAGGGAGACTGAAGACAGGACAGTCCAAATAACGCCCCAGGCTGGCAGCGGCAGGGACAGCACCTCTCACCCTGAGCTTGAAGGGTCAGCACGGAGGCTGCAAGGGGCTGGGGGGAGACAGGTTACTGGGAAGAACTTGAGACAGGAGAGGAGAAAAGAGCCTTGCGTGCAAAACAGAAGCTCAAAGTGCAAAAGTAAGACAAGGAAATATTTTACATCTTTTATTAACCTACCCGAAACAGCAGGACAGAGAACAGTATATATAGCCTCACTGGGAAAATTTGCAGACCTTTCCTTTTGGCACCACTCCATGGCTGGCAGCCATGCAGATGAATTAATGGCTCCAGTATCTAACCCCGGCCATTGCTGTAGCAATTCAGAAAACAGAACTCCAGGTGTCCTGGCTGCCTCGCAGCGGTGCAGTGACCCACTGCATCCCAGACCCGGCACCTACACCTTCACCTCACTCTTGCTTTAGAAGGAAAAAGGGTCAGTGGTTGGGCCTTTGCAGCACTTTCCCCACTGCTCACCTGGTTGCAGCGGCTTTTTGGAGAGGTCACCAGTGACAGGAGCGGTGATGGTGGGTTTGGGAGAGAGGCTCAGATGCATATGTGCCTAGTTTTCCATTCTCTGCCTGTTCCCACCAAGGTTGCCACAGCAGAGTGCAGGAGCGGCTGAAGGCATACAGGGCAGCTTCTCAGAGGAAAAAGTCTTTCAGAGGAACAGAAGTGGTGGGTGAGCCCATTTCTCTCAGTGAGCAAATGCAGCATATGTCTGCGAGGTCACTGCTCTGCTTGTCAGGGCTGGACTTGTTTCGGTGACCGCTCCCCGCAGTGGTGGCCAGCACCGTTCCCATGTCACGCAGTGCCTATAACTCATGGAAATAAAGCATGTCCGACACCCCTCCGAGACATGTATTCTATATGAAAATTTGGTTTATTACTGTCAGACCCACAAATCTGGATCTGCTGTGTAATTCTACTGGCGTCCATCAGTCAGACAGACACATTTAATGAGAATGAGAATTTATACTGCTACTTTCTATATTGGCTGCTGCCGAAGTGCAATCAACAGTCAAGATCTTCCCTTGCCAAGAAAATTGTCCCTGAAAGAGTGCCGGCATCTCAACATTTTGGGAGAGGAAATCCACGGATACAGGGGTGCCTCTTTGGTGGATGCAATCTTCCGTGCTGGATACAGAACCAGGGTGCCTGTCCTGCATAGACAGGAGGAGGATACGCAGGCAGTCAGCAGAATAGATAGAAATGTATAATGGATGATCTTGCTCAGCACTTGGGAATGTATATTCCCTGGTCTTCTCAGGAGGCAACGTTTTATTTCCTCCAGCTATTTTTTTTAAAGTGCTGTGTTGCGAATATTGACGCGTTTAGGTGCATTTGCATCAGCTGTAGCTGTGGGGGCAGGGGAAACTTCTCCAGATGCCTGTGGCAAGTCAGGTGCCTGGCTGTCGTAGACTAACACTGCTGAAAATCCCCTTTTTCGCTCCATCTTCCCAGCTCTTCCTTCAAAAGTCTTTGCCGCTGTCCTGGCTGCTGCAGAAAAGTCAGTGAGGGTAAGAAGGAAGAGGTGCCGTGGGATTTCAACACTTGGAAAGGTCTCCTGTTTGTCAGAGAGGCAGCCATATCCCAGGCCTCCCCCTACCTAGGGTGCCCCTGTTGTACCTTGCATTACATTTGTTCCCCTGGGATTGCCCCACCGTAAACCTAAAGCCTTTAGCAACCTGTGACTGCATATCCATGTGTAACGGCTTCCAGCCATGACCAGGATAACCACCTTCGTGCTCTGGCTACATGATGTACAGCAGGAGCACTGTGCATTTGCCCTGACCAAGGAGGGGATTTGTGTTTCAGGAGGCAAAGTGCTTGGGGATGATTTTGCTTCTGTATTAAATACTTTCTTCTATCAAAACCAGGCATCTTGCACTTCAAACCCTTCAAAGATCAAAAATAGAAAAGGGGCTGAGAGTCTTCCTTTTGAAATTATCCTAGTTTTGCTTATTGACTAAATTTAGTAACAGTTTCTCTGGAGTAAAGAAATTTTGGCTGCCTGGATTTTGAGCCAGACGAAAGACCGAGAAAACAACCTTGCCATCCAAACTCAGTTTGAACCAGGATCATTTTCTTTCTGCTGACAGACAGGTTTTCTGGCTTAGAGCAAGGTACTTTGGCATACACACTTCCTGCTTTACTGAAGAGCAGAGGTCACAGGGAAACAAAAGACCAAAACTACATTGGATAAGACCTGTCAACACCTACAGTTTAATCTGACACTGAGCCACTACCCTGCATGCAACGTTACTGGCAGAACCCACACACGTGAAGACAGGCTGAGAGAGTTGGGGCTGTTCAGCCTAGAGAAGAGAAGGCTCTGAGGAGACCTGATTGTGGCCTTTCAGTACTTAAAGGGGGACTATAAGGAAGATGGGGACAGACTTTTTACAAGGGCATGCAGTGATAGGACAGGGGTAATGCCTTTAAACTGAAAGAGGGTAGATTTACGTTAGATATAAGGAAGAAATCCTTCACTATGAGGGTAGTGAGGCACTGGAACAAGTTGCCCAGAGAAGTTGTGGATACCCATCCCTGGAAGTGTTCAAGGCCAGGTCAGATGGGGCTTTGAGCAACGTGGTCTAGTGGAAGGTGTCCTTGCCCATGGCAGGGGGGTTGGACCAGATGATCTGTAAGGGCCCTTCGAACTCAAACCATTTTATTATTCTATGATTCTATGATATATGGCTCCAGCAAAGAAAATGTTGTTGCAGTTTTTGCAACTCACAAAGTATACCTTGTGGGTGGTACCTAGCCTGAGCCACCTTCTGCATCGGATCAGATCCTCACCGTGGTGTGAGATCACAGTTGGCTGTCTCTGACAAGCCTGGGTTGGTGGTTCTCAGGCAATGCCACTGGTAAAGTGCGGAAATGGCAAAAACCCATCCTTGAAAGCGCTGAGCATCCTCACCTCCCTTTGATTTAAATGGGAGCTGAAGGCACACAGCACCTTGCAGGATTTGGTCCTGTGTCAGCATATACTGGCTAATCTGCTCTGACTGGCAGTCAAGACTGTCCTTTGTTCCGTAATTTTTTGTCCAAGGAAGAGATTTGTTTATGACTCCAACTTTGCAAAGGCAAACAGAGGCGAAAGCCATTCTTCTGGAGACAGAGAAGAGAAACCACAGTTCCCTTCTGTCTGTGTTTTCAGTGTTTGCGGCTCTAAGCATCCATGTTAAGTGACTAGAAAAAAAAATGGGATGCTATTCCAACAGTGGAGCAAATTATTCTTCGCAAACATAGCTAATCGAGGCTGCAGGGTTGCAATCATTCATTATAGATGGGCATCAGAGGAAAATAAAAAGTGCCTTCTAGCCAGCTGCTAACCCCAAAATTAGAGGAGCCAGTGAAGTACAAGAAATGAAGCTGCCTGTCTCCCGAAAACAGGTCCTGGTTCAGTGGGAGAAGATTCCTGCCCTTCGGGTCCTTTTTATAACACAGCAGCCCTCCTGCCAAGTTCTGACTATCGATACCTATAACTTTTAGCACCACGATCCTGGTCATGTTTTGTCGGCTGGCAAACAGAAATCAGACACATGCAAATCCAAGGTGGGCATGAGGACGGCGATGCTACAGCATCCCTGAATTGATAAAGCACCTGGCTCCAAAAAACGAAGCTGCCAGGGGTACACCAGCATTTTTCAAACCTGTGAGTTGCTCTCATCAGATGATGGAGCCCGGTTACATTGTTTTCCCCTGGGAAATTCCCTGAGGCAGGAAGGAGGTTGAACTACTGTGGTTATAACTTTGATATCCGAATGAATATCTGCTAGCCTCAGGCAACCGGGCTTCTGTTAATTTTGACCAAGGAGCATGATACACTGTGGCAAGCTGTGTCACTTAGGATTGTGTCTGCTTAGACATGATGCCTCTGAGTAATGTAATTTATATTTCATGCACAATTGAAGCAGCTAATGGTATAATTCTCCAAGGGGGAAACAAGTTGTTACAGCATTAATTACATTGCAGTTGCCTTTTTTTTTTTTTCGCCCTGCGCCGAGCGCTTCCGAATCATCAGCAAAACGACAGCAAGAGGTGGAATCACATAAGAGGGTCTTTGCCCCAGCAGCCACGGGGGAGGCTCGGGTCCCTTCCCGTCAGGGGTGGCAGCCTGATGGTCTCAGCTGAGGGCTGCTGGACCTGCTGGCTGCCGTGCCCGTGGCCCGGCCGGCAGCCGGCTTGCGAAGGCAGGCTGCCTCTTGCGAGTGCCGCCCGAAACTGCAGCTTGGCGCTGGGAGACGGGGCTTGGAGAGCAGCCAGGCATGCAGAGATAGCCTCGGAGAAGTCAAGAGAGGGTGTGGATCCTGGGCATCCCAAGAGGTGGTGGTGAATACTTAAGAACCCTGGGATTTGGATGAGGTACAGCTGAGTGCCTGTGTGCCTGCATCCTCGGTGGCTCTTTGCAGTGACCATGACAGCTAGGGAGCGAGGGTAATTTAAGAAGCATGGGAAGAGTGGACAGAAGTGATAAAAAAAACCTCTGATGTCTCTGCTAGCCTGGCTTTCGCCTCTGCGCAGCAGCCACGAAGAGGCTGCCTTGCCTTCCGTCTCAGCCGCTGCTGCAGCAGCAGCAGCAACAAGAAAGCATCCGCATAGGAGATGAGCACAACCCTACCAAAAGCCAAGCATCCCCCAGGTGTCACAAGGAGGTGACTTTGTTTCGGGGGAAGAGCAAGTGGTGGTTTGGTAGGCGGGAGCTTCAGGATCTCACCCAGTCTCAGAGGCAGGTGGCAAAGGGACCCAGGGGCTCCAGGTACTGGGAGCAGAGCAGGGGATGACAGTGCTGAAAAGGCTGACCCAGCCGGAGGGCAGTGGTGCTGCGTGCCAGGGGAAAGCCCTTATGACCAGAGCTGAGCCACAGAGGCCGCCTTGGGTAGGCAGAGCAGCCGAGGCAGCCTCAGGCAGGGGTTTGGGAACTGCTGGCTGTGTGTGGCTCTGGGCTACAATGGGTGTTTCTTTTTACAGTTTGCCTATGGCATCAAAAACCACAGAGCTAGCAGCTGAGCTGGGAGGAGGTGTAAAAATAGAGTCACAGCTACATACCACGATATGCCCGGGCTGGATGTAACCCGAGTGTGTGCTGTCGTCAAAAAAAGAGAAGGGGAAAGGAAAGGGCAGGAATTACACCATTTAGACTGCTATGAAAAGCCATGAATTAAAAATAAAACTCCTTGTGTGTATTTTGGCCTCATGGCACGTCTGGGAGGGAGCGCAGCATGCTGCGCTGCCAAGTGTGAGGCTGGGATCAAGAGGAACATCTGTGTTCAGGCTTCCCACACTGTCAGGAGACTGGCAGGGTGGTACAGATGACATCTCTAATCAGGAGGAGGAGGAGGGCCGTGTGACAGGGTGGACGAGGGAGGTGGCCTTCGCCTACACTGAGAGCACTGCCCATAGCAGCAAGCACCCTATGCACTGAGAGCCAGTGACTGTCTTCATGGTGAGAAGCTGGTGGCACAGATCGGAGTGCTGCAGAGTCGCAGGGAGGATGCTAAGGAACATTTGCTCTCCCCATATTCAGGCACTAATTTTGTACAATCATTCATTTCAAACTAAAAAGGAGCTGAGTGCAGATCCATATGGAAAATGATGCCGTGCATCTATGCGGAGATGTTCCAAGCATACCATGGGACATAAGATCTGAAGGAGGGAGAACTGGAAAATTATTTATTCACGGAGAAATGTAGCTTGTAGGAAGCCAAGATTATTCAGTTCAGTTGAAGTTTAAACTGGAAAACAGTTTTGGCAGGGAAAAAAGTATGAAGAAATGGTTTCTAAAAATTCATTAATATCTGTTTCATATCTGTCAGTTCCAAAAGGAAATATTTCTATGGGGAAGAGAAATTCAAGTGTCATTCACTAGGGGACTCAATGACCATTCTCCAAGGGGAGGAGCACACATACACGTATAGAACGTGCGATCAGAGTGGTTAAATATAAATCAATGATTAAATAATATTAGCATATTAACTATGCAGTGATGAGGGGACTTCACCTTCCCAAGTGGATGTTCTCCCCACAAGGCCGTGTCCCTCACGCTCTGTCCCTGACTCTGTGGGGATCCTGCTGTTTATACAGGAACCAGGGAGGAGACACAGTAACCCCCATCCCTCTGGGATGTGCTGCTGGCTAATAGCTGGACACTGTCCAGCAGGATGAAATACTGTGTTTCCATGTCTTTCTGCAGCAAAGCCACAATCGAACTCCACTCTCTAATATTTTAGCTGTGAACCTTAATCCACTCCTTTCAGCTCCTGAGGTATCTGGGGTGCCTTTGCACCATTCTCGTGACAGCAGCAGAGATGTAGCTTTAGTTCCTTGTGAACCCAGCTCTGGATCCCTTATCTGAGGAGTGGGACCCTTTTTTCTTGGTCTCCATATAAGCATGAAAAACACAACAGTCCAGGAGAAGGTTTGAAGTAGATGTACTCCTGTGGGTTAAATCCTTTCAGCTGATTGAAGCATTTCATGGCACACCTAGGAGGATAGGTACAGATAGATCCATGCTTGCTACAGCCATGCTTGGGGCTGGCTAGATGCAAGCCACCTCCAGTCTGGGAGCCAGAGAGCCACGAGTCAGCTCGGGCCCATCTCCAGGATCACGGGGGAATCTGGCCTCTACGGCAGTGTCTGAGCCAGCTCTGAGCATCCACTGAGCAAGGCTGGGTCTGGCTGCAGTCCCTCACAGCTCCAGTACTGACACAAAGTGCTGGTCACCTACTGAGATCCACTGGACCCACTGCTGAGTAAAAGTTGCAGCAGAAGCCAAGGCTTGCGGTCCTGTCTCTGCACTACTTTTTCCTTTTTTTTTTTTCCCAATACAGATAATTCATGTCAGGGTTAAGGGGCCTTCTGCAGCTCATCACCTTGGGAAATCAGGCTAGTGATGTGGTCTGAGGTTGCTGGCTTTAGGCAATAGGGATTTCTTTAGCTGTTTGTTTAAAATCAGAGATGGAAGCTACACAGTTTAGAGCTGGAGCTGAATTTCTGCTTAATCTCCCCTCGCAAGAAAAGTGTGTCAGGTTTTTTTCTCCTTAAGCAGCGAGGTAATTAAAGGAAGAACAGGGCAGATTTGCCATTCTGGGAGCTGCTGCTGTGTATCTGGGTTTCCACAGAGAAGGCTGGGTACTGCTATGAAGCTGTTCCAGAAGGAATGTCGGAAATATGCTTTTACTGATGAATAGGCAGAAGCCACACTTTCAGATAGGAATATTTACCTGCCCTGCCATACACCCCAGCTGCTGCTACGTCCTATATATAATAATGCAATCAATTTTAATATCCTACTGCTCTGCAATAGCCAGGACTCTCTCCATTTGGAAGAAAGGGGCCACATTAACATTCAGATTGTAATGCACACATTCTAAGCATGTTCATAGCTGTCACTGTGTGCCTGTGGACCTGGATCAGGGCTGGACTCCACATTCCCTCCAGCTCCCCCCAAATTCAGGGGTGTTTCATTCTAGGATCTTCCAGGCCTCCATTTTTCAAATCTTACGTTCTAATCTCAGCCAAGCCTCTGTAATGTGCTTTTTGAGCCCCATGCTGCAGCCTGCCCACTGTGCTGTGCACATTTTGCAAGCCACGGACATGCAGCCTCGGCTGCAACCAGCCGACAAGCTCAGCAAGTTGTGCTTGTGGAAAATGGTCCAGAAGGAGGGCTCAGGGCTGTGGCACTGCCCTTGGAGCATGAGCCATGGGAGAGGACTGCTCACAAAACTGAGATGCACCAAGGCTGCTAGCGATGGGCACTACTGCATGGCCTGGCATCCCATGTCTGTCCTCACAGAAGCAGCTGCAGTGGAGGTTGGTCCATTCCCAATAGGTTCAGAGGAGCGCGCACAGGCTGTTGCTGTATGTAAGGCTGCAGTGACCTGTCTTTGCCCTTTACAGTCCTCAGTCAAGTGAGGTGCAGTCTGGTCTGCATGGGTAACGATCTTTGAAACTCCCATGCCGGGGTAAAGGCATCCCAGGTATTTAAATCCAGCCCCTCCAGCAACCAGGTCCCCTTGTCCCTTGCCCCACCTCATGACACTGCTCCATCTTCAGGCAGCGTGGCAGTGCCAGCGTCTGGCTGGAGAGGTGCCAGGAGCACGCAGGGAGCTCTGCTCACATCTGAGAAGGCTGAAAAAAGCAGCCAGAAATAGCCAGCATTTCGTAAGAAGCCTCACTAGGGCTGGCGCCACGGCCCTGCTCTGCAAAGTGGAGTTCAGATAAGCTTTGAGGAAGCATCCAAATTCTCCTTTAATTTCAGCCTTTTCTCAATTTTGGCTCAGCACCAGCCTGGTAAAAGACACAGCAGAAGGGATGGAAAAGAAGGCAAGAGTGTGCCTGGTGAAGAGAAACCCTACACCTTTGCACATGCTGAAATTATTTTTGCCCCAGACTTGGGCCCCATTGTGAAACAAGTGTTCATGCCGGCGAATGCTCCCTAGAAAGTAAATGGTGACAGATTTGTGTTTAAACAGCAAAAAGTTCCACCCAGCTTTCTCTCAAAAGGAAGCAGGTTTTATTTTGCTCACAGATGTTATCCCCCAGGAATAGGGGACTGACCCTCTCAGTTGGTGTCTAGGCTGGTCCTGCCACCTCAGTGAACAACCTGATCCTGCAACAATCGATCTTCCTTGACCCAATGGCCCCAGTTTCTTTTGGTTAGAAGCCATGGTGTGAAAAAGGAAGGAGTTAATATATATTTGCTTCATATGCAAGGATGCATGTGCATGCTTCATGTGCAAGGATGGGATTGAGTCAAAACACATAGGCATATCAAGGAGTGCACCAGCGTGGTCATCACAAAACAGAGCAAAGGCCAGGGGCAAACAGCCTTTGGCAGCTACTGGATGTGGATTCATCAGGCCTGTAGGAGAAGCACTCAGCCTGCATGACCATTTGGTACCTACCAAGCCCATCCATAATGGTGCTAAATGTGTAGTTGGCTTGCAAGTAAAAGCTATTTGTGAAGAAGTACCCTAAAACCACGTAGTGATTTCGCAAGAAATGCCATAGCTTTGGGATGGTCTTTTAATCCTTGCTAGATATATGAACACTCTTTATTGTGGCTCAAATGGAAGTTAGGCTATGGACTGGTTACCCATAGCCCTTACACTGACATACGATCTGCTGCTAGGGTAAAGGCCTCAGCAGAGAAAGAAAAGCAAGACTCCAGCAGCGGGTTCCTGCAGCTCTGGCCAAGCCTCCGTCAGTGTTGAACTGGGTGGACATCTACATGTATCAGCAGAGCCCTGGCCAATTCAGAAAAGAAAATCATGAGCCACATCCATGTCATGTTGGCCAACTGTGAGCATGTGCAAGAGGGCTTGGGGCACCTCTGCAGACCTGGAAGAGATCTGAGACCTGACAGGCGGCCCAGACCAGCAATTTGCAGGACTCTTTGGAAAGGAAAATAGGCAAGTGCCAAAACCAAAGACCCTCCTGTGCCCCAAAACTGACCCCAGATGAGTCCACTTTATACAGGAATCACCTTGTATTGTATCACCAAAGAAGGAGCCCTGGCTGCCGCACAAACAGACGGCAGTCCTTCCAGATTTAATGCAACAGCCATGTGTAATGACACACACAGTTCGTCACAGGCAGGTAGCAGAGCCCTTTGCTTTCATTCATATGAATATAATGCACACAGCAACGCAACACATCAACATTTTTAGAGCCAACAGTTTGAATTGCATTGCTCTGTTACTTTTAATCATTTTAATCTGCTTTTTTTTAGCATTCTACTTCTTCCCCATTTTACTTCAAAACAAGACAAAAAGTATTCAGCAGCTAATACCTCTGTTTTTAATGGCTTGAAAAATAATGAAGGATCATTAAGCTGTTCCTGAGCCTTCCGGAGCACTGGTATTTTTAAAGATGAAATTAATCAAAGAGGCTGTGAACTTTAATGGAGATGGATTGGTTCAGTGTGGTAATGCCAGCACGGAGGCTGGTTCAGCGTGGATCCCAGCCTCTTCCTTTCATCTGCTATGCACTCCAGCAGCCAAAACCTCCTTGCTGAAGCAAGACCCTGCCAAGTACGAAAAATCCCACATTTCTTACAAAGGTCCAGGGTTGGGGAATTCATTTTTATACCAGCTGATTTTTTGTGAGACTGCTTCGCTGCGAGCAGGGGACAGAAAATTCCTCTCCCTGAAGCTGCTGTCATGTGTCTGAGCTATCCCAGCCCGAGACTGCACCATGCCTTTATTGCAATGCAGGCAGCTCAGCGGTGCGTGAGGAAGGTGGGAGAGGAGATTTTAGTCCACTTATTGCAATGTGAAGCACAAACCTACTTCTGCTGTGAATCTGCCTGGTCTCCTGGTGAAGAGAGGCTTGGCAGCCTGTGCCATGGCGATGCCAAAGACCCCCACGGGAGGCAGTGTGGCTCCTGAGGCCACCTCTGCATTGGCATGAGGAGAGGCCATCAAGGATTCTGCCCTGCCATCAGCACCCAGGGACCCTTTGCACCTTGCTGCTGCTGCTGCCACCTCCTCGGCCAGGTCCTGTAGACACAGCTGGTTGTAGAGTGATGTCTTGGCTTGCCTTGCTTTCTGTCTGCTCCACTGAGTCCCTGAGAGGAGCACAAGCATCCTAACGGGACTTTTTTTTTTGTTTCTTTTTTTCTGGGAGGGACCCACCAGTTTTATAGCAGCCTATAAATTCAGTGGTACAGGAGGGATGTGATCTCAAACCCCTACATCTTCCAGAACCAGAGGCATGAGCCCCAGCTGCTAAATGAGGTGAAAGCCACCCATTCCCTATTTCCAAGCAGTGCTGGAACTCTGACAACCACTTTGGGAGGGGACCCAACTCTGCATCTCTTGCCTCTTTAAAACACCCTCTGCTATCTTTCCCTGTGGCAGTGCTGTTTCTTATTCCTCCCTGGGTGAATCTGGATGAGCTATTGGATGCAGAGCGGAATGACAAATTTTGGGACAGCAAAGTGAGGAAGAAAGTCACAGAAAGATCTTATTTTGGTAGCAGAGTCACTCAAAGCAGCTTGTGGAATATGCACAGCAGCCTGTTTGCAGTTTGCATGTGTTCTTGGTAATAGCAGCCTGGACCTGAGGGCTTAAACAGCCAAGGGGGAAGCCCAGGGATGGGCTGAGACACGGGAGGCTGAGGGCAGCCACCAACCCCAGCTGCAGGCAGCTGCAGGCAGCTCTGCAGCATATCAACACCAAGCCCTGATGTCCAAAGGGCTTCTCCACCCTTCAAAGAATGCTCTCTGGGAAACCACTTTCCAGATATTTACCACTGGCAAAGTGTCAGCATCGAAGCAGAACGGCAAAGCCCCCCTGGGCAGTGGGGGCTCACTCGCCTTGCTCTGCTAGTGGTACATGCTGCCAGTGAGAAATACTCACTTCCAAGCAGGGCTGTATGCTCAGACAGCTGCCCGGGCTCCTGCTGCAGCTGGGGTGTGAATGTGCTTTGGGGGAAGTTCAGCTCCACTTACCCATCCAGGATCCCTGAGGCAGCAGCACTCCCACAGAGACTCTTCACTGCTCGGAGCTGCTGGGGCTGAGTCCATGAAGTCCAGGTCCCAGTGAGCCATGCCAAGCTGCCCTGCCAGGGGTGCACATCCAGGGCAGAGGCATGCATTCGGTGCCCCAGCCAGCTATGGGGGAACCAGGCAGCAATCATGGAGAAACAACTTGGTCCCTGGGCACAGCCTCCCCTCCAGCCCCTATATCCCAACCCTTGGAAATGCACTGCTGCTTCTTTAGATCCCCTGAGTCTTAAAACCTTGTCAGGGGATAGCCTTTACACCTAGATTTAAGGTGATGTAGTGACTATAAATATTATGCTTTGAATAAAAGAGTTGTGAACACTACATAGGTCCACTTATTGTTAAATGTCATATTAAAATGTTCTAACACTCAATGTCCCAGGTGCTGCACTGGCAGGTAAGAGCACACAGCAGTTTTGTTGCCAGTGGGCAGACAGCATTGCACAGGGTAGGACAAGCTGGCCACAGACTGAGATGGTTATGCCCTAAAGTTTTGCCAGCACAGCCATGACACATATGAATGTAAAGAAAACACCTCCCTGACCCAGCACCATGCCAGCGCAGTCCCTTGCACAGGTCCACATCCTACTGACAGACCAGACCTTGTGCCGGCGCAGGCCAGTACAGAGCCCTGGCTGGCCCGAGGTCGCATCACTCTGATGTTTGCTCTTCACCAACCCCCACTAATAATGGCAGTGGTGATGGGGAAGCCATAGCTGCCCACCTAATTAAGAGACAGTGGAGAACTCTTCAGCTACTCTGCTCCTGCTCCTTTGTTTTGCAGTAGTACCTTGTTATCACAATGCTAGTGCTTTATAAATAAGTGAGGTGCACGCATATTAGTGTGCCTTTTATCTGTGCCATCATTTTTCATTTTGGAGTCTAGTGTTTATTTGTGCTCTGTTTTTATAACTTGTGCTCTTTTCTTCCCAGACCCCTTTAAGAGCATGGAAGGCAAGATTTAATGCACCTGAAACATCACAATTAGCCCCATTGTGCTAATAACTTAAAGGAAACAAATAAATACTAGAAACTGTGGCACTTTGGAAATTCCCTTGCGCTGCGGGAAGAAGGCCTGTTGGTCAGGGCACATTGATTTTTTCCTGAATCCATCCACGCAGGATTCAAGGACAGGACAAAACACTATTAAGTCAGCAAGCAGAATGCAGTAAATAATGAGTGAGCTGGAGAGGGCTGAGGCTCTGCACTGGTTGAGTCCAGATATAAATTGTGGTGAGCTATGCATCTCGGCATCACAGTGACACTGTCTCTGGCGCGCAAGGGAAACCCAGATGGGTAACAGTAGCTGGAAAAGCTGGATGGGACTTCAGAAGTTTTGCACATTGTTTTCACTGAAGAGGCAAAAATAAACTCCTTCCACCCCTCCACAAGAAGCTCTGCTGCTCTGGAAACCCATATGGATAAATACCACTGCCGCTGTTGGAGCGCAGTATGTCTGTGCCAGACGAAGTCTTTAGCGCAGGGGAAGTTATGCTAGGAAAGCAGTGCTTCTACCAGCAGGGTTTAACTGGTATAAGCTGTGTCAAAGCATTTTGCTGCCGTAGTATTGCTGCTACACCTGTGCTAGCAAAGCGTTTTTCCTCGTATAGCAATGCTCTCTGGCCTAAGGCTTGTTTGTGAAGGAAGGAGAGGGGAGAGTCCAACAGATAAAAGCTTTCCACAGAGCAGCAGGAGGGAGAAGGCAACCCATTAGCTTTCCCGCTCCTTTGTTTGCCTTTGTCCTCTCCAGCCCTCCGTGTACTTCAGCGCATCAGCTTCCCCCAGAGTTCAGGGGAACTAATCAAGCACGTAAAATGCTTTGTGTATTCAAGTATTTGCAGGGCCAGGGTCCTGGTTAAGTGACGCAGTGAAACCGGAGAAGAGAGGACACCCCCACTTGAAGACTCACCCCTGGTCTGATGACTCGGCTACTTCTCGTGCTTTGGCCCACACAGAGCTGCAACGCTGGCATCCCTTCAGGAGGGCACTTCAGAGCATCCCTGCAGAACACCAAGCACTGCTCTTGACTCCCAGTTGCCAACTCTTGTGATTTAATCACCAGCCTTACGCCTCACTCTGGTTTTCTCCCAAAAAGTAACCGCATGCAGCAAGACTCTCAGCTTTCCTTTTCTGTAAATCTCTCTTGCCTTCCCTGTTACAAAGAAAAGCCTGAAAGCGTTGAATTCTCCTTGGCCAGAAAATGAAGGTTGTCAAAGAACTCGCAATCACAGAAAGCACCTTTCTGAAAAAGCCTCGTGATGTTCTAACTGATTTGATATATGACACCCGGGCTCTGGGACAGACTGGTGACATCGAAAGAATATACCATTTACATTTGAAATAACACAATAATACATTTGAAAGAAATCCATGTTTATTCACATTGAAAACATAAAAAGCGAGAGCCTGAACTTAAATTAGAAAAATGTGATCTCAGTTTACATTAGCTCTGGAAACAGTGGCAGCTACTGGCCTTGTAGATAGGCAAAAGGCTCTTTAGTACTTAGTGTTACCACTGAGATTGCGTCAGTGCCGGCATGACAAGGCAGATCTAGATGAGATTTTCCTCTGAGTTACTCCTACACCAAGTGGTCTTAGCATCCAGCTCTGCTCCTGCACTGAATTTATCTTTGTTCACTCCTTTGTCCTCCCTCCCCCACCACCCCTTATCCTCTTCAGTACCCTTGCAACACGCACAGTCCCCCCAGGGTTACTGTCAGCCCCGTGTGTGGGGGGAAGAGGAAGTTTGATTCAATGTGACCTCCTCCAAGACACAGAGCACCTCTGACAGCCCTTCACCCTTTAGCCCACCTTGCCTCTGCCCCCTGCACCCTTTTTGCTGGCCCTGGGGCATTTGGGGAGGGTGGCTGCTCTTTCAGCCAAGGGGAGAGGGGAGTAGGCTCCCCCTGACCTGCACCCAGGGCACATCTTCTTTCTTGCGGTGGGGGACCACTGACATGGTGCTGGATGCCCTGACCCCCGATAGTACCTTGCGGGGGTTAAGCCCCTTTCTCCCTTGGTGGAGACAGAGAAAAGCATCGACAGGGACTGGCAGATGCCATTTGGCTTTGGTCCTTCTCTTGTAGAGGGCAAGAAGCCACACTCTTCTGTGACAATGAAGACTTGATTCATTCCTAAAAGTGTTGCCAGTAATTTCACTTCCTTTCATTTTGGGGAATTCTCTTTAAACCTTTCTGCTTAACTCTTGGCACGTTTGCAAGCTGGTCACTAACTCAGTACCTGGGACACAGTACCTCAGTACCTGAGGCACAACAGAGACACACCACATGTCCTATACTTTGAAAATTAAGTTGTGGAGGTCAAATCCCAACTCATCTACTACAGTGTACTGCAACCAAATGTTTTTTCGGGCTTAATCTTTAAAGTTTGAAGTGAAAAAGAAAGGGTAGCAGCATGCAAAAACAAAGCCTAAAAGAGCATACGATGCAGAATAACCTACACTATAAAGTGGCCATGACAAGCCTTGACAGGGCAACTTCAGGTGTGTTTAAATGAAGGTGTGGGCCTTCTAAACCAGATCTCATCTACCACACTCCTCTTACACTCAATGATCAGGAAAGACCCATTGCAAGTCACTGCTGAGGGTTTCCCCTGTGATGCCTGTGGCTACAAGCTCTCACCTCCCCAGGCAGAGCACCCGGTGAAGAGTTAGGTGACGCATCATCGGGCTGCCACCTACCCGTGAAGGGGGATGGAGCTGCCATGCTAACAGAAGGGCCAGTCTTGGACTTTAGAGCTGCAGATATACCTGTTTTACAGGAAGCTGTGGAAGCAGCCCCTTTTATCTCAGCCCTACTGTCGCTGTTTCCAGGTGCTACCGCTTTACAATTCTGCATGTCAGTGTTTCCGTCTGCCTGGCCCCTAGCCAGGCTTCACTCCCTGCTTAGTCTCTAGTCCTTGCTTCTCAAGTATTTCTGAGCAAGAAAAGTTAGTTCCTGCACCATGGACCACAGCAGTATGACAGCAGTATGACAGCAGGCATTTGGGCTCAGGGGAAGCTATTTGTTGGCCCATTCCAATGCCAAACCCAGGTGAGCTGCAGCTGGGCTCTCCTGGTGATAACCAGCAGCAGCACTGACAGCAAATCCTGGTGCTTGCAAAACTGGCTTCTGCCACACGAAAAGGAGCACATGGCCTACATGTCAGATATGTTCTGGACTTGGAGACTTTCCCACTGAACAACGAGGTCTGTATTTCCAAGCATCAATTGCAACGCTGTTATCCTCTTGTGCATTCAGCCATCTCTGCTTGCACGGGCTACACTTTCCCTGGTGCTGGCTTGCACCAAGCTTGCTTTTTTCCTTTTAATTCTCAGAAATGCAAATGATTGCCAAATGCCTTCCGCACCCCGATTTTTAGAGGGATACTTATTAAAGTGCTTTCGGAAAAAGTGGGGTGACAATTGTCATGACCTACCGATTTTCTGCTCTAGCGAAAGGGGCATGTTGTGGGGCTATCACCAGGACAGGAATAGGATTATGGAACTCCTCATTTATCTAATTAGAAATCCCTCTACAAAAGAGAGCAGGTAGGAAAGCTGAGGGACTCTAGAGCAGCCTCCAAGTAGGAGCAGCAGAGGGATGAAGAAATGGGCTATTTTCAAACTGAGGTTGAGCCATACATGAAATGGTTTACATGCTCTGCAACAGAAGGTTGTTGCAGCCTGTGCACCAGGAAAGCCCCTTCACCCTTGCATGGGTGGTGTTTGTCAGGAGACATAAGGCACTAAGATCTGAAAAGTCCCCAGGGGATTTACCAGCTCAAGATGAAGGTTTTTATCAGAAAAAAAAGTCTTGTGGGTCTAGGATGAATATGAAGATCCTGCCTTAAAACAAGATAGGCAGACCCATCCCCTCATGGATTTGAGCCTCTTGTCTGAACTGGGAAAACAGACTTCAAGTCATTTTCTTAATCCCAGTTGAGTCTGCAACTCTCCTCAATACATTTTTCCTCTTTCCTTGCTGAGAGGGAGAAAAGGAAAGGTTTGAGACATCAATATTTTCGGGCCCAAAATAACCCCATCCTGTTCTATGCCTGGTTGTGAGATGGGTAGCACAGTACCTTCAAAATGGTCCCTGATTTTGGATGTTGTATGGGCTGTGTGCATGGAAGGTGCTGACTGTGCACCTACTGTCACACACAGTGCATTTCCAGACACTTGCCATGTAACCCCAGCCAGCACCTCCTCTCTTGTCAGATGCCCTTTTCCTAGAGCTAGCCAGCACAGAGCTGTGCACAGAAAGCTATTGCTGACTTTGCCCGTCATGGAGGCTCAACCCCTTAATCCCTGCCCCTGGCTTAACCTGGGCAGGGGGAGTCCTGCCCAAGTTCAATACCTCCTTGCAGAGGTGTTTAATATGGCAGTACAAGACCTCCTCATCCCTGTACTGTCAGCAGTGGTGAAGAAAAGCTCCCCTGCATGGGGAGAAGGCAATGCCTGCAGCGTACCATGGCTGTGCATGCCTGCTCTGCCATGTCGGTGGAGCACTCTCCACACCAAGCTACACAGACCATCAGCCTCTTGCCGTGCTTGCTCTGGTCCTGTGATTGCGAGCCCTGACCTCCAGCCAGCCCCCTGCATCCCCTCCTGTCCCCCCATCCCAGTCGGCTGCCCTTGGCATCCTGTTGGGGACCACTGCCTCGGCAAAGATAGCTGATGCTCCCGCATGGAAAGCAGTGGAAAGAACCAAAAGAAACTGGGCTCAAGCCAAATCTGTCTGCGGGACTGCAGGGGCACAAAATGGGCTCTTCCAGTACAGACCCAACAGCACAGTGCCACAGCCTTCCACACGGGGCAGCCTGGGGCACATCGTGTCTCCAGGACAGCCCTTTTTCTCCACTCCTTCTGGATCCCTGGCTGGCAGGGAAGCCCTCTGCCTGGCTGCTAATGCCGCTGCACATGCATTTTGGTTTTTAAGCTGTTGCTCACAAACAAAAGTGTTCAGATGAAAAATAAACCTCTTAAAAATCCCAGCCTATTCACTCCTGGCAGTCTGGTATTCCTTCAAACTGTCAGACTTAGCAGATTGTTTACTGGAAACGGTTCAATTGGCAGGACCTTCTGCTGTGCAGATGAAATTTTAAAATCCCGTTTCTTGTTGCACTCAAAGTCTCTCTTTCCACTACATGGCTTCACAGAATTATTATTCACTTGTTTCCCATTGAATCGAAAAATACCCTCTCTCTTTCATTTCTATGGTAAAATGTGCAAGGGATATTAGCCCTCATGCTTCAGGACACAAGCCAACAGCTAAGTGCTCGGGCTGGAGAGAAAACTTTCCCTAATGGGAACAGTAATGCAGAATGGTCAATTATCCCCAAAGCGTCCCACCTGGCCAAGATGGGGACTCACACTGTTCAGCTGGACTGGCAAGTGGTGCACAGCATGGCACTCTCTGTGGACTACCCAAGGGTCTCCTCATTTGGGGAGCTGTTGCTGTAACAAAGAAAAGCTCCTGCTACTCCTGATCCTCCAAATTTTCACATTTCCCTTCCTGTGTGCAAGTGCAGCAGGAGGAAGAGCTATAACCTTCTATGTCAGGTTCTTGTTGCCACCTTTGCAGTGAGCAGCTAAACTTGTGGGGTCAGGACCTCCTGTGTTGGCATCCCCTTTGGGTCAAATGCCCTGCTTTCTTTTTCATTTGGTTAGATGAATCCCTGCTAGTTGCCAGCAGGAAAGGCTACTGCAGTCAACTTCGTAATGTTTGTTGGGACTTGAGGCAGAATAACCTTCTGTGGATCTGGGGCTCTTCCTGTCCCACCTCCCCATGGCCCATGTCTGCAGTTAGTGGCCAAGTCCTGCCCTTTTGTCCTCTGCACCTTTGGCTGCTTTGTCCTCTAAGGAAAATGCTAAAAGGACCTGCAAGCCCATCTGCTGTCATGGTGCCTTGTTAGTTGCCTGTAGGTGCTTCAGGGCTGCACATGCCTTCTGGGCAGGATATCTCCCTCTTGGACCTCATACCCCACACTTCTTCCCCCAGGCAATGTTGGTGTCCAGCAACGCCTGGAGGTATGGGGGATTTGCGTCCTGAGCAATGCATGGTAGGCTGGCGACTCTGACCCAGAAGACACTTCTCTAGCCTCTCTGACCTGACATACTTCTTTTAAGGATTCCAGGGTTTTAAGGAAGGTGCCAAAGTTGCCTGCTCCTCTGCCACGGTTTCTTCCACTCATGCCTTTTTCTCAGCCTGCTGCCAACAACTTCCCTTATTGTGACACTGAACTTTAAATAAGCCCATTTCCACATGGGTTTGCCTCTGCTGCAGTCCCTGAGGAGGCACGCCTGCACACAGCTCTCCCCTGCCAAGTGAGGAGGAAGTGTAGGACTTCCATCAACACCCTCTGGCCACATCTCACTAACCTGAAAGTTGTCTTCTCCTGTGCCTGTGTCAGAACAAGTTGTTCCAAGAAACAGTTTCTCATACAGTCAATGAAATGACCTCCAGGGATGGGCCTGATGTGCCATTCCCAGTCACTGGGGGATGTTATGATGGCCCATAATCACTCTGTCAGCAGGTGGAGCAACTTACTTTATCCTTGGGCAGACTCCTCACCATTAACCCAGCTAGACAGCCTATTCCACTAGCTTGTGGCTGCATTTCATAACCAGACAGACTGCACCCCACGGCCTTACCGTCACTGTGGTGGTCCTTCGCGGGCACCTACGGTCCCTGTGTGCTGCATGATTCATGCTGCTGTTGTCCCAGCCTTGTGGAAAACCTGACCCAAAGCCAGCCTGATGAATGTTTTCTCATGTTAATGAAACAAAAGAGCTGTGGCGCAAACATGGAGAATTAACAGGGCAAAAACACCCAAATGACAATTAGCACATATGGCCCTGAGCCTCTGACTTTACTTCTTCCTCCTGTCCCCTTCCTGCTCCCTGTGCCCCTCCTGGGGGTCACTGAGGTGCACTGAGAGAGCATTTAGGTTGCGTGTAAAACACTGTGTCCCCAGTACAGAAAGAGAATGCTTAAAATGAAGATGGGCACCGAGAAGCATAAAACATCAAGTTTTGCAACTTCAACCCTCTGCGCATTGATGGGACGGAGCCAGGGAGCTGGATATGTCCCGCTGAGCTGGCAATGTCAGGGATGGAGCTAAAATGGTTTGTGGCGGTTCATTTCTCACACTGCAGAGCAGAAGGTGATCCTCTCTGCAGTGGGGGACAGATAAAAAAGGGTTGGGAGGGCAGCACTGGCAGAACTGCCTGCTGCCAGGAAGAGACATGGGGCAGGGGGGACACTGGGGAGCCGCCTGCTCGGTGCTGGGCCTGAGGATGACTGGGTTTGCTCCAAGAGAAGCTCCGCCAGAACCGTGCATTCATGCCTCTTATTCTTGCTAAAGTAGCACAGATATTTTTTTAAGCGGTGCTTTGGGGTAGGAATGCTCTGTTAACCAGCAATTTGTATTTCTTCTTGGATACAGGCAGTTCTTATTTTAGCTCCTGCACAAAGAGCTCCCTGCTGACTCAAGCATCATTCCCCTCATTCCCTGTTCAGGCTTTCCTGAACACTTCTGGGGCAGAAAATGAGCGCTGGCAATCGCTCCTTACCCCCGGCTCTTTCCGGATGCAGCAAGGAGGGACACACTCAGCCTGCACCACACCCGTGCACTGCATTTACAACAAGTTCAGGATCTCCTCTCTCTCAGAAAACCAAGTCGTTTGGTAATGATATTACCCAGTCATCACAAAGCTCATGTCCTGATCTGATAGATGTGGCTGCATCCAGAGGTCACTGCCGTGGGCTTTTTCCTTAGCGCCGTAGGTGGTTCCGCCCCCCTCCCGCTTCTCTGTACCAGAGGGGTAAGCCAGACCCCGGGCATCGCACATAACGTACATCACAACTGCTTGTAGGATAGCTGTCTTGCTCTGAAATAACAGCTGATTCCCAGCTAATAGATTCAATAATCTGACACCCGGGCTGTAATAATTGTATCTGAACAAGGCAGGCTCCAGCCTCTGCCAGCCTTATTAGAATGAGTGATTGTTTCCATCAGGGATGTAGCTCTGGTGCATTCACCTTTCTCAGGCTCCGAAATACAAATTGAGCTTCTGACCTTGGCGGGTACGACAGCTGACCTATTTCCTCCTTTTTAAATAAGGAGAAAACAGACTTTGGAAGGAAAGCGCCTGCATTCTGCAGGCTCCCTTCTGCCGAGCTCCTCGCTGTCATATGATAGTTAAATATTTGGCCTGTCGCTATTAGCCAGGATCATGGTCTGCCTAAACCACTGAGCTCCTTTTGTGAGGCACAGAGGCACAGTCCTCTATTCCTGCTGGGTTTGGGTTTATTCCTAATTTCTCTGCTCCCCAGCACGGCGCGGCTGTCAAAGGCAGCCCCTTTTTGCTGTGGCTGCGCAGACAACCAGTCCCACTCTCTCAGTCCCAGGGTTGTTTGTGCCACAATAACACCCAGAGCCCAAGCTCAAAGCTGCACCGCTGCTGAGCATTGCCACTGCCACCACTTCCCTCCTCCGGGTCTCAGGCAGTGCAGGAGGGGCTCGCCCGGGGCGGGTGGCAATGATCCCCTCTGACACCAGTGGGGAGGGAGGACTGAGACTGAGCATTGCTCTGCCTGGAGAAGGAAACCCCATCCACTGCGCTAACAGCAACGGCGTGGGAAATGCCCGACCAGGGAGGGGATGACTCCCAGGAAACTTCCCTTGGGAGCTGCAGGGCCATCCACTGAAACAAAACCACCTCCTGCCCTCAGCCATGAGCCCTCCCACCACCGCCTTCAGTCAGCAAGTCAACAGGCCACAGTCACTAATCCTAAATTTCCCTGGTGATGTGCCATGCGAGGCAGCTTTTCCAACAGGCTGCAAGCTCCGTCCTGTGCTGTGGTTGTAAATATAGCTGGGAGGGAGATTTAGCCACGGTCCTCCCCTCCACATATTGCTTTTCCTGAGGTTAAACATCAAACACCTCTAAAATATCACTCGGGTCTGCAACCTGCACATGCTTCAGGAGGGGGCCAGTCAAGCTCCCGCCAGGGCTCTGCCCTGATTTATGGAGGTGTGTGGCACAGTGCCTTAAATCGGGGCATACATCAGATAATGTGATGGGAGGACGGCGTGCGTTTTGTCAGAGCTGGGACGCTAACACAGGGAGGGTAGGAACAGGGACAGTCCCAGGCTGTGAGGATTTTTTTTCTTTCTCCATAAAAGATGCTAAAAAAAAAGCTGTCCTGCCTTGGTGGCTGTGCAGATAATTGTGCCTGAGCTCAGCAGTCAAGGCACTGGCAACATCGCAGGAGATTCCTGCTGCTTTGCCTTGCTGCTCCTCTTTAGGTGAAGAGGAGGGGTGGCTGACAGACCACGGGCGAGTCTTATAGGGCTAGTGGTTCAGCACAAAAGGGGGAGCCAGGCAGGGTGTTAGGGTGGTGGGAAGGAGATTTATGTCTTTTACTGTCCATCTGCAAAGCAAAACAAAAATAGCTGAAACACCGGTTTTCTGCTTTATCGGCTCTGTGAATAAGCATATAAATTTCTATGACATTTCCGGAGACTTGCTGAAGGGGAAAAAAATTCATCCCTTAGGACCTGGCCAGCAGCAGTGGCAGCATATGGTCTGCTGAAATCAGTGGCTGAGCGTGTTTTGTGTGTGTTAGCATTAAAAAGGTGACTTTGCGAGTAATTTCAGAAGTGGGAAGGGGTTTTCTCTTTTTTCCTATTTATTTTTTTTCTTTTTTAATCCTGTCTAAGTTGATGCAGCTGTCATAGCAAATAACTCCTGAGTAAAGGAGCTGGGCTGTGTTTTCTTGATTGGGAAAAACGAAGGGTGCAGACTTCGCTGCTGGCTCTTGGCCACCTCGTGGGAGCAGGTTCAGCCTCTTCCTGGGCGACGGAGAGAGAAAGGCAAAGTCCGCCTCACAGGCAAAGAGAGGAGGTGGGGGTGTTTTATTTTTCCCAGCAGCTGCAGCTCCCTCAGAGAAGGACCTGGAGCCCCATAAGTCCGTGGGAAAGCGGCTTCAGTCTCCCGGCTGCAGAAGGATGGCAGGGGAGCGCCATTTCAAAGACGGAACTCACTAGGGGAAAAACAAATACAAATAGGCAACTGTTTACTGTAGATAAAATGTGGCTTTTTCTCTTTCATCGTTGACTAAAACCGCATGTTCTTTCTGGTGAGGGAGGCAGGAGCCGTAATGCGCTGTCAGAAAGATGTCTTTCAGCAGGCAGCACCTCTGGATGTTTATCTCCCTGCCATTGTGCTCCAGCGCTTTGAAATGTAAAGGGAAGATGCTGCTAATCACACTGTTGCTTAAAGATCAACAGCCAGGCGAGATGTACTTTGTCACGTTTTCTCTTTGGTCTCTCTTTTTCCGTAATGAAAACGGTGACATTCATTCAGGCTTGCGCACCAGCGCATGGTGGTGGGTTCTTAATGAATCGCTCCTGCCCTTTCCCTGGGCTCTGACTCAGGGGCGCAGCCAGAGCTGCCTCCAGAGCATGCTGATTGCCACCGGAGCCACGGATCAAGCCATTGGGGGAACCCACCTTGGTATCACATCTGGTTTCCTCTAGTTTGGACTGAATCTGTCCCTCTTTACCCTTGAGTCATATTGTTGAAGTCGGAGAGGATGCGAGACGTAACCAAAGGCTGAAAGGCAAAGTCTGATGTGGAATTTCTTGTTAGTGGGGGAACAGTGAGCTTTAGGGGTATAAAAAAGGGGGAGTGTGGAATAAAGGAAAGAAATGTTTATTCGTGCAAAGGAATGAACCTCAGTATATAAGACACCTCTTCCTCCCATGATGGTCTAGGTCAGTAAACAACAGAGCAGAAATTAAGAAGTAGGCACAGAAAGCTGGAGCAGTAGTTTACTGAAATGATGTGGCTGAAGGGAGAGCGATATTTTTGTTTTAAGACGGGTATTTCTCATGTTTCTATCTTCTTCGCTGTGAGATTAGCATAGAGGTCTCAACTTCCACTTTCCTTTATACCCTGCACGTGGCAAAAATGCAGCAACTCAAAGTTGAACAAAGAGTGTAGGGAGAGGGAGAGAAATTTAGCTCCTCTCCTAATGCCAATTAAGTAGAGCAAACAGAGAAGTGAGCAGACATGCAAACCACCAGTTCTTCCCCAGCAAAGGCTCAAATGAATCCTCTTACAGGGATATATGAAAAGCAATAAGACAATTTTCATCTTTTGCCTGCCTGATGGCCAGGGGAGGTATCATCAGTCTGCAGTGAGAAGGCTGGGATGCGCAGCAGACAATGCTGAGTAACTGAAGAAATACATCAGGGGCGCATGCATCTGGCATCGAAATACCACCCCCCACACACCAGTTGTATTGGCTTTCCACAAGCCTTTTTTGTCCTGTTCCCGTTCTCTGCTGGGAGCGGCTCCCCGCCTGGAAGACTAAAGGTGGTTAAGCGCTTCCTTGGAGCACAGTCAGGGGGAAGCAACGGCCCATGCACAAGCCACTGTCCCTGTGCAGCCTGGGAAAGACCATGCATTTCTGAGTGGCATCAACGAGCTTTTCCTCCATGGACAGTTTATATCGCTGCCATAGACACAGTATGCCCGGTGCTGGGCAGGAACGGGTCTGTGGATGGCTTCAGGTCCCCAGAGAAGCCCTGGTTACCTTGAGGCACGGTGCTCACAGGGAGAGCAGACCATCAGCTGCTGAATTGATGGATGTGTGTCCCTGGCAAAGGCCATTCACCAGCCCGTCCGTAGCAATGTAAAATTGAGGGGTGAGCTCTCCTTGTGACAGTCAGGCTGCCTGCATGCAGCTGACTTAAGGATGAGGGGCTACATGGCGCTAAGCACTCTGCTCGCCTTCTGGGCCCCTTCCAACATGATAAATGCTTATTTAGATGGTGCCCTGCAATGTGCGGTTGGATATGACCCATAAATCCTGGTGTTAAATCAGTAAAATAAAAATCCAGTGCTGCGTCAGCTCGGCCTTTGAGAAGGCAAAGCTGATAAACAGGGTTTGATTGGTTCTTTCTACACCGATGCCCCAGAGCAACACCCTCTGCACGAGTGTGATATTGCTGCAAGCTGACAGTACAAAGGACAGACGCATACCCGTGCCAGCCATTGAGCCGGCTGCCTGGATTAACCCTGATTTCCTTTCCTGACACTCCTTTCTTCTCCCAAGGAGGGAAACCAGGCATAAGAGCGAGTCCCTTTGCCTGTCATGCTGAGAATGTGGCACTGGCAGTGTAATTCAGCATGCTAAGCCCAGTTCTTCCCTCCCCGGCCCCCGCTCTGTGGTGGTCTAACTCCATAAGAGCAGAGGATTTACATCGTCTTACACAAGCGGTGTGTGAAGGATCAGGCTGTGACAGTCCCGACTCCTAGCTTCCTGGGAAAGGTACAGATCAGCTGCTTCCCACCTCTCCTTGCATCCCTTGGGCTTTTTGTATTGATAAGGATTTCTTAGGATGGGGGTGCAGGGAGGGCATGTGGGCCAGCATCTCACACACACGTTTTCAGATTTAGCCTAAATGCCTATGGGGGGAGTGCCACAGCCTCCGAAAGCAGAGCAGCTGGCTCCTACCACCCCACACTGCTGTTGAGATGACAAAATGACAATAAATACAAACCTTATCTGTCTAATAAGGCGAGTTAACTGCGTGGCAGGAAGGAGCCTTTCCATCGAGATGGTATCTGTGCTGGCCAAGGAGACACCCTGATTTCAGCAGCAGCGCAGCCTCATTGGGGAATGCAACGGTGCTTTTCTCACCGCCTTTTGGCATGTCCCCAGGTGAGCCTGGCTCATGGCAATACTGGGAATGGTACCTGCTCAAAAGGAGCCTTAGGTCCCAGGGGATGCTCCACTCCTCCTTGCCGTCTGTGTGCTTGCTAGTGGCCAAGCTGATGCCAGGTATCTGGTGCCAAAACACAGAGCCAGTAAGGCTGCTTTTCTGCTGATGCCCACTCACCACCAGCTGGCCCAGGGCTTGCAAGAAATCAGCCCTGGGCAGGACGCCAGCTTCCCAGAGCTGAGGATGAATGAGGGGGAAGGTGCTGCCTGCCAGAGGGAGGCAGCTCCAACCCCCTCGGTGCCTCTGGGTGTCCCCCTCGGGCAGGCAGCCCCTATGCCAGAGAGCAGCAATGCCGCATGCTGCACCTCAGGGCTGCACCCTTCAGCTCTCTGGCTGGGGGCTGCTTGCCACCATCTCCAGTTAGCTCAAAGACACTGCTGCATCTCAGTGGGAGATGACCTGTGTCATGTCTTCATCAGCCCTAAGTGACTCTGATTTTCCTGGGAATTAATCCATTGGAAGTATTGGGTAGGTCAGAAATAGGCACTCCCGAATCTGTCCTCTGGTGCAGGTGCCAGCGTCCCAAAATGCATCAAGGGCAGACTGATGATGGTTATACCCATTGTGGACAGGAGATGGGATGGAAAATGACGTACAACCGCTCACAATGATTGTGGGAGAACAGTACTGACCTGTAGCATCCACATTTCAGCATATACTGCTTGGAAACAAAGATTAGAGCTGTAGGAACATTTCGGTTTTCACTGATTCACCATCCACAATGAAAAACTGAAGGTGAGGGAAGGGATATGTCCTTCAGGCTCAGCCTAGCAAGCAGGGCTTTTTACTCAACTCCTTCAGGGGGGTGGACATAGAAGCAAGTTTGGGAGCAAGACAACATTTGAAATGAAGAGGCAACATGTTTGTAATCACAAAATACTTGATTTTTTAAAACTGTCTCCTCTTGGCTGACGATTGGTTAAAGTCAGCAGAAGCGGGTAGGCTTCACACTGCAAAAACTGCAGCCAGTGCTAAGATGCTGTGTAATAGATTGAAGCTGAGCGGGTGTGGGACCAAATGTCTCTGCTAAATGAGAGGGCTATGCAGGTGATGCTCTTGTTAAAGCATCTGCCAGTAAATAGGCCCTCTTGCTATTTGTCCATCTAAAATAATATTGTAGAAAAACTGTACAGATTACCCTCAAATAAGGAATTCTTTGTATGCCTATATGCTTATATTTTTTTAATAAAGAAAATTACCTGCATCTCAAATCCAAACTTTTCTGACTCTTCAGTAGGAGCAGAATATTGGAGTTTTCCAATAGATTTTCTCCCTTATTGCTAAAATTTCAGCCGAGAAAAAAATTGTCTTGTGCTCCTTTCTCACACACCTAAATTCTGAAGCATCAGCTGTTTTGGGGGGAGGGATAATAACTCCCTGGTTTCAACATCTAATTCAATATGTTTGTGAAAGGGATTATATGGCACTTTGTCCGCCCTTAGCAAGGAATTGAACGCGATGACCGGGGAGGGCACCTCCACTCTCCTTTTTAATTCAGGCATTGCTTTCTGTCTCAAAGGCAGGGAAAGTGAGCAAGGTGTTTGCTTTGGTTGGAACAGGAGGTCAAATTTAAGTTTGAGTTAGTTGGACTCAACCACCAGCAGAGTTATCATGGTCATAACTAAAGAAGAGCTTGGGATCTGCGCTCTGCCCTGAGGGTTTCTTCCTACCCTGCGAGTAATACTCCCTCAAAGGCTGAGCCCCAGCACTCAGTAGCACTGTTCCCATTTTACAGAAGGCAAGAACAAGGCACTGGGGACAAGGACCCTTGTCAAAAGCCACCAGCATGGTAGGACCAGAGCAGGGGTGCAAACAGCCTTCTGCTTCCTCATCATGGTCTGTTCCTCAGATGGTGGGTAGAACCCACACCTTGCTGCCTTTGCTTCCATACACCCTTAGTTTGAAGTGGTGTATGAAGAACGCTGACTGAAGGACGAAGTCCCAGGAGTTGGTGAGACCTAGCAGGCTGCAAGGTAGAAGAATCTACCAGCACAACACAACCTGTGGTGGAGGCAATAGCCAGCCCTGCACCTAGATGTCCTAGCACTGCACATGGGAAGACGGGGAATAAAGGGGTGGCAGCATGGTGGGAGGAGGGGAAGACAAAGGTAGTCATGGGGAGAAAAGGAAGAAAGATGAAACAGATCAAGGAAAAGGAAGAGGAAAGAGGAAAGAGAATATCCATTGGGGATGTGGAAGACAAATAACAGTAGCGGTGGTGTGTGCAGGCAGAAAACAAAAGGTAATGAAAAGAAATGGGAGAAAAATCAGAATAAAGCTAGGAAAGGAGAAGTGGAGGAGAGAGCATCTATCCTGCCAGCCCCTGTGATGGCTGTTATTTGCAGATAGGAAATGCTGCCTGCAGAAAAGCTGATTGAGGCTGATTGAGGGAAAGAATGAGCCACATGTGACAGATGTTAGTCACTTCGCGTAATGCCCTACTGGAAGGCACTCGGATGCTGCGGGGATGACAGCACTCGAAGAAACTGCGTGGAGCACAGCAGCCCTGGGAGCAGGCAGGAGGGAAGATGAATGGCAGGAGTGCTCCAGTCCCCTGATCTCAAAACGGGAAAGAAGGAAGAGAATGCCGAGTGGCGGGCTCTGCCTTTTACATATTTCCTGCCTCCCCCTGTGCTTGATCGCTCCCTCATCTAAAACCAGGCAAAGGCCCGAAGCGGTTGGGACCTCCCACTCCTTTCTGCAGGGAGCAGGGCTGCCTGCCTGCCCTCAGCACTTCACCGTGTGGAGCAACGTGCCTGCTGCAGCCCAACACCACCATGCCCTGTGCCAGGGGCTTGCCCACGGCTGGGAACCGAGCTGAAGGGGGCTGTCCTCTGACCTCGGTCACAGAGAGCAGGGGGCCAGCCCCGGTGTGGGCGTGCAGCCCCCTCGAGTGTCATGGGGCACCTGCTTGCTGGCATAACCCAAATGCCCCCTCATGCCTGGGGCAGATGTGGCCATGCCACGACATGGCCTCTGAGGCCGTGATGCCTGCAGCATCTGCACACCAGGGAGGTGTGTTCAGCTCCCAATCCTATTTGCAGCCCTTGCTTAAAGAGCTGGCTGTCGGAGGAGTACTTGCAGGCAGGGTTTGATTCATGCTGTGCATTCAGATCCCGTTTTGACGGTGGAAAAGAGAGCGATTGCAGCCCGGAAGGTAGCAGCTCAAAGGGAGGGATGAATTGAGCATCATTGCTATCAGCACCTGTGCAAATTGTTTCTAAAACAATATCTCAAGCATATCAATTACTTGGGTGTTTTGGAAAGCAAGCTTTGGTAAAGAAAGAGAGCCAAGATAGATTAATTGTGCTTTTGTACCTTTATGTCTCATGTAGACTAGTTTCCTTTATTTTCAGTGTTTAAAGAAAACAAATCAATAAGCAGCAAACAGAACGTAGGCCTTTGTGTGTGAGGCCCTCATGGTTGCAAGTCTTTTTTTTTTTATAATATTCTGCCCCACCTTTTAAAAACACAGGAGAAAAGCAAAACTTCTCAGGGACTACTTTACGTCCAGCATTTCCTGTGAAGCAGCTGCCTTATTAGATCACATTCAAATACAGCCCCAAAGAGGTCAGGAGCAGCGTATTAGCTGAACTGTTTATCTGCAGCCAGCCAAGGGGGGATGGTGCTGCTCAAATCAATTTTCTATGCTCCGACTGGCCCATCTTCTTGACACTTAGATGTCACTGTACTACTGGTGATAAAAAGGCCTGCCAAAAAAGGATGGATTTGGATTCACGCAGGGTCCTACAGAGCCAAATGAGAATTGACAATATTAGTCTTTAGGACAATTTTACAGATAAAATTAACCAGAAGAATAAATTTTCAACAGTTTGCTTAATCTAATCTGCTTTCTATTGCATTGAATCTTGCTCCCATCCACTGTTACCATTTTAATACTTGCAAGCAATACTGGCTTTTTTTTCCTTTTTTTTTTTTTTTGTTTAACGAAGATCAAACCAGGATACACCTTGGCATGAAATGCCAGCAAAAAAGAATACACACCTGGTTTCTGTAAAGAGGAGGAGGAAGTCCCTCACACAGATTAAAAGCAAGAAGAAAAAGTATCAGCATGTTAAATTTGGGCCCGAGGTAAGGTCTTTGATATAATCTGAACCTTAACTTTTCCTAAGTTCATCCGGTTTTGGTCTTAATTTTATTATTTGGATAACTAAAGAGTGAAGGCTGAAACTCAGTTCCAGATCTGGTTTTGTATTAAAACTAGTCAATAGAAAGTTCAAGGCAATCCTTATTCTAGCCTACCTCTGTTATAAACTATGCAGACCCTTGTACATCTGTGACTATCGTTCATGGTACTAGAAATCAGAAACTCCCCAAGTTAATAATAATACATAACATATGTGTAAGACTTACCATCCTTCCATACTACATAAATGACCAAGTGTCACAGTGAACCTGTAAAGTGTTTTCTCTGTGGCAGAGGTAACGACATTTCATCTGGAGATTGGCTATATTGGCCAAGGACACCCAGACTATACCAAAGCAGAGGTTAGGGCTGTGTGGTAGACCCCAAGCAGGTGGGGATAGCAGCACCTAACCTTCTCTAATACAGTGCATTACACGTCAGAGTCTTCACAAGCTTTTCTTTTACATATTCGTACAGACGTTTTCCACACCTCTGGCTGAATATTTAGGGAAGCATTTCAAAAAATGACTCAGCTGGCTCTCTGAATGGAGCTGGAAGAAAATACTTCAGTTTTGTCTATGCTAAAACCATTCTGCCAGCACCTCTTCTGAGCATTTTCAGGGCTTGGATCAGAGATCTCAGCACTTGCCAGGGAAAAAGGAATAATTTTTTGCTGGCCCTGTGCAAATTCACTCCAATGTGGGTCTGCTCTAACCCTCTGAAGGGCAACCCTCATTCCTACCTCAGCACAGCAAGGGAACTACCAGGGTAAGCAGCAGCTGCAGTCGCTGCAGGTCCAAGGTTGCTCTGCCAGGGCTGGCCCCAGGGCAGTAGTGGCAAAGCCAGACTTTCCTTGCACTTGTTACTCTGGGCTCTCAAAGGCAGCAAGGGAGTAGGATGCTGGAGATGTAAGCATTGATGGGGTGACACGGGTTTTCAGTGCTCCTCCCGGCACTGACTGGATAGGAATGGGAAGTGTCCAGTCTGAGCATGCAGAAAAGGCAAAGGGAGCCCCAAGATGGGACAGGTGAAGAAAGGCATTAATGCAGGGAGCAGGAGCAGATGGGGATGAAAGCCACATGAGTCACCCCAGGGGACAGAGGTTGGTTACTACCATGGTAACGACCATAAGGCCATGGTCATCTTCAGACCTGGGCAATATGCATATCTCCTGTCCTTTCAGATGCTGATTCACCTCGTGGAGAATGGTTTGCTACAGCTACACGCCACACCATTAGCTCAGCTGGTGGAAATCACTGCCAAAAGCTCTGCTGGACGAAAGCGCCATTTAAAGGTTGGCAGCCTTTCTCCTGGTTGTGCCTTTGATTGCGGAGGGGTTTTTAAAAAAAAAAAAAAGAAAGAACACAAAGTTTTCCTTTCCAAAGGCTGCTGACAGTACAACTGGAAAAAAGAAGCAGCCTTGACCACGTTGATGCAAAAGGCAGCACTGCTGTCAAATGACCTGTGCAGTTGGGTTTGGTCCCTCTGGGTACAAGCACACCACTAAACAGCCAGGATGGTAGCTGGAGCGTGGGGCATGGGATCACCTCTGCTGCTGAATGTTTCTTCTGCTCCTTGACACTTGACTCGGAGCATACCCCCGTACAAGCTAGCTGCCTCCAACACACTGCCCAGGCACAACCTGATTGCCCCCAAAAACAGGGGCCAAGAGTGGTTCGGTTTACCACCAAAAGGCAGGATGACAGACGCTACACCAGCCTGGGTTCCTCCTGCTATCCTCGCTATCTATCTCCACTGCTACTCTAGCACACCTTGCACCTTCAGCCACCCCTTAAGCTTTTGAGCTGTACCACATGCTATGCCATAAATCTTCATACCATAAAAGTCAGCTGTGGTGGGCTGTAGCACAGCCCTCCTGTTACTTCAGTTGCTTTAAACTGAAAAAAAAAAAAAAGCTGAAGGGGTCATAGTCACATTTTAGGATCACAGGGGCTGGTTCTTATGGGCCCAGAGAATACCCAGGGCTGTATTATTCAAGCACAGCCACTGTGCTTTACAGGAAATACCAACATACAAGCAGTTTAGTGCCCCTTGTCTTGGGGACATGAATCAACCCCTGCACTCTTTTATTTAGCAATACTGATGTAGGCTTCATTCCTGGTTTACAATACTGGGAAAGCAGGAAAGGCAGCCAGACCTCCTCAGCCCCCATGGCTGGGCATAACACACCCATCCTGGGCTGGGGGCTGGACCAAGCTCATGTCCTTCCTTGGCATCATGCAGAGAGGAAGCAGGCAGGGAAACCAAGGGAGGTCGGACACTTCTGTCTGAATCCCCCTTACTGGGCCAGCGGTCAAACCACAGACACTTTGGAAAAACAAAAGCTCAAATTTTGGTCTGGAACTGGACATGTGCCCATTTCTGCTCTTGAAAAAGTGCTGCTGTCATTCCACAACAGAGGGAAAAGAAATTTTAAAGCCATTGGGAAACAGATGCCATCCCCTGGTACCCAAATGGACTGTACTGGGGAGGGCTGAAGGGTTTGTGCAGAGAATTAGGCTGTTGTGATCGGGACTGCTGCATCCTTCAGTGCCCAAAATGGCCATTGGTAGTGAGGATGACAGAAGGAGATGTCACAGTCACGGGATTAAGGCAAAAGGCTTGACACACAGATTTGTATCCCTCGCTGCCACAGAGCTCAGACTGAATGCTAGGAAAATGGCTTAACCCAAAATTTGTACAGGTTGCCAGGACCTGTGGGGCCACGCCTCGAATACTGTGTTCGGTTTTGGGCCCCTCAGTACAAGAAGGACACAGAGGTGCTGGAGCGTGTGCAGAGAAGGGCAACGAAGCTGGTGAAGGGTCTGGAGAACAAGTCTTATGAGGAGCTGCTGAGAGAAATGGGCTTCTTTAACCTGGAGAAGAGGAGGCTGAGGGGAGACCTTATAACTCACTACAACAACCTGAAAGGAGGTTGTAGCAAGGTGGGTGTTGGTCTCTTCTCTCAAGTTACTAGTGATAGGACAAGAGGAAATGGCCTCAAGCTGCATCAGGGGAGGTTTAGATTGGAGATTAGGAAAAATTTATTTACTGCAAGAGTGGTCAGGCATTGGAACAGGCTGCCCAGAGAGGTGGTGGAGTCCCCATCCCTGGAGGTGTTCAAAAAATGTGTAGACATGGCACTTCCGGTCTTGGTAGTGTTGGGTTTACAGTTGGACTTGATGATCCTAGACGTCTTTTTCAACATTAATGATTCTGTGATTCTATGAAGTCTCATTTGTGGAGTATCCAGTTTGTGAGATAAGGGATTAGGTCTGCACTCAGTGCTGCGGCAAGAAGCAGGGGAGCTGTAATCTGGACATACAAAGTGCGAAATACAAGGGAAAACCAAGTGTACAGGTGGCCACCTGAAATTAGAGACAAAATTTGCCATAGTTTTTGTTTGTCTCTCTCTGCTTTACTCAGCCCTTTCCAAAGAGAGGCAATAATCCCGGGGGGCTCTGCCTCTGGCTGTTAGCTACATGTTTGGGAGCTAATGTGGTGAGCAGCCCAGCGTTCAGCAGGGATGAAGAGAGACACTGAGCAGCTGCCTACTGAGTGGCCATCCCACAGCTGCTCCCAGCAGCAGGAGTAGCAGCACCCGCTGAACACTGTCTCCTTTACATCACGGAGGCCTGAGCTGGGTAAGCACACTGGAGAGATGCAAGATAGGGAATCAAACAGGGAAGCAGGGAGCACTGAAACCAAGAAACACTTTCAACAACGTGGCAGGAAAAGGAGGAAAATATCCTTGGCAGTGGAAAATATCCTTGGCAGTAGAGGGAAGGGATCACAGTGCCTGGCCAGGACAGGCTCGTGCTCGCTGCTGGCTCCAGCCAAATTGATTTCCCTGCCTCTGCTCCGCCAAGCGTCGGCAGAGCACTGAGCTCCTGGGCCATCAAAGCGGGAAGTGCGCTTGTCATGGGTTGCTTTTTCTGGTGCTTCCTCCTCCCTCCTCTTCCAGCATGCTTTTCCCCTAAGCTGGAGTTCCTACTACATTTTGGCAGCCCAGATCAGACCCCCCACTCAAGGACTTCATCTCTCCTGGCAGGGGCAGCCAGTGGCTCCCTGGGGTCTCAGCTGTCTCTGGGTACCAGTGCTTTCAGGGGGGTCTCAGCTGGCAGCTGGCAGCTTATTGTACTTCCAGCTTTCAGCTCCTGATGCAGTTTCCACCCCTGCCGGCACAGAGTCAGAGCCAGGACGGACAAAAATCAAGCATGGGAGCATCATCTTACTTTAGCAGCTCAGCATCTGTGCCCCCGGGCTCTACAATAGAGGCAGTACCCTGTCACAGGCATCCCAGGTGCTGGATTGCTTGCTGGCTTTGCCTGCCAGTTCCCCAGTGCTGCTTTCCAAAAGGCACCTGCATGTCCAAGGTGCCAACAGGCAGTGTCTGCACGTGGTCTGAGTTTGGAATAAACTGCAATAGAAATGCATTTGGGCTGGAATAGGTCCTTTTCACTTTGAAAAGACCAGCTGGGGACTCGACCTCTTTATTTCGCTCTCTTGCAGCCCACTGTAAGGCTCAGGTAAAGTCAGAGCCTGCCCTCAGATAAAGCTCTGCCTGGCTCATTGATTTGAAAGGCATCAGGATTTCCTCAGGAATGGGAGGGGAAGAGCTGGCAGCCAGCTGTAAAATTTTTAGTGTGATTTTCTGTTCTCCCCATCCCAAGAGAGATTTTCTGTCTGCCAGGATGTACCCCAAGTGCTTAAGTTCAACAGTCCTGGCAGGGAGAGTTAATCAGAGCTCTCTCACCCACACTTCACCCAACTTTCTGTTTTCCAGCCAGACTCCAGGCTCGATTCGGTGCCCTGTGGCGGTGGATGGGGTGTCATTGCGGCAGTAACTGCATGGGAAGGGGGTGGTGACAGGCTTTGTGCCCAGAGGTAGGACTGCAGAGACAGCAACAACATGAGGGGGTGCACGGATGGAAAGTGGGGGGTGGCACATCTGGTGCCTCAGGGAGAACTCAGTGGTTTTTTTGGGAAGAAGGCATTTCTGCTGAAAAATGTTCAGCCAGAAGCCCAACTGTCCACCGACATCCAGGTCTGCTAACTGATTCCCACCAGTCCTAACCCAATGTTGGTTTTTTTAGTGAGTTTACAGGAAATTTCAGGAAATTTCCATCCCATTTTCATTATATCACATGGGCTTGGCGGCTCGGATTACACTAAGCCCTTCCCAGGCCTTGCTGCATGCATCCCTCTACAGGGCTAGCTCATGAAGAAGCCCTCAACTCTGCATCCCTGGGGGTGGCTAAGCCTTTGTTTTAAACCAGGGAACTTTGCATGGTGGTAGGTGCTGCTGGAGGCTCAAATCCTTGCTGGGATTATCAAGGGTGTGGTAAGACAAAGGAGCCCTTTGCCTCTCTTCATGAAAGATGTGGTGTTAAATAAGACACACTGTGTTGCCATCACGAGAGATTAATGGCAGCAATATGGCATATTTAAAAAAAATCTAAGCAAGCTTCTTTTTATTCTTTGCTCTTAATTATAGGAATGCTGTTAAAAGCATAGACAGAAGCTATTACATAGTGGGGTCACCTGAAAAGGAAAAAAATCTATAGGCAAGTCAGTGGAAGGAGCGTTAGACGTCCTGTTAAAGTTGAAAAAGGAAACAAAATAAAGTGATGACCACAGAAGGGAGGAAAAAGGAGAAAAGAGGAATGAGGCAGGGTGGGGGGGAGAGCTGGTGGAAAGAAGGCCAGGCAATGTTGCAAGGCTGGAAGCTGGTCTGGAGACACTACGGTCCCAGCCTGATTTACGCTGGGTTTTTGACAGGGCACCACCAGGTAATGGCTCACCTTCGAATCCTGGCTTGACCCATTACTGTCATAGGCAGTGGCAGAATTACAATCAAAACCTAGATCCAATTCCCAATTTTGGAGGTGTTCGGATGTGAGAGTTTTATTTAAGGTTCCCTTTTAATAAAAAAGTGGGCAAACTGTGATCAAGGGGAAGGAATTGTCTCCATTTTCATGATTCACATCTCCTGGCACCCACAAGATATGCATTTCCATGCTCTGATCTGAGCCGCTCTGAAGGACACAGCTGAGAACAGAGCAGGGAGCTGCCGACTGAACGGCAAAAGAAAAAAAGGAAAACACAGTTACATTTTATTCTTCCTAACGTTTTGCTAAATTGGTTCGGCAAGCTTCCCTGAGTCTGGGAAGCCAGGAAGGGGAGGGAGAGAAACTTCATTAAGTGAAAGATTCTCAGAGATAATTGGGAGGCCAGGGATAATAGAGGCAGCCTGCATTGTGCTGGGAAAGGAGGGCGCTTGCTTCGTATTTGTTAATTGAAGAAGCTGAGAGCGGCTTTCTGAGGGGCTGGGGCTCTAGCTGGAAGGCTGAAGGGGATGTATATTTTTACTGGTTTAAATAGACATTAGGGGGCTCCATTTTTTAAAAAATAAGTCTCTGACTTGCTTTGGCAGCCTATGCAAACAAGCGCAAGCAGCGCAATCTGCAGCATCCCCCACCCTTCTCCCTCGTAGTCGGGTCCAGGGCTTGCTCTGCAAAATACTTCAGCCAGCAGAGGTGTCGCTGGCTGTGGTGGGGGGGACACAGCCAGAACCCAGCGGCTGCCTGGATGGCAGGGAAAGATGGAGGGAGGGATGGAGAGGGATTTATGCGGCTGGGCAGAGACACATGAAATCTTCAAGAGACTCAGAGCCTGCCCTGTGCAACATGCTGGTTGCTGCCCACAGACTTTGAAAATTAAATTCTCCCCCCAGCCCAAGTTCACAGCTCTATTATGCAGCCATCAGGGGTTTGTTAAATAAGATTGCAGTTCTGCTAGCTGTGGAATAGATGGAGATTGGTCATTTTTCTGAAGACAGTCCTTTTTTGTAAATAACTCCAAAGTGCTGTGCCTGGTGATATTATTTGCACATCTATCCCCTCGTGCCCTAAAAGTATCCAGATTAAAAAAAAAATCTATATCTGACTAATTAAAAATCATTAACATCATAATGTCTTATTAGTTTCATGAATACTGCCTTGTGTTTCTTGACCGTTCCATGAAAATCAGAAACATTTTGGGTCTGATTCTCATTTGCCCTAAGGCCCATTTACTCCTTGCAGGAAAAGTCAATCAGCCTCAGAAGGAAAGCAAGCTGGGGCTGCACCCGCTGCAAGACTTTTCTGCTGCCGGCACGGCATAGAGAAATTTCAGTGTAAAAGAGAGCCCAATTCTTGAACGTGCAATGCTGTGCAATAGGCTGGGTCCTGCAAACTGCCCGAGAAAGTGGTTTTGCCAACGTCAATTATTGTTTCCCCTGCAAACCGCTTGCAGCTCTAGGTCCGTTGTGACAATTAGTGATAAATCACTGCTGGGAGTTTAGGCCGTCCATTGGAAAAGCTCCCGATAGCCAGTTACCAGGAGAGCACTAGGGCACACGGCAACGTCATGCTTCATATTCTCTCTATTTTTAATCGTGGGGGAGGATGGTTACATTTTAGTTCTGCATATTCTGTGTCAGGGTAAAATAATGTTCTTTTCTGGCAGCACTGAATCAGCACGCATCCAAAATTTGCCTTCTTCCGCTGCACGTGCTGCCCCCATGGAAATCAGTGAAAGCCTCATGCAGGCATACGAGGGCAGGATTTAGCCCATAAATCACAACCCAGATCATAAATATATGCTTGAACCCTCTTTTAATATGATTCATTAAGAAGGAGCTTTTACGGTTGGGGTGGTTTTAATTAGCGTTGTGTAATTTTATTGTTATTGTTTCCATTAAACATTAACAAACGTTCCTTATTTTTGGTTAACAAAGATCTTTCTTAGATTGCACAGTAGTTAATGAAAACCACATAAATGCATGCAGAAAGATACCAGGACTCTCATTCAATTAAATATAAAACTTAAAGTAGAAGATCTATAAAAATCCAGATTGTAATGAATCATAAATAAATATGGAAAACTAACAACTGCCTTGGGCAGAGTAGTAAATTTATAGCCCAAAGATTTGCATTTTTAAGGTTTGTGTCATCATCTGTGTTCCGTTTGCTGTCGCCCACAGAAGATGCACATCCTCAGCGCCAGAGCCCCCGGCCTCAGCTCATTTTCTCAGCCTCTCTAGATGAGCCCTGCAGTTGCCACCATGCCCCAAGTTAAGTCTGCCTTTGCCCAGCATGATCTCGAAAGTCTCTGAAGCTGGGAATGAAGCCACTTTCTAATCGAGGAGTGAGAAGTCACGGGCATGCCAGGTTTCCCGGGTGTTTGGCTGCTGGAGGGCTGGAGACTTGTCCAGTGAAGTTCTCTCCATGCAGCTGGCACCCCCAAGCAAGACCTCGCCTCCCAGACATGCTGGAGGAAGAGAAATATGGAGACAGCAGCTGGTTCCTCACCCTCAGCATGGCTTCTCCCACACCAAAAAGGGGGTCTGCAGCAGTTTATTAGTCTGAGGTGTCCTATTTTTTCAAATCAGTCTGGAAACCAATTGTCTGTACCTTCCAGTCAGTCATTGACACCGCTTGGAAAAGAGATGGATAAAAGGATGCCTCGGCTACTGATACACAGTCCCTGAGCCCATCGTACATCTAAATGAACTTCTGTTGAGACAAATGAAGTAAAAAGGGTTTAACTGTATTAAAAAAAAACC